>NC_085875.1:34604692-34664692 GCF_034702125.1 Engraulis encrasicolus
CGCGCCATCACGTGACCCAAAATGACGTCACACGCCGTGGCGCGAGCTGCCGTGTCGAGTTTGCGAAACATAGGACGATATTGCGACCAACCGCGTTTGGCGTCTCCGATTGGCTACAACGGCTCCCTTGTTCCTCCCCTCTGATGCGCGCACGACTGACAGATGTTTAAATGGATTTCATTTGACAGCGCGCACGACTGACAGATGTTTAAACGCATTTCATTTGACAGCGCGCTCGACTGACTTGTTCAAATGCATTTCATTTGACAGCGCGCACGACTGACATATTTTTAAATGCCGTACCTGAAGACCCCTGGTTGGCTCTTTCACGTCTTGCAAGTGCAGAGAGAAGAACGCGTCGCATCTACAGCAACGTTATTGCAAAGGTAAGTGGCGGAGGGCAGAATATTACAGTAAAGTCTTTGCTAGCCATGAAATATTTCAGACCCTTCACTCGGTCACTGAGTCGTGTCCTCGCGCTACAACTATTAACAACGGCCAGTTTAGGCCTAGCTCGTCTCACTGTTAGTATCATGGCGAAATTAAGCTGTATTCCATGAAACTACTAGGCCTATATGGTGATGCTGCTGTTGTGTTGTCAACTACTTGCAGAGTTAGTAATGGGATCTGGATATTTTGTACCATTTGCTAGGCTTCTGGAACCGAGGAGTTGATCGACTTTTACACATTTGAGAAGGAAAGTATTGCCTCTGACACGTTTCCCCCACATAAGCATAGCCACTTTGCATTTCTCAAAAAAAATATATATATAATAATAATAATAATAATTAAAAAAAACCCTTGAAACCTGTAGGTCTATATCAGCTATTCGTGTGTGTGTGTGTGTGTATGTGTGTATTACTTGTAAAGTACTTGTGCTTGTATTTGGCAGCCTAGGCCATGTTCATAGGCTCACCTTGTGTGGGCTGCAGCTCTGTGGACTTCATAAGGTCATTTTAAAAAACCTTGCCAAATAGGCCTACTGCTCAATATCGGCAATAATTGGTAGTTAAGCAATCTGGCGGAGGAGATGCCAGTATGTAACGCAGTACATTTTGTATGTAACACAATATGTAATGTAACGCATAGCACTTTATGATTCTGATCAGTCCTTACCAACTGCTAATTTGCTTCCAACACTATTTGGATCTGTAATGCTGCCCTACTGATGAGATGTAAATAAAAGTATTAAAAACTGTGTTGCAGGTGTGTGAAACTTGTGCCAACAAAATGAAGTGTTGCTGGTGTTACGTCCGTGCAAAGGACTCGGTGGACACCTTGCCTGAGGACCTTGAGGTTAGGATTATGTGAAGGTTATGTTCATGTACCAACCACTTACACCGGTTTGTGATTTTTAAAGAAAACAAAGAATATTGCCATTCTCTTCCTGTTTTCAAACAGCAACTTTTGCCTGAGGCATACTGCCACAAAGTATGTAGCCTTACAGTCTCAGACAGCGGCTTCACAACTAGCTTGAAGTTGAAGCTGTCAACGGAAGAGAAGGCCCAAACATGGCTGGAGGACTTTCAACGGTCCTCCAAAGTCACTTTTCGGGTGGACAAGACCTACCCTGCCACAGAGGACTTGGCACGCCGCAATGGCTACAGAGTAAATGAAAATAGTCACCCTTTTCCCAAGTTTTAACCAAGGCCAGTCCTGCAATAGCAGTGCATACAGATCCCCAATCATACAGTGCCCCTACAGATTATGATGTCATTGATGACTTGTTTTTGTGTTCAAAGGTGGATAGGAGATGCCAACACACCAGACAACAGCAGACAACAACAGAAAAGTATGCTGTCCTGCTATGCTCTACATCGTCGTAAAAAAAGGCCAGAGACGGCAGAAATAAGCTCTCCAGGTTGGCTACTTTGCTGCACTTTAGTGTAGAATGTCCTTATCATTATCATTATTTTGTGTTTCATCCAGGTTACAAGCTCATGTTTCTTGTACATGCTTTCCCCCTAAGATCCAAAGATCCTCATAGGAAGGAGGGGTTATTGTGCAACATCACAATTAAGCACCATCACAACCACCATCTTACCTCTGCTGAGGCCTTGCAGCAGAGGGATGTGTCCAAAGAGACCGTGGCACAACTGGAGAAACTTTTCCAGAATGGGCACTCACCCTCCTCAGCCTTAAACACCCTGAAATATGACCTTCAGGAGGAGCAGGGTGATGCTTATGTGTATGCCTCTGCAGACAGGTCCATCTGCCCAGACATTTATTTCTGCTACAGGTAAGTTGCATTTTGCATCTTTTGTATTTGTGTTATCATTTGCTGTAACACGTGTACATTTCACTACCATTCTCCTCTGCAGTCTCTCTACGCTCCCGGTTACATCTTATTACTTGTTTTTAAAGCACTACATGGGATGGGACCTAAGTATCTGCATTTTATTTTATTTGTGTCAAGTGTGTGCGTCATAAATTTCAATTGTATTCATTGCACAGGCTATATTACTCACTCTTCAAGAAGGAGTATGGAGCGCCGTCTGGTGACACCATGAGAACCGACCTCCAAGAACGCCTGGAGGCATACAACACCGCACAGGGCGAAACATGCGCTCAAGTAGCAATCACTGCTGATGGGCAAACCGTTGTTGCTCTATGCACGCAATTGATGAAGAGGATCCACAGACTGGAGAGGCACAGTGGAGAAATGATGTTCATGGACTCATCAGGTGTGCATTATTGTCTTTCCTTTCTTTTTTTAGTTCATGCTCACTCCTGAAATTGTGTTACTAGAAATCATTTCATGTTAGGAATGATCTGTTTGAACCAAAATAACAATACAAATATATTACCTTTCTGTTGTCAGGAAACTGTGACCGTATGAACAGCAGGATCTTTGTGATGCTGACCCACTCAGCTGCCGGTGGTTTGCCCCTGGGAGTACTTGTAGTGACTTCAGAGTCACAGAGCACCATCGCAGCAGGACTCAGGTTGCTGCAGAACATACTTCCTGAGGATGCATTTAATGGAAGAGGACAGCTGGGCCCAAAGGTCGTCATGACTGATGACTGCAAAGCCCTGCGACAGGCTCTGCAGGATGTGTACCCACACATCACAGGCCTCCTCTGTGTATTCCATGTGCTGCAGGCCATGTGGAGATGGCTGTGGAGCACTCAACATGGGGTAAGTCAGATGAATTCATATGGCTGTGTTCTTTTGGCAATATGCATTGATTTGGTTACAATAATGTATTTGTGGTGGTTAGGCTTACTGTCATGTATGACAACACTGAACGTAACATCACAGGTGCCAAAGGGGGACCGGCAGCCATTGCTCGACATTTTTAAGGGCCTTGTATATGCTGGGTCAGCAGAGGAGTTGGAGGCCTCCTACCATCAGGCCCTACAGGACCCCTTGGTCACCAAGCGCCCAGTCTATCGTGACCACTTGTGCAATGTGTTTGCCCGCCGCAAGGACTGGGCTGTCTGTTTGCGTGCGGGTCTTCCCACGCGGGGAAACAACACCAACAATTTTGTTGAGAGTGCTATGGGGGTCATGAAAGACTGCGTCTTTCACAGGTATGCGTTAAAGTACATTTAATGCTCTCAATGATTCATTGCAATACCCAGCATGTTATGGCTTCTTCTGTCGTTTGACTTGCTATATCAAATGTTTGCATGAATTGTGCAGGTTCATGGGAGACTCTACAGCTTATGTTCAGCACATGATCAGTTGGGCATTCACCGACCACACTGGCACCTGGGCATTCACCGACCACACTGGCACCTGGGCATTCACCGACCACACTGGCACCTGGGCATTCACCGACCACACTGGCACCTGGGCATTCACCGACCACACTGACACCTGGGCATTCACTGAATGCACTGGCACTTGGGTATAGTTTGGTATACACTAAATACATGGGCAGTTGGCAATCCACCAAACTGTTCTTTTGTTTGTTACAACTCGAATAGGTTGAAGGCGTACAACATCACGCAACTTGTGGATTTCTTGTGCACACGACTGGAGGCGTATTACACCAGGCGACTCCTTGATGTGGCAAATGGCTGGTGTGTGAGGCGTACGGCCACATTCAAGAGTGTGCCTCTTGACAAAATAGTGAAGGTGTGTCTACATGAAGGACTTCTGCAGTATGTGAAGTAGAATCAGTCCTTGTTCTTACATTTCTTTTATCCATCATCACTCTTTTCATTCTAGGAAGATGACTGCAACTACACAGTCCCCAATGCCCATGGAGGTGTTTACCTGGTCAACATTGCACTGGGTATGTGCACCTGCCCAGCAGGTAGCAATGGGGCGCTATGCAAACACCAGCATGCAGTCGGGCAGGCCTTCAGCCTGAAAACAGGCCACCACCTTGCAGTGACATCTGCCACTGCAAGGAAATTATTCCACGAGATGGCCACAGGTATATTAATTAATGTAGCCTAATGTTTATATAAGTGCGTGAGTGTTTATATGCTTCTGAGTCATCATATCTACTCATGGCTTTGTACCTCCTTGTTTGTCTTACAGGAAGACGTGATATGCCAGAAAACTGGTTTGAGGGCCTTCAGCAAGACCGGGTGGCCGTTGCAACAGGTCAGTTAAATACATACCAGTAGCCTATTGTTAAACGGTGAACTGAATGATGCGATATGCACATCATGTGGTATTTTTTTCTTGGCAAGTACAAGTATGAAACTGGTTTTGCTCTGCTACATAGGCACTGAACAATGTGAAGCCACACAGCTGGAACTCTCGCCTCCTTCCCCTCCACCTCAGCGGGCAGGGACCACACAGGACACACAGGAAGGCAACGTTGAGCAACTGAAAGGGCGCTTTCAAACAATGTTCCAACACCTAATGGCCAAGTTGGAGAGTGATGCCACTTTCCAAGGGCCTATGGACAATTTTGTCTCGGCCTATGAAAGACTTACTACTGACAGTGGCCTACTGTTATTCCTGGCAACAGCTGGTACGCGACGTGCCACTGTACGCTTGCGTACAGGCAAAGTCAGGAAGGGGTTACAAACAACCACGAAAATAGACGTGCAGCCCACCGCCTTAGCCCGGCGTAAGACTCGGCGTAAGGGGGTAGGCGATGCCTTATAACAGGCGGACCCCCCAAAAAAGCCCGGAGGGAGCACAGCTATGGGAGGACGAAAGAGGGTGCCCTGTCGAGAAGACCAGCACCACACTCACTTGGCCACTGCATCACTGCTGGAGTGTGCCTCGGTGGTCAACACAGCCGTAAGTAATGCCAGAAGTTTTTAGATTATGCATGTTTGATTTGTTGTTTTTTTTTTGTTGTTGCTGTGCAGTGGTTTGATTTTATACTGGTTTATTTTGCAGTGATGCTTTTGACTTTTTTGCCATTTTTTTATTTCACATTTACATTTGTTTGCATGTTTATTTATTTACTTTTTTTGCTGTTGCTTGCTTTGCTGTTTGTTTTTAAACACATTTTGTGATTTTACATTTTCCTTGGTTTGCATGTTTTTAAACCGACCACATTTTGTGATTTTACATTTCCGTTGGTTTGCATGTTTTTAAACTGACTACATTTTGTGATTTTACATTTTCGCTGTTTTGCATACTTATTCATTTTTTGTGTGGTTTGCTGTCACACTGGCTCATGTTGCTGTGCATCATGTTGCATTGTTTATCATGGTTTGTTTTGCTGTGCGGCTTGATTTTACATGTGCATGCTTAGATTTGATCTGCGTTATTTGAGTGTGCTGTCCTCATTATGCGCTCTGCCTGCTTGCCTCCGGTGTCTATTTGGCACTGCAGCAGTTTCACTCCTTGAAATCTGATGTATACCTTGTTCCAAATACTATTTAATACATTTTCTACAATCCAATATGCCTTGTCTTTCATCATTGTGTTGATTTGCCACTGTAGCGGTTTCACTCCTTGAAATCTGATTTATACCTTGTTCCAAATACTATGTCATACATTTTATACAATCCAATATGCCTTGTCTGTCATCATACACCACCTATTTTTGTCAGGTCACAGGCAAAGTTGGTTAAAACAGAGGTACTTAGACAACAGAAAACTATCACCGCAATTTCAGTGTTTCATTACAGACCTTATCAAAGTATCCATGTGTTAATGATAGATCTACAGAAGTGGGGATGAACAGATATGCAGAATGCAGTTCCAAATATGACCTCCAGATGGATTTACCGACATAATATATAGAACACCTTATCAAAGTATCCACGTGTTAATGATAGATCTACAGAAGTGGGGATGAATAGATATGCAGAATGCAGTTCCAAATATGACCACCAGATGGATTTACCGACATAATATATAGAAGGTAAATCCCACATTTGCTACCACATGTGATGAACTCGGTGGACAACTTACCAGATCACCTCGAGGTTTGGATAATGTGAATAAAATGAAATTGTAAGACACGTCATCTGTATTGCGTCGTTGGCTAGGCCTGCTTTTGTTTATGCTTTTAGTGTCCTCTGTTTCAAGAGATGAACCAAATAATAATAAAATGACATGATACGGCATTTGTATAAACACAGGAGTTTATGCAGTTAGGATTACATTTAGCTGACGCTTTCATTTATTAGGCTATGTAAATGAAAAATGAAATCAAATACTGGAGCTCACTGCATCGTTGGGTAGGCTATGACTACGTTTGTTTGACTTGGCACATCTGTTTCAAGAGATAAGCCAAACCACGCTAAAATGAAATACGACACGGCATTTGTGTAGACCTACTGCATCGTAAATGGTTTGGATAGCCCACTTTTTGTTTGTTGCCCTACTTTTAGTGTCTGTTTCAAGAGATCGGCCAAATTATTTGTACACGAATTTTCTGCAAGCCTGTTTTGAGCGAGAGTTTACATTCTTGCTGTCAAATGGAAGTAATCAGAGGGGAGGAACAAGGGAGCCGTTGTAGCCAATCGGAGACGCCAAACGCGGTTGGTCGCAATATCGTCCTATGTTTCGCAAACTCGCCTGCCGCGTCGCGACGTCGTGCACCCCACATTTTTTGTAACATGTCGTGCGCCACCAGCGACCATGCAGGTAGGCAGACAAAGCAGGAGTTGCGAAGAGAGGCTACAACTACTGTAGGCTACTACAGAATGGATCCTGCACCATTTTGAGGATAATAAAATGTCATAGAGAGTTATTTTATCTTCTCTCTTAAATGTTGTTCAGTGAAACAATTGTTTACTTTGTTCAGAAGCACGTTGTGTTCGGCGATCTATTTATAAATTCTGCCGCCAGAACAATGCTCTCACATGGTCTTGGAATGATCTGGCAATAGGCTACAACAAAACATATATGTTTCAATGTGGTAAGTCACAAGTCAGACGTTCAGTAGCCCTACAGCAGCCGTGTTTGGCTTTCTATTTTATACATCAGTAGAACTCACGCTGCGAGTTGCGAAAGATACTGCCGTTCACAGACCTGACTGTATTGCCGTTTCTCTCATGAACAGCAGAGGGCACTTCCGACAATGCGAGCAAGGCGCTTTTGAAGTATGAATAGTCTGTCGCAAGTGATGACGTCATTAATGGTTCTCGCGCCAAACGCGCCAAAGTGCGCACGTGAAGTATGCAGAGCCCTTTAGGATGAGGTCCAGGGGGCGTTGGTTCAAAAAAGTTTAAGAATCACTACTAGGACAATAAAAGCTAATGAATAAAATCGTCTTCTCCGTCCTTCACCCCTCTTCATCCCATTCCTCTTCATTTTGAAGTGTACTATCTTACTAAAGGTGTGGCTGAGGTAGGGGTGCAGTGATAGTGTACAGGCACACAGATGTTTCCTGTCAGAAAGGGAAGAAGAAGTTGAAGTGTCATGGCTTCCCCAGAGAGTTGCTCAGCAGGAGGGTGGCAGTCTCCTGACCCCGCTACTATACCAGGCAAATCACTATGCAAATGTAGGGAACTACATCTGCTCAGGACCGTATTGACCCTTTGAGGAGTACCATCACAAATATGTGATTAGAATTTTGCCCAAATTTTGAGTTCTCATTATGATGTCATAATGTCTTTGCGAGATTTTTAACACAGACGTCTATAGGAGCTGTAGAGTGTTCCAGTAAAATTCTAGAAGAACCTCTAGAAATTCCTTACTCCTCAAAGGGGGCACTGTGGGGCCCCCGGGCACTAATACCTCACAGGTGCCCCCTTTAGTGAACAATATTTGTGAAGTCTGTGTTATATGGTGCCCCTTAACAGGCTGTAAATGGTGGGTGGCCCTGGGCACTGTGCCACTGGTCCTTATGGATAATCTGGCCCTGCATCTGCTACTGAAGTTTTGTGTTGCAGTATCTGCAGATCTCCATCATTGCAGTTTCATAATACCGCTCTTTATAATGCCAGGGTAGTTGAGACTGAGACAATCGTCTCTTTTTCACGTGAACCCTCGCCAAGACAGATCTTGTGATTTATTTTTTGTAAATCATTACCATCATGTTTTGAGAAAAAAAGATCTAATAATTGATGCACCACATTTTTTTTACTGACATGGAACCTGCATTGATACAAGAAAGATACAACAAGTCTCAAGCAGTCGAATCTAGCGATAAACAATTTTGCCATTACAATGAAATACATTAAAAGCAGTTATCTCAAGGGACCGGGGATCACAGGGTGGATTGTATTCACCCACGCGTGCAGGTAAGAATAGTTACATCACACGATCTGTGTGAGACTAGCTATGTAAATGACATCACCATGTGCTAGACTGATGATAGCCATGCGAGTCTTTAATGGCTTTTGAAAAGGCACAGAGAGCAGAGAGTGTGTCTGGGTGTATTTTGCTGCTACGCATAATTTACCATCTGAACCATGGGTTTGGTAAGATTGTTTTGACAATATTTTTTAATATGAAGGCTGCTGTTTATTGAAAAAATAGGCAATGTATAAAATGCAAGAAATGTACAGATAAAGGCCTAAAATTGAACCATGATTCTTCTCATAATGCCTACCCATTTCTTCTAGCGAATACATTCATTCTTCTTGCGTTATCCATTCATTTTGATGATGGCAAAGTGTAGCTGTTCCAAGAAAAGAAAGAAGGTTCGCACACTGTTGCTGCTCCCAGTTTATTCAACACAACGTTTCGACCAGTCTGGTCTTCGTCAGGTGACATACACCTGGCAAAGACCCGACTGGTCGAAACGTTGTGTTGAATTAACAAGGAGCAGCAACAGTGTGCGGACCTTCTTTCTTTTCTTGTTTCATTGTGTTTAAGTCCGACACCTGTTTTATCTGGATGTGCGCGCACTCCAAAGCGCTACTGTAAAGTTTAGCTGTTCATCTGATATCAGGCAAGTTTTGATACAGTAATTGGACAGTTGGGCAGTTGTTTTGTCTTTTTTTCTTCTCTTCAGGGAAACTCCCACCCTGAGCTGTTTCCAGGAGACATTCTAGAGTTCCCTCGCAACAAGTACTTCTCGCACTATGGTGTTTACTATGGAGAGAGAGATGGAGTAGCTTATGTGGCCCATTTAACCATCAGAGGTACTGTGTATTTGTGCTTGCTTGTGTGTGTGTGTGTGTGTGTGTGTGTGTGTGTGTGTGTGTGTGTGTGTGCGTGCGCGCATGTGCGTGTGCGCATAGGTTTATGTGTGAGGAAGTGAGTAGTAAGGTCGTGTGTGTGGATGAGAAGGCTACAGATGTTATGTGCTTGCACGTGCATAATGTGTCTAATAATTGACTGTGAATTATGAATCTTGATCCTTTTTCATTTGATTTTGCAGACTCAAGCTCTCAGTTCCTCATTTTCGGCCGGGCGCTGAACTCTTCGGTGAGGCTGGACCCTCTGCACATCATGGGCAAGAGGTTCAAGGTGTGCAACGGCCTGGATAACAAGCACCCGCCGCGAGACTTCTACAACCAGATCAAGCCAGAGATCGACGAGGCCGTCGGCAAGTCCGTGACCTTCGACGTCCTCTTCCACAACAGCGAACACCAGGCCACGCTGTTCCGCTACGGGGTCAAGAGGTCAGAGCAGGTACAGTACACACAGAGATTCTTTAAGTATATACAGATATGCCAACGTAATACAGTATATCACGAAAGTGAATACACCCCTCACAGTTTTGCAGATGTTTGAGTATATCTTTTCATAGGAAAGCATTACAGAAATGTAACTTTGACACAATGATTAGTGACCTTTTTAACAACATATTTAACCGCTTAAATTTCTTGTTCACTCAGAAAAAAACAAAATACAGCCATTAATGTTTGAACATGTACTCACAAAAGTGAGTACACCCCAGATTAAAATCCGGTAGAGAAGGGGCTATGTTGGCTCGAATCGTCTCGAAATGAAAAGGGATGACAAGGGAGGTCATCAGTGTGCGTTTCAACCGTTCTTTGCATTGAACTTTTACATTTTGAGTCTGCATCTGGCTTAAATAGATTGGTGTGAGATTTGAATGCAATCCTATGGAGAATATCATGATCTGCTTCAGTAGTCACAGTGCATGTTGACATGTATGTTTCTTTTAGGTGTATTTCAGATTGCCAATGTTGACAGCATTCATGCATCCCCAAACCATGTCAGTCCCACTACCATGCTTGGCTTATGAGAGGATACACCTTTTTTGTACAACTCACTTGTTTACCACCACACATGCTTGACACCATCTAAAGCAAATTTGTTTATCTTGGTCTCAAGAGAGATGAACAGACCAAGGATATGGATCACTGGAACCATGTTGTGTGATCTGAAGAGACCAAGATAAACAAATTTGCTTTAGATGGTGTCAAGCATGTGTGGTGGTAAACAAGTGAGTTTTACAAAAAAGGTGTATCCTCTCATAAGCCAAGCATGGTAGTGGGACTGACATGGTTTGGGGATGCATGAATGCTGTCAACATTGGCAATCTGAAATACACCTAAAAGAAACATGCATGTCAACATGCACTGTGACTACTGAAGCAGATCATGATATTCTCCATAGGATTGCATTCAAATCTCATACCAATCTATTTAAGCCAGATGCAGACTCAAAATGTAAAAGTTCAATGCAAAGAAAGGTTGAAACGCACACTGATGACCTCCCTTGTCATACCTTTTCATTTCGTTTCATTTCGAGACGATTCGAGCCAACATAGCCCCTTCTCTACCGGATTTTAATCTGGGGTGTACTCACTTTTGTGAGTACATGTTCAAACATTAATGGCTGTATTTTGTTTTTTTCTGAGTGAACAAGAAATTTAAGCGGTTAAATATGTTGCTAAAAGGTCACTAATCATTGTGTCAAAGTTTCTGTAATGCTTTCCTATGAAAGATATACTCAAAAATCTGCAAAACTGTGAGGGGTGTATTCACTTTCGTGATATACTGTAGGTTGCTATGGGCACCTAACATGACCAGGTTCCGGTCTGCCTAAAGGGGCGTGTCATAATACTCCTTTTGAATAGAACAGTCCTTAGGTCTGCCTAGGTCTGCCTAAATAATGCAATAATAGAACCCGGAAACAATGTACCAATGGAAACTCTCTCTCTCTCTCTCTCTGACAGTACACAACTCAGTCTGCACACATTGTTCGGTAACACTTGGTTAACAGGTTCACCTATTAGTAGTGTTGCCACCATTGTCCAGGATTTTAATGACATGTCCAGGAAATAAAAAAATATATGAATATAATATGACTGAAGGATACCATTGCATACAAGCAAAAAGATGAATGGAGTTTGAAATGTCCAGGATTTTTTACAGACAGAGGTGGTAACCCTACCTGTTAGCCACTAGTAGGCGTACATGCCTGATCACTGTCTTCATAAGTAACATAGCCCCATAATGCATGCCGTACCTCCAGTGGCACACTGTAATAGTAAGTTAACTACCATAGTACTACAATACCATGACATAAACACAGGGCCTTTAGTAGCCTAATGTACTATGACTTGGTTATTGCCATTCTGTTAACAGCTAATTTATAACGCCGTGTTTTAACGGGTTAAAATACATGTGTTAATGGTCCTTACTACAATTGTATCAATAATAAAGGCCTTATCGGCAGTGAACAAGAAATCAGTGAATACACACCGAACAAATTGATTTTTACTTCACAAATGTCTTATAATAGGCCTACGTCACTTCTATAGACTGATAGGCATGTGTTTGTGGCTAACATGTGAAGCTTTAAATAAAGTGATTTTATGATTCACTTTATTAGCCAATCTATCAATATTTTTTTTCTTTTTTTGTGTTGATGTAGATCGAAAAAGTTTATGCCAGAATCGTCCCCACATGGCGACAACCCTTTGAGAACAAAACTTTGTGATGTGAAGATCATGGAGGAGGAAGATTTTAGTAGGTAGTTTGTGACTTGTACAGCAAGATTGTCTTGTAGCTTCTTTTTGTATGAAAATGGCTGCACACAAAATGCTTATCATGTTATTAATTCATTAAATTTATGTCTTATTAAGACTTGTTTTAGTTTTTGTGTCACTCTTTGCAGTTGATAGAGCTGTTCAGACAGATTTAATTATTTTGCGACGATTTAAAAACATATGCCACAAGGGGGCAGAAAAGGCCATCAAGTGACATTCCCTGTGTGATGAAAAACTGACCAATTGTTACTGCACACAGTACATAAAGCTACACATTTTAAGCAATCTGAGGTAAATTCAAATGGATAGGGAAGGGATGGGACAAAGTCATCCTATAGTGATAAACACTATGTTTTTTGTGTTTTTTCATCAGTTCATAAAGGTTGGAGCATGCTTCACCCAAACAGATGTCTCTCTTCTGCTGACCAAAATAATGTATAACTGAAAAGTAAGAAGGGGTTGCAACATGCTTCAACTTACACTTTTCAGTTGAACTTTTTTTTATCATCATCCCTCTTGGATGAATCTTTCCATTTATTTCAGTCCATCTTGGCTGTGGGTTTGATCTTTGGAGATGGCTGTGGCCAGACAAGGCTCCTGAATTAAAAAAGCCTCCACACACACACCTACCTGTGAACCTGTGTCAGGTGTTGCAAATATTACATGGCCTCCGACAAGGCCTTGGTGTAGCCTCGAGTCCTGCCTACATGAAAGTCTACTGGGAAGATGTGATGCACTGACTCTGGGGAATCAAGATGGGTAAGGCCAGACCTGTACATTTCAGTCAGTCAGCTATATGCTGTATATTCCCAATTCCTTCACCTGTACTGGACATACAAAGAAGTCAAAATTAAGTTTCTTACTGTCCTGCGCAGACAAAGACAGGCCACCCATAAACGTGTAGCACAAGGCAGCATGTAGCACTGTATTAAGCTGTGCTGCTGGGGCTTCCGATCTCTGCTACTGTATCTGAGATCAGCAGTATTTTTGCTAATGGTAGTGAAACACAACAGTGAACAGTGCAGTACTCATATGAGCAGGGCCGGTGCTAGGCTTAGGCAGACTAGGCGGTCGCCTAGGGCGTCAAAAGTCTTGAGGGGCACCACAGCCCACTGAATTAAAATATTAAGCAACATTAACATGAAACTTTACATTGACAATGATTTTGAATGGGCACTCAGTACATATACATGGAGCTGTGCTAGATCATATGCATGACACTATGTTTACAGATGCCAATGAAGGAAAAAATCCACAAAAAGGAAAGATTGGTGCTCGCCAAGGGCAAAAAAGTCACTATTAACTCACCTGCATATGAGATTTACTGTGGGCTTTGACAGGGCTGCTGACAGCTTTGGATGGGTCCGGAACTGAATCTGAATCCCCCCCCCACCCAATACGTACCGGTACCATGTAATGAGGAGCCAGTTCTTTCCAATTTTGCATTCTTGACATATAAAGTTTGTGCCTCCCAGCATAAAATATTGTTTTGTGGTTGTTCTGTTCTGAGTCATTCACATTTACCGTATGAAGTCACCTCAAGGGAAGCCGCATGAACAACATCAGCTTGAAACTAAAGCTCAATCAATGGCTTCCTTCAGCTCGTCTCTCAACTTACCAACCCACAAGTCAGCTCTGACAGCCTATAACAAAGAGATATTGGAAAAGGACTTTGCCTTTTAAATGGAACACTTTATCTTAATCCTACACATTTGCCCATCAAAATGTTTCCCTGGATTATGGCAGGAGGAAAAAAAATAGTTTTGGCAGTTCATTTTGTTTGAAAACATTTCAGCACTTGCATTGTTCATCTTGTTTGACAAGTGAGGGGAAGAGGAAGACATTTAGCATCCATTGGAGAAAGCTAGCAAAGATTATTATTCCTCTATCAAGCATCTTTCCAGGAAACAGTAGCCAACTGGCATGTGAGAATAAATATTATGCACACCCACGCTGCTTAGTCATGCGATTGTCTGCTAGACGTTTCATGCACTCAAACGTAAGACTCAGAAGTGAAATCAATCGAAGCAGCTCTGTGTTGTCAATGGTGGTTGGGGTTTTGAATTTGTTGTGTGGTACCTGTGCATCCCATTTTCTGAAAAAGGCAGATGTAAAGGTGGTTATTATATTAAAGCAATCTTTTCAAAGAATTTACTTCCAAAAGGTCACACAACATCCCAATCACTCTTTAATTCTAAGGCTGAGGATGATGCAGACCATAAAGATGCAAACATTTTGAAAGCAAGTTAATGTCCACTATACAACTGTAGTGGCTCTAGCAAGGTCTCGCCAATGTCAACAAATGCTTAAGTCAACAAATGACTTAATAAAATATTTAGCTAGGCCTATAGGCATTGCTGTCAACCAGGGACGTAACGAGACATTTTCAAATACCGGGGTCAAATACTGCGTGCTGTACTGCATACTATACATTTATAATGTTTCAAAACGTTTAAGTCAAACTCTCGAGTTCGTTTTCATTCATCACTGTCCTGAGGATAAATGGGGGTGGCATATACTGACAGAATTTATCATTATTGATCATAGATCGATTTTCATCATAGATAAATTTGACATTTCGGCAAAAAAAATACTGATGACATGACCTCTGTGTTCTCAATGATAGTTACGGCCATGCTGTCAACTGTCTTGGGTTCAGTGAGATAAATCAAGACTATATTTCTGAAATGTCACAAAATGATGTAATCTGACTAAAGACAGGAGGTTTAAGTAGTTTAGTCAAACATTCAATTAAAAAAAGACTTATTTGATCCACCTCTCAGACAGTATGTGCCATGGTGGTTGTCACGAACCAGTGAGACAATTTGTTTTCCCTGAGGATCAGAACTGAGGACTGAAATTGTTTTGATGGTGCTTTAAGGAAAGTTTTCACTTCAGTTCCTTCAATCAACAGCATATACACTGTAGGCCTCACAAACTTCATCCTTTACCACAGCCACACAAGGTGGTCTATTTGATATCAACCAGGGTTGCAAATCAAGGGAGAATGAGAGAGAGCGAGAGAGAGAGAGAGAGAGAGAGAGAGAGAGAGAGAGAGAGAGAGAGAGAGAGAGAGAGAGTTTGTGCATGTGTGTGCATGTCTATGTTTACGTCTTTGGATGTTAGTGTGCATGCGTACATACATGCATGTGTGCGTGCGTGTGTGCGTGCCTCCGTGAGTGTACCTGTGTTTAGGCTTCAAATCTAAGGCACGTCTGTATCTCTCCTCCTTCCTTCCCTCTGGACCAAAGACATGGGAGCCCAATGCAATTATGGCGGCAGGCTCTGGCCATCTGGCATACCGGGCATTTCCTAGTGGGTCCTGCACCCTTGTGGGCCCCTATTTTCAGAAATGTAAAAAAATAATTACAAAAATGTTTTTTTTTACATTTCTGAAAATAGGGGCCCACGAGGGTGCAGGACCCACCGGTGATTCAGTTCTGCTCCGCTAATTATGAGGGGCCCCTTTAAGCCAAAAGTGCCCAGGCCCTATTTCTCCCCCAGGCCTGCCTTATAAAGATGAGACTGAGCCCTTCCTCCCCGTGACTCATGTGCAGGGTTGGAGAGGGGGAGAAATAGGGCCCAGGCATGTTTGGCTTAAAGGGGCCCCTCATATTTAGCGGCGCAGAACTGACTCACCAATCGGCCCCGCACCCTTGTGGGTCCCTATTTTCAGAAATGGGATTTTTTGTTTTTTTTTGTTTACATTTCTGAAAATAGGGGCCAACGAGGGTGTGGGGCCCACCAGGAAATGCCCGCTATGCCAGATATCCAGTCCAGCCCTGTTCATGTGCTGTTCCACAAGCCACACGCCTTTGGAGGTAGGCTACAGTCATTATCTGATCAAATGATTTTAATTTGGTGGCCTGCGTTATACAGTAGTCCATAATCAGCCTCCGAGGGAGACAGACAGCAATAACAAAGCTGTCTTTGTCGTCAGAGGAGTCAGAGAGATTAAAAAGAGACAGTGATGACAGGAAGTGGCCGTTCTTTTTCTCAGAGCAGAATAAAAGGCAAATGTAATGAAAACATGTATCTACAACAAAGAGTAGTAGCTGAATGGCAATTTCTTATGTGATGTGTACTTGTGAAGTTGCCTAATAACATCCATTTCTTGGTGAATGGATGCATGGTCACAGATTTCGTTCTAGGAAGACTTCTAAAAGGGCTTTGGCATAGTAGCCTTCACCTGAACAGCTTTGTGCTGTGCAAGGTAATTACCACCAGAGAGCAATGTTGAGCTGGGAATCAGACAAAATGATCTCTAATGATCTCTTAGTAGTAGTCACTAAAATGTTTATTAAGTCTCACAACACTCTCAATTTTACACCATATACATTTTAAAAGTATCTCTCTTACTCTGTCACTCTCCAATTTGACCTCAAGCCATTTTTTCTGAAGGCTGAAAATTCTTACATTGTCCTAAGGCCTCACCTCTCAGTTTGAATAATTTTACATTTCGTGATGGTTGTGTTGTTGTTGTTGCTATTTTTGACAAGACCACTTACCCTTTCATTGTGTGAACACTCAGACCCACCATTTGTCAGGTCCACCATTAACACCTGGGAGTCTGGAAGATGCTTCAAAACACAGCAGCTTGTTTTCCTGGGAGCTGGGAAGTATTAGGGCTTCAAAGTGATAACAATGGCTTCAGCGCTGCGCTTCACGACAAGATGCCTTTTATCCTTCGTCTGTTTTGTTCCTTTTCTTTGCGTCAGCATGTGATACAGTAATTGGATTTGCGGCACAGCTGTTTCCATAACAATACAGGAAATTGAATGAAATCAACGAACGAACTTGGAAGGCTGCATTTATTCGACACGGTTTATTTATTTATTCATGTTTACTTAACAAAGTCTTTCGAGGAAATGAAAACACAACACACTATAAACAGAATTTCTTGAATAATCTCGTATAGGCAGACGCTCTCTGCTGTGTGCGAACAGCTTATTGGATCCTGTAATGTGTTTTACACGGGTGGCACAATTGCACACATTTATTTCCAGTTGTAGGCTACTCTCCATGGCTCTATTAAATATGTGTTTTCGGCCCTGCTGTGGCCAACCGGTGGGGCACTCGCCTGCCATGTGGCTGACCCGGTTCGACTCCCAGCCCATATCCTTTGCCTACCCTTCCCCATCTCTCTCTGCCCACTCACTTCCTGTCACTACTTTCACTATTCTGTCAAATAAAGGCAATAAAAAATCCCCCCCAAAAATATATATAGGGGTGAATTCAGGTAAATTGGGCCACTTTGGGCCATTCGCTTGTATGCAAAAAACGTGGCCCAATTTACCTGAATTCACCACATATAAATATGTGTGCCAATTGGTAGGTAATGCCCCTTTAGTGGTATTTCACACCTGCCAGAGTGGTCAGCTGAGGCCAAGCCACAGGCATTTTGGTTTTCAGGACATTGGAGGCCAAAAAAAAATGGTGTGACGAATGGCGGTCATTTGCAAACCCTAATAGGAAAAAAGCACAAAGACAGAAAGAGGCTGTTGCTGCGGTCTGTGCATGCACGCATATACACATGCAGACAGACAGGCAGGCAGGCAGGCATGCAGGCACGCAGGGAGGTAGAGAGACAGACAGACAGACAGACATGCACACAGTCTGCATCCAGCTCTATTGCATTACATATTGAAAGAGAGCAAAAGAGCAAGAAACAAACAGATAAGCAGGTAGTAGTAGATAGAGGAAGATGAAAGCCTAAAACCTACGATAGACACTAATGGTATGATTATAAGGCATCAGGCATGTACAGTATTGTCTGCATGTATTTGGGAAATGAGTAGCGGTCTATTCGTTTCCTACAGTATTGTGGCCGACTGACGTTAAATGAGAAAGGATTTGCTCCCTAAGAGTGTCAGAAGTGATCTCAGGTTTTGCATTTCATATTACCAAGTCATGGTATGAAGGCAGCAGCTGGCTGTCATATTAAATAAAATTAATTTGCCAGAGTTATTGTTAAACAGAGTTGGTAATGAGTGAGACTGCTGTCATTTCCAATAGGTCAAAGAACAGGAAAGTAGGGAACACACAGGAACATGCGCGCGCGTACACACACACACACACACACACACACACACACACACACACACACACACACACACACACACACACACACACACACACTTGTTGCCCTCCTTAAATACCATGTGTACCACAATGCCACATATACCATGTGATCAAAACATACATTCTCAGTTTAATTGCATACCACTGTGAAAGTCATATTCGGTAAGTTTTATATATCTTTTTATAACTGTAGTGATGTTTCAGCTTTTACAGGAACTTTCTTTTTCTCTCATGTCTCAATATGTATCTTGGCTCTCTTGACATATGGTCTATGTCCTTGGAATTAAATAAAAGCCCCTTCTTGTCATAAGATATCATGTCAGTTTGGCATATTAATCGTGTGTGTGTGTGTGTGTGTGTGTGTGTGCGCGTGCGTGTGTGTGTGTGCACGTGCGCATGCGTATGTGTGTGTGAAACATAAAACTCATCTGGGATATAAAATGTAGTTATGCATAAGCGTTATTGAGGGTCATACTTGTCTTGACTGAAGAGGGTAGATGTGAGCAGATGACACACTCCCAGCAAGGCCAGATGTTTACGTGCAGAGCATCGAGTTGAACGCTCTTCTGGGACCTGAGGAAGGTGTGGTGTCCTATGGGAATGGCCACAGAACAGTGTTGCCAGGTGTGTCTGATCAAGTCCTGCCCAAAAGGTTCTCAAAAAACGCCAAAATGCGCTAAATTCTGCCCAATTTCAACAAATTGCATTGACTTCTATGGGCATAAAACTGCAGAAAAAAACGGCAAATGGCCAATTTTTCCCGTTTTTACCCACAGACGGCCATCCCAAGCAGCCCAATTGGGCGGGTAACCACCCAATCTGGCAACACTGCCAGGGGAACATGACTAGGAGACATCACACAGACACCCAGCCCACAACACATGCCTTAATAACCCTCAAACCTCCTCAAGAGGTTTTTATATATGAAGGAAACATGTAAGCTTCAAGGATGTAATGATTATGCATAGCCATGTGGGAATGTGTATGTATGTGCATGTATGTCAGAGGGACCTTAGTGGGGTGGGTAAGGAAAATAACACCCCTTGGTTGTTTTGATATATCTACCTGGCGTAAACACATTTTGTTTATTGACCTTGTTGCATGATAATAGAGGTACAGTTCATTGTGTAGCAATATTAAGCCATGTATATCTAACATTAAGTATCATATTTATTAGGCATCATTGTGGGTTAGGGATAATTGATTAATATCTCATATCTCATCATGTTATTACCGTGCAGATATCCCCTGAAAGGGACATGTATTGTGAAGCAGGATTTACAACCCGACAAGAATAGTAGAGTGAGGTCATAATGGTATGCAACAAGAGAAAACAGACAGTGAAGGTTGTGGGAGAATTTCTATCTTGTAAAATCTCAAGTGTGGCTGATAAGTGATCTGGGATAGGCAATGTTGTTTTAATAACCAGTCAATGGCACCAGTAAATGGAACAATAAATCCAGATAATGTCTGCATTGTTCGCCAAGAAGTGTGCTATAGGTTAGGCAACTAAGGAGTGTCACTGACTCTCAATCACTTGAGACTGAACAAGATTTTGTGAAGGCCTCTAAAATTAATCACCACCCACCAGCTTTCCATTGTAAAATCCCTTGGCCTATGTTGGTGGGAGGTTGTAAGCCAGGTTATGGCATATATATCTCAGCCTTAAGAGCTGTCAGAGTAACCCACACACTCCTCCTCCTCGGCCCTCCAGCCGCCGGTCTGCCAAGTCATTACCATGAGGAAGTCAAGTGTACCCATGGGCAGCGTAATAACACCATTACAGATACTGTACCGTATGTCTGAGCTGGGGGAGAGCTCAACTATACTCTTTTCTTTCTCACTGACAAATGTCTCTCTGGAAAAAAATATGAAATCTTGC
Organism: Engraulis encrasicolus; assembly: GCF_034702125.1. NCBI lineage: Eukaryota > Metazoa > Chordata > Actinopteri > Clupeiformes > Engraulidae > Engraulis > Engraulis encrasicolus. The sequence goes on from NC_085875.1 coordinate 34,624,945, forward strand.
ATGGGTAACAGTATTGAATGGTTATTCAACTCAACTGTGGTCCCACTGCTAAATAGAGAGATGCTTTGTGAACAATGTCTCTATGGATAATTGCGTTGCATAAGGTGACTCTTCGGGAGCGCAAGGACATACTCTCGTTTTAATGAGGCACTAAACCATTAATTTCAATAAAAAGCCCAACATGCTCTTTGACATCTTCCACTGAGATGCTTTGGAGAAAAAAAAGTTATTCGCTTTGGCAAAGAAAATCAACAGCAATAGTTTATTGCAGAAAAGTTTAATCAAAACATTTTGACAAATATGAAATGGCATTAGATGGCTCAAACTGGTCATCAGTTACATACTTGTAGGTGATTAATTATACCATATGAAGAAAATGCATGGGATATACCAACATGATGTAAAAAATGGCACCCTAATCCAAAATGTAAAATGCAAGACTGAATTTTAAGTTCCACATTTAACTTAATTTTGGCACAGAGGAATGCAAGCTCCAGCATGTTTGGGTTTTAAAAACAGAACATGCCTTGCTGTGGAATAGGCCATTCCAAGGCACTCAGCAGCAGGGCTCTAAATTAACTTTTTCCACCACCAGCCAATTTGGCTAGTAGACATTTTTTCTTACTAGCCAAATGGAAGGTCAACAAGCCATTTTTTTCTCACCAAAATAAACCATGCGTTAATTATGTTGCTTTTAATTATTTTATTAAACTAAGCTATGTCCTCAACACAGATAAACAATATAAATATTATACTCAATATAATTCAGTCTATTCTATAATTATTTAGTAATTCTATTTTTATTTCCTGCATTTCATTATTTTTCATTCAATTTCCATATACTGCACAGACAGCCAAACACCTATTACCTCACACACCATCACCCAAACCTCACATACAGTATAGGCCTACAACTCACAACTCAACACAGCATGCCTTCAACACTAATGTCACACACATACCAGACTTTCAACATACACTAGCCAAACACACACACAACCAAACACTGCAAAACCTAATATTCCCTACACAGCATCACTTCACACACAGTGGTCCAAATACTATTGACAATGCACAGAAGACAGGTGAAGGGGAGAAGAGATGAAGGGAGGAGAAGGAGACGGAGAGGAGAAGGACAGGAGACACCCGCGCGCACGCACGCACACACACACACCTATACAGTGGGTGAATGATGTCTGCATTGTGTGTTTATGCTGCTGCTGCGTGACACCTTCAAGTTCCTCCAGGTTTACTTACAATGCGCTTGGAATGACAATTACCTTTACGCTATCAACTAGATACAGTATCTAATAAGACCACAGAGACCATGCTTACTTTGTTACTTTCGTCGCTAGTTTTTGTTATCTTTTTTTTTCACTTACTCGTATATCCATGTCAAACTCGTGCAGGGTCTTTGCGATGGCGTGGGCGTTATTAGGAAACGACAATTCCATCGTTTGTAGTTGCGAGGACCTCGCAAATATCAGATGGCTTCTGACGGCAACGACACTGTTTTGACAAACAGCTGTCCTGTCCCTCCACTCACTCACGCCGTTTTCGCTCCACCAATTCTCTATTTCCGCTCACTGAACATATTTTATCAACACTAGTTCCAGCGCGCGGGTATCAAACTCGCAGCCAATGGATGTGAGGCTGCCTTATTGTGATTAACGGTCAGCCAATGGGTGTGGGATAGGCGACGTTTTAACGTTCATCAGACGGCAGCTACAGATCTGTGCGGGCAGCTGTTTAGCGTTCAGTCGGAGGCGCGCTACCGGCCAATTTGGCTAGTGGATGATTTTTTCTACCAGCCAAAATGATTTTTCACCCGCATTTGGCGTGTTGGCGCCCGTTAATTTAGAGCCCTGCTCAGCAGTCACATTCTCTTCAACAGAAACCATAACAACAAAACAAAACAATTCAAAGGAAATGTTATTTAACACCCATGGCCTCATCTGATATGGGGGCTGGACCAAAAGCTAGGAGGAATGTTTACGGCGCGTCATAACATCAATGATGGTTAACAACACAAAGCAAAAATAAGCACAAATTTAGCACAATACCAATGGGTGGGTGGCTGAAAAAGTAAGAGCTGCGGTATGAGAAATCTCCATTTTATAACCTGGGGGTGACAGTGATGGAGGTCTTCTGGTGCGCCTCCTTCAGCCAGCCGAGGAGGATCCTGTTCAGCTCACTTGGCCTGCAGATGACGAGAGAGAGATTAAGTAGAGCATTACAATCCTGGGCCGTTTCCACACTGCACGCGCTCACTGGGACTGCTGAAGCGCGTGCCGTGCCGGGGAAATCTATCTCCTGTGCCACGCCTGCCTGCCTGCCTGCCTGCCCGGCTTCAAAAGATCTCCTCTTCTCTTCAGAGCTTTTAAGGCGACAGACAGGCGAGATGGCTTTATGGCATGGCGTGGGTGAGAGTGAGAGTGGAGGGGGGGGGGATAAAAGGGGCTACGCTATATCATGGATGTGATGCACCATCTGACCCGATCGACCTTTGACCTGCCTCTAACCTCCGCTGCACTCCACTTATCCCGCCATTAAAGAGCTCCTGCCTGCCTGGTCAGGAGGTCAACCCTCTCCTCTGTGTCTGGATCTCAACACAGCAAGAATCACGTTCCAACAGTGAGCAGCAGTCTTTTCATTTCCTTAAAATAAGAAATGGAAGAGAATCTGCTGAAATTGGTTCTCTCAATAGTCAGATTGAAGCTGAGGAATTAGTATAACTAACTCGTTAGCGGTTTACTGTTTACTGAGCAAGTGATGATGGAAGTAACCCTGACCTGTCTTACTCTCAATTATTATAATTAATTCCCAGCAAATTGGTCTATTCAGAATAAAGGCTATCTTACTGATGGCCAATTATTGCATGTGTTTGCGAGCATGCGAGCATGCGAGCATGCAAGCATGCGTTACTATTCCCTCACACATACCCAGTTGAGTCACAGACAACTCCATGCACAGACATATGACTATTTAAGACGTAGGCTACCCTTTTTAGAAGGTTCAAAGCCCAATTTCAAACTCATTTGCATGAGACATGGAAGAATGAGGGGAAGATAACCTAGTCAGAGAAAAATATTCTTGAGGTGGATAAAGGGGAAGAAAGGGGAAGAATGTCTGTGATATAATGACTGTTGACGTTTGTTTCAGCATTTGTGTGTGTGCGCGTCTGTGTACAGTGTTTTATTTCCCAACAACGTCACGCCCACTTCATCACACTTTTCATAAAAAAACAACAACTGCATCCGGTGTCATTCAATACCTCAGGTAGGACCCTCGCTCTGTTCTTCCCCGTAGGGAGAAGTGCAGGACTGACACCATTGTACACGGCTGAGCTTCATCACCCACACTATTGTATGATGCCCATTATTTTGTAGTACTGTGAGCACAGCCACAAAAAACACTTCTAGTAGGGAGAGGGGAATTCACTGCCTTCCTCAAGACCCTTATCTGGAGTGCAGACAACTATGATAGAGGTACTGTATACCCATACACATACAGTTGGTGTGAACATGTCAATGTCTAGTTGTATGCAGATGATATGTCAAATCACAATATATCACCAAGTATACAATACAGTACATATCCTACATGTGAGTTGTTCACAGATCAACTGATTTAGTGGTTGGGGCCAGTGTTTTAAATTGACCAATACACATCAGACTGGAGTAGTGGCACTACTCAATTTCAGCCTCTATCCTACCTGGACTTTTTTACGATGTACCAGTACACAATATTGCATTTCCTCTTTTATTAGGTGGTCAAGTGTCCATGTAACACTGGTTCCAGTCCAATCTGTGCAGACTTTACAACTAGTGCTTATTTCCCAACCCTGGGGCGTAGCTCTAGGGGGGGCAAGCAGGGCATTTGCCCCTGGGCCCAGGGCCTTCCCGGGTGGTGGTGGGGGCCCTATTATGACATTTGCAGGCCGTATGGGGGGCCCCCATCAGTGTTTTGCCCTGGGATCCTGTGTGCAGTTGTTCCACTACTGTTATTCTATTGTAAGCCGCTGACAGAAGACAGTCGTGTGATGAGGCTCAAGGCTGAATATTAGCACCTGGTGTGAATTATGTTTTCATGTTGTCATGGTCACTACAGTGCATTGCTGTGTGGATGGTTAAGTAACCAAACAATAGGTTGCGTTTCATAACCTTGAGGGCAGTGAAGTGATAAAGGTTATGATTAAGATTGATAATGACTCTACTGACTGTTCTTTTCTCCCAATCACCACCAAGATTCACAGACAGTATAAGTGTGACTCAGAAAAAAACAGAAAAAAATGTCCTGAATTGATCTTTCTCTGCATTGGAAGTTAAACTGAACTTTTTGTCAACATAATTATGTACCATTTTCTTTAAATGTCAGTGCTAGTCGCCTGCATCACCCTTACCTTTCCATCTGGATCCAGTGCCCACACTCTTCAATATGGCCACGGCTCAGGTTGGGGATCTCAAGTGAAAATACACAGCAAAGGCATTTCAGCACAACGTCAGGTTTTAAGTATTTTTTTCTATATAAATCATTTCATGAAAGCATTTGGTAAAGATAGCAGGTTGTTGCTAGGGGTGTAAATAATCAAAATGTATCGATGCATCGATCCTACGGCTGACGATTTAATCGAATCGTATCGTGAGGCATTCTTAAGTTTTGAAAATAATCGAAATGCTGGCCCCTGTTCAATGCCCTAGCTCCATAACATAATAGATATATCTAACACTGTGCGGTCCGGTTCTCAATTCTGATTGGCTGATAGTCGTGGTTAATCGAACGCAAACCTACACCTTCCACCTGAAGATTCTATGCACGTCTAAATTAGACCTAGCGCATCAACATCGGTAATGAGAATATGCTGCAGTTGGGGTAGGGAGTCTGCAAGAAGAGCCCATCTTTGCACCATCTGTGGTTTGGGGTATCAGTGTGATTAAAGACATTTCATTCCTGCGGTGTTTATAGCCCCTTGCTGAGTTTTTGTAGCGAAGTGTGTGTCTGGCAGCACGACGAACGCACACACGCCTAGTGATGTTGCCGAGGTAACCACAATCTCTTCCTCAACTTGTCGCAGTCAAATTAATTGTTATTAAAGCGTTTTAAAGAAATTTTGTCAGCGATTAAGCGTAACAGTGTTAGATAAGCAATAATCCACTTGAGTCAGTGGGTTATGCTCTATTGATAACGGGCAAGGGGACGTTTACGGCACTCAGCTTCGCGTTGTGCCCCACTCCCCTTGGCAGTTATAAAACGAGCATAACCCACGGCCTCTCGTGGCTTATTGCTTAAAGAAAAGTTGGACAAAATTGAATCCAATCGTATTGCATCGTGAGGAATTCTTAGATATCGAAAATAATCCAATCGCTGCTTTAAGGAATCGATACCGTAACGTATCGTCATGGAGGCTGTGATTTACACCCCTAGTTGTTGCACTGCTCACCATGTTCTCCATTCCTTGTGCAAATACAGGGAGAAGCACAGGGTCCTTTCCAGCAGTCACCATCAGGGCTGGCATCAGCAACTGCAATATAACACAGATCCTTATTTATTAACATGACACACTAACAGCACACTACAATAGAGGGTCAGCATTTGTCAGCTTAACATTTTCACTGAAACATTAACTCAACTTAGCCTGTTAGAAGTTATAATGTATTGAATATTACGCAGGGAGCCAACTTTGAAACCATTTTAAAAAGTCTATTGAGATTCGAAATGACATTTAATTGAAACTGAACATTTAATCCATATCAGCTGGCATCCACAAAGGAGCACTGGGTAAGAAACAGACTGCATGAATCTCATATTTTAACTTCAATTAATCTCTTATTTTAAATACATAATCCTGCAAGTACATCAATACTATGTTGTGTGCTGTGGTATAATGAATATATGTGTCAATACTACGAAAAAACAATGTTGAACAATTCATACAGTTAATTTCTTAAATGGTTGCAAGTGGTGCTGTTCCACATAGTGGTGAACCTGGCCTCACCTTGGCTCTGGGCCGCGACACCATCCAACGCCAGTTGGTCTCCACATTTCGGTACCAGTTCAGAGGACCCCTGAAACACAAAACAAAAACCTTACTGTAAGCTGTTGATCAGAGGAAGGAGGATGAAAAAAGGAACAAATGGCTGCTCTATGCATAGATAGCTTTTATTTGTCACACAGATGTTTGCAATTGTTTTCAAATCAGTTATACAGTTCTACCAATGATAAACTCAAATCAAAAGTGTTTTAGAATGATTTTGTCCAAAGCCCACAATATATCAAAGTCAGCCGCATTTCCCCACACTTAAATGCTCTGCTGAGCAGCCCAAAGGTGATACACGGGACAACTTTCTGAGCAATGTGTTTGGGTAATGGTATTATAAGATGTTGTTCGGGCTGTTGTCACTGTAACACTTCTTTCAGAACTTTTCTTACTATTCCAACAGAAAATATTAGAGATGCACCGGATCCTGATTTTTAGGATCCTGCCGGATACCGGATCCACTGCCTAACATCCTGCCGGATCCAGAAACGGATACCGGATCCTACAAAAGGGTTGAAACACATAGCCTACTCACACACGTGGGCCCTTTTTATCACGTTGGCTCAAACTATTTTGACTGGAAAGCCTCGGCTACCGGATCCTGGATCCTGGAACCGGATCCGGATCCTGTGAAAAACCCTATTATCCTGCCGTATCTTGGATCCGGTGCATCTCTAGAAAATATGTAACCAATCATAATCTTGCCCAGCCGCCTTTTGGTCAAAAAGTTGCCCTGTGTGTCATTACTTTAAGAGTCCACTTTATTACCTGAAGCCATGTTTGCGGTACTCCTGGACATAGTAGTTGAGTGCGTCTTCCGAGAGGTGGTGGCTCTTCGGAATCTCTTCTGGGAGATCCACAAACAGGCCACCTGCACATCGCAGTCACCATGGCAACACAAATGGACACAGCGTCAGATAAACAGGTCACGGTAAACAGGTTGCACAAGTTAAATTCACAGAAAGAAAGAAAGAAAGAAAGAAAGAAAGAAAGAAAGAAAGAAAGAAAGAAAGAAAGACAGAAGGATGGTTTCAGCTCTTTCACTAATTCCATATCACCACAAGCATCCCTACTTCAGACACACAAAGTTGACTTACACCTAAATGATGAAACAAGGAGAAAGCCGACCAAATTATAATCTGCAGCCCCACAAAACCAGTTCCAGACATTTTGGAAATCGAAGACATGCAACACTGGAGCTCAAGTGAGGAGAACGAGCAGCAGCCAAGAGCCTCCTAGACTCAAGAGCAGCCTAACTGACACATGCCAGTCACTCATGAAGCTTTGCATTTGGTGGACGTCAAGCATTGTGCTGCAACTCACTCTGATGCCCGGCACTTAAACCAGGTCCAAATTAGTGTCCTTTCCCGCCAACTATAAAATTCAGTCCTCAGAGTAAAGTTCGCTAACAGGGTTTGGGTGCATGGAGGGCATCCAAAATGTATTTTTTTCTAATACATATTTGTCAAATTAGTCTCAAATTTGCCTCTGGGTTATGAGTAATTGAAATTAATTAATTACTAATAAATTTGTATATTAAGTACACTTTACTTTGGTTTGAGCGTTTGGGGAACTGCAGGATTAAGTGACCATGCTGTGTACTGCATCAAGAAATTGCTGTAGCTTGTTTATGTGATTTGAAAGAACTGAAAATATTTTCTAGGGAGTCACTATAAATGAGTCATTCTCTGCAGTAGTACAATGACTTGAGAGTGTTTCAAACACGGTAAACTGGTTTATTTCATGTGTTGAGATAACAGTCTGCTAATGATTACGGTTGCAATACTGCCTGAGGTCACTGAGAAGATGAAATGAAATCCCACATAATTTGCTTAATAATTAATGTAATTGAAACCACAGTTATGCTGCTAAAAACATTCAAATAATGAAAAAATATATTTCCATTTTAACCAAACTAGTGTGGCTAGGCAAATCACTTGAGAGAGAGTGTTGAGTTTGTGCACCAGACTGTATGCCCGTACAGAAAGCCTACATGACAGGAATATCTTGCTTAACCCGTTAAGACACAGAGTTATACATTTGCTGTTAGCAGAATGGCAATTACCAAGTTGCAGTGCATTGCTTAAGGCCCTCTGTTATGTCATAGCATTGTAGTATGGTAGTTAACTTCAATGACTATTACAGTGTACCACTGGAGGTACAACGTGCATTAAGGGGTTACTACCACAAACAACTTCTAAAGAAACATGGCATGGTTCATGTGTGTTACTCCTTAGTGTGCATGAACTGTATCATGCATCATATTTTAACTCGAATTGATGTCCAGTGTCAGCGTTAACTAGATTGAAATGAGTTAAAATCCAGATGTCTTTGCTCCCCTACCTCTTTTACAGACGTTGGCCGTACTGACATTAGGGCGTTTATCCTGCAAACACACACGCACGCACGCACGCACACACACACACACAAATATCTAAGATTAACAAAATATACAAGACAAATAAAACAAGTACTGGTACAAGGCCATTTAAATTTTAATTTCACAAAATAATAAATCATTTCGTAGAAATAAAAAAACTCACTAAGGGTGCCGTAAAATATAAAAAACAAGAGGCTAGTCCCCAACCACTTCTCAACAAGTGCACAGCAGATAGTAAAAGATAACCTTTAAAAGAGCTCTAATGCCTAATACCAGGGAGGTGTTAAACGCTGCCTTGTAAATGAATAAGTACTCGTGTGGAGGTTCATCTCCAGCGGAATCATCCTCTGTGGGCACTTTATGCGGCAAGTGGCATTTAACGGGCTGAGTGTGTGGGCGCAGGGGCACTGCAATTAACCAGGGCAATGACACACAACACGGCCTACTGCCCTCACACACATGCACACTCACACATGCACACACACACATGCATGCACGCACGCACACGCACACACAGAAACACACACGCATGCACACACACACACACACACACACACACACACACACACACACACACACACACACACACATACACACACACACAATGCTAAAGTCACACACATGCCCGATGGCCTCAATCATGGAGGTGGCTCTTGCTTGTAGGAAAAATGACGTGTTTGCCCATCGTTTATAACTCATTATGACCACCCACCATTACAAAAGGGCATCTTTAACTCTGTCTCTCTCACACACACACATATCTTCAAGGGGTCAATCTGACACTTATGATGCAAGGTTATGACAGTGCAGTACTACCTGTCACACATAATGCTTTGCAAGTCATATCGACCACTCATACAGTACAGCAAGCATGCAGCGTGAAGTCGTTTCCCAGTAGGTGCTAACAGAATGTGTGGTTCCCAAGCCATAGACCAGGGGTGTCAAACTCAAATTCACCAAGGGCCAAAATCAAAATATGGAACGAAGTCGCGGGCCGAGCTCAAGATTGATTTTTAATAATGAACTAAAATCGCGCAGGCACGCACTTAATACTCAGTTTCATTTCACACACACTGGCACATATTGTGTTGCATATTGAGTGTGAGCTGTGTCATTGGCCTGGGCCCGCTCATACTTCTGAGAAACATCAAATTTCATGTTTAAGTCTTGATGCACTGTACACTAATAATGTATGAGGGCCAACTGTAATACACATTTGAGATGATCTCGCGGGCCAAATAAAATGATCCTGCGGACCAGATTTGGCCCCCGGCCCTGAGTTTGACACCCCTGCCATAGACCAACTGTACATACAGTTACCTTTTTAAAGGGTAATACATATGCTCATTGATGGTCTGTGATCATTTGTAGGGACAAATTACCAATTTAGAATAGAGTTTGAGGCTCAGACCATTGGCAGGTATTATCATACTGCCATTAAGGACTATATTAACAAGTCAGACGATTTTTTTTTTATCTTGCCACAATAGTGCATTAACCCATTTTAGCCTAAGGCACCTGCAAAAACACCTGCTGAATGCCTAGGCCCTTTTGGGGAAAAGGTGTCCTCTGCCTATTAAAACCTAAATATCTCATCACGGCTCCTCCGTCCATAGAACTTCACCGGCTTGTTCGGCTGCCTCCTTCAGCCGAGCTCGCCCCCCACGACGGGAGGCTCTGGATTTTCGTATCCCGCCATGGCCTTTTCATCGCCGCCCCCGCCGTGGGCTTCCATATTTCTCCACTACTGTGAACGCTCCATACCGTCATGATTTATGGACAAAAAAAAGAACTTTCCATTGCCGTTGTGTTGTGTTTTAGTCTCTGTATGTCTTTGAATGTCTGTTCATGTTTTTGTTTTATGTTACATGTTCTGTAAAGCGTCTTTGGGTATTTAGAAAAGCGCTATACAAATTTGATGTATTATTATTATTATTATTATTATTATTTATCTCAGCCTCCGATAAAAGCATGAAATCAGTTGCATTGAAAAGCTAGGACCCTCATCTTTAATTAGAATGTGTTCATTCAGCTCTGATATACTCATATGTTTAATTAAAAAAAACGGAAATCTCAAGAGCCTGAATGCAGCGTATATGTCGCTCCAGGCGCCAAAGGTCAAACAGCGTATACTGTATGCGGCATCAGGCCAAAATGGGTTAATCTGTTTAGCGTGAGTGGGAAAGTTGGCCAGTGACACTGTGTGGCGAGATTCGTCTAAAGCCACAGGAAGGAAGCCCTGAAAGAAAGAGGCCAGTCCTTCAACTGCAATTTGTGCCATTTCCGGCACAATATGATACGGTATGTTACTACTTCACTGTCAGTTTGCGCTGAAAATCTTTTCTGGGCATACTGCATCTTTCCTGCATACCTGGGAAAAACTCATTTACAAGGAAAAGGCGGGACATGGAGATATACGTATAGACACACGCTTGCACACATACGGTACATATGAATCATCATCAGACACAGACAGATATAGAAACTCAGAGCCTCAATAACATATGCAGCCTCATACTGTACTACATACATTACTATATTATACATTACCTACTTTTCATGAGAACATTCTTTGCAAACCATTTCAGTGCTACATGTTCCTGCCTGTCAGCTCTCCACAGAAACAAACAGCACACTGTTACGACAGCAGAGAAACTGCTGAGCTAAGGGATACATCTCAGTTCAAATGTTGTTTTGCTGTTGCACAGTTCCTAAAATGAACCCAGCCCACTGGTGCATTTCAGAGAAGTAAAGCCAGTAGAACTTACTTGTTCATCACTTCCGAAGAAAAAGATCTTGAATGTTCTGGCCAGGTCTTTTTCAAGCTCAGCCTCTGCTACACCCTGCTCAGTAAACAACCCAAAACAAAACAAAAACAGAAATACAGTCAAACACAAACGGACAGATGAAAACATGTACAGCATGTGGAAGAAGTTGTTGGTACAGTAGTTGAAAAGTATAAACATTGACTTTAAGTTCAAGATTCAAATTCTTTTCATTAATATTAACTATGTAACGTATTTTTGGTATGGCCAAAGTACATTTAGTTTTGAAGCAAAAACGGCATATGACTGTAGATTCAAAATGGTGGACATGGAGAAGATCGCCGAATGAATGAATGTAAAGTGCAGATTTCCAAGCTGTGATCAATAGGCCTACTTGGAAATTGATCGTGGTGGTAAATATTCTTGAAAAATATAAGTAGTAGTGGATTGGTCATATTAAACCTTTAAAAAACTGTGCAGTTGGTAAAATGCTAAATGGAGTAAAATAAACACTACTTCCCAAGAGCACCTTACAGAAACAACTTTTGAGTTCAGGAAGCACTCCTTAAAGGGACACTATGCAGGAAATGGTCAAAAAGGGTACTGCAACTATGCTGCGAATTGAAAATGGGCTGCCTATTGCCAAATTTGATCTTTTCATGAAAGATTCCTAAGTAATAAACTTTTTGCAGCTAAAAATGGCTATTTCTGGAAATTCAAAATGGCGGACCATGTACCATTTCAGTCATAACGAATACTTCGAATTTTATGGTGGTAGTAAGTATTCATAAAAAAAGGTAACATTAATGAATGGGAAGCATGAATTCTGGAAATAAACCACTACAAATCTCACACAGTGTCCCTTTAACAAACATGTTTTAAATGTGAGAGTGATTTTTGAAATTGAGTGTGAAGAGGTCATGATGGGCTACTCACAGGCTCCTGAAAGTAGATCTGGTAGTCAAAGATGGGTAGAGCTTTGAGCTTCTGCATTGGGTCACTGCTGGGGTCCACTGGGAAGAGAGGGGTGTTGAGGGATGCCACAGCCCTGACAAACATACACATAGAGACATCTGACATTGGCTTTTACCTGCCAAACACTAAACCAAACCACAAACTCCCAATCCCCAAGGGTTTGAGCAGTTGTAAAACTGTCTATGCATGGACTGATACATTTGACATTTTAGGTGCATAATCTTCTTATTAGATGAAATTGGTTTGAAATTCCTGATTGACACACTGGTTGGCATTCCTGATTACAAGTCATATCTGTCTAGCTTACTCTACATCCAAAAGGCAGGCGATCTACATACAGTAGCCAATACAGAGACAGACCAACAGACACACAGACGGTCACTCACACACACACACACGCACACGCACACACACACACACACACACACACACACACACACACACACACACACACACACACACACACACACACACAGGAGTGGGGGTTGCACCACATAGCCTTTCAGGTGATAGAAAATTGGAAAGGTGGTACTGGATGCCACTTAAATGGGATGAAGCTCTTCGTTCAAATCCCAGCAAATCTCGAAACAAATTGATGAACAAAAAAATCAATCAGAACATGTTGGACCCAGATATGTCAAAGACCTGATATGGCCAACAGGTGAGCATCGGCCTGGGTGATCGTGGGGATATAAAGGAGATGCCACTGTGAGTGGCACTGGATGGCAGACACACACACACACACACACGCGCGCACGCACACACGCACGCACACGCACACGCACACGCACACCCACACGCACACACACACACTGGATGGTAGACAGACAAAACAGCAGCAGCAACCTAGCCTGATTATCATCGACATTCAAATCTCTTGGAGACTTGGTCTGACCAAGAGCTCAACAATTAACATTTGCCATACGGCATGGTTGACCCGCCTCCCTTGCTTTGCTACTGGTAGTTTGCTTCCCGACAAAGTGGGAGGCGTTCCTGATTTTTCTGGAGCCAAGAAACGATATTTGCATTGCATTGCTCCTGGCCGGACTAGAAGCAACGCTGAAGGTGTTGCGTCACCAGGAGGACGCGGCCTGACTAGCCGTCCCCGACTCACCTGATTCTCTCTGGGTGGAACTGAGCCAGATTCCAGACCAGAGCACCACCCCAGTCATGACCAATAAGAGTCACTTGGGGAATACCCTAAAAGGAGAACGGGAGACAAAGGAAATCAGCCATTGTGAAGATTAGAACTGATAACTGTACAGTAGTGGTGTGGATCGGCACTGCCCTCACGATCCGATTCGATCACGATTCAGGAGGTAGTAGATCCGATTCGATTCGATTCTATTAGATCCAATCCGATTCGATTCAATTCTACAACGCATTGCAATGCATTACATTTCTACTGAACGCAAAGCAAATGTTCAGCCATGATGAGGAAATACAAGTAGTCAGATACTGAGCAACAATTTATTGGCTGTTTTCTGTATCAGTCTGTATCAGTCTTGCAATGTTTTGAAGTGATGTTTTGAACATTCATTTGCTCCCGAAATATCCATGGAAGTAATTGAAACTTAAAAATTTTGCTGGATTGATTCTGGAACTTGCCGGATCTGGATCTGGATCGTCCATGCCCCGGATCGATTCGGATCGCCGAATCGATCATTGTTGACACCACTACTGTACAGATGGCACATTGGCTAACTAATAGAGAGTTATAGAGAGTGCACAATCTCTGGTGCTGAACAAAAAAAGGTGTTTGTCAGTGAATCTGAGGAAGATCGAGAGGTCGAAACGTCATCATGCTTGCCAATGAATGAATAAAAAGAACTTAAAGACGAAAAAATCAAAAGGAGTCTGCAAACTTTTTTTCCACAAATACATTGGCTAACTAACCCTTTGTGCCAGAAAGATAAGGCAATGAAAAGAAACAATGTGAGAATGCAGATTAACTGATAACTGTACAGTTGGCACATTGGCTAACTAACCCTTTGTGCCAGAAAGATAAGGCAATGTAAAAAAAAAACATGAGAATGCAGAAACAGTATGATGAATTCCCCAGAACCAATATGAAATTGCATGACCACCAGACAGAGTTGACATCCATCCTGATAACATGATAACGTCTAAGCAAAGTTACCATTTTATTTTCTGTGTGTGTCAAGTGCTGACACGTTAAGAAATAAAACAGTGACTCCTCAAACCAGCCGTTTGGTGCTCTTCCTTTGCATGTTCAAAAATTAAAACTTTGAAAAGCTGCACTTCAAAAAAAGATTGCCAGCTGTGTTTGACAAAAAAGGATATTTTAACAACCCAACGGATCATATTATTTGTCAGCAATGGTTAATCTTGATAAGAAGGATATTTTAACAACCCAACGGATCATATTATTTGTCAGAAATGGTTAATCTTGGTTAGCTTCATTGAGCCACAAAAGGAATACAAATGATCAAACATGTTAAATGTTACCATGAACCATATTTATGGGATTACTGTCATTTTCAGTTCCACTACTGAATGTGCACAGACCTTGTTTTTTTGTTGTTGTAAATGTATAAAGTTGAACAGAGATGATTATCTACTAAAAGACACAGTACTGTAGTCAGCTGCTGAGGCATTATGGACCTTAAGTAAGGGTTAACGTTCGGCGAGAAGGTCGCTACCGTGGAATAGCAGCACGACAGAGAGAATCTTTAGACCCCGACGCGGAGCGCAGGGGTCTTGTTCTCTCTGAAGTGCTGCTATTCCACAAAGCGACCGACTCGCCGAAAGTTAACCCGCTTATTATATGGATATACTTAAATGATTCACACATGGCGGGGACATTTCTTTAGGCCTATTTAATGTTAAGATTGTTGCTGCGCAAAATAAAACAGTGCCGTTGTCGAACACCGCTACAGCTAGGTAGCCAGGACAACAGGTGTTGTCTATCACAGCAGCTGATTAGAGTCTTGTTGAAAAGTCGCTTTAGCAGTGAAAAGTCTTGTTGCCATTGACAGCGGTCTGTTATAGACCAACCCGTCCGTTATCGAAAAATAACAGACGTGCGAACGTTGGGGAGCCCCGTTGAAATGAATGGAGCATTCGACCGATGACGTCACAACCATATTATAAGCCTTTTTAATCGTTCCTCAACTACCTCTTAGCCACTTGATTGCCTTGATAGCAGCTGCCAAAGGGCAGAAAGTGTCACAACACAAACAGGGGCGGATCTAGCCATTTTGAGGGCCCTAGGCAAACATGGGGCCTTCAAAAGTCATTACATATAGACATACAATTCTGTGTTTTCGGTGCTATTGTATTGTTTTGTCTCATTTATATCTCCGATCACTTTACATAAGTGTTTTTTTGTGAGTTTACTGCGACCGCTGTGACAGTTGGGCCCCTTATGGAGGCCAGATCTGATCTAGGCCCTAGGAAATTGCCTAGGTTTGCCTAATGGAAAGGCCGCTTCTGAACCCAAGCAAACAGTGGAGTCATCAGACATTCAGTGCTGTTGAAGATCCTTCAAAGCCCCCACAACAACTCCCTTCTTCATTTAATTATGCCACCGTCCAGTAAATTACAGTGGCTAATTAGGAAGCCCGTAACGATCCCCTGCCTGGTCCCAGCTGACAGTTAGTTGACTGAAACTATTCTCCTCTGACCCAAAGTATTATCAACTCTGGCTTTTCCTTGGAAATGCCAGTGATGCTACTACAGTATGTTGGAAAACTATCTACGGAATAACAAATGGCAATGTGTCCAATAACGTAATAACTAGAGAGAAAAAAATTACATCTTCTGCACAAAGCCATAAAATGTAAGCTGTCTAGGGTTGGAGTGTTTGTATTTTTTCCCTGTTGCTCATTGATAGATTAGTATTCCATGGGTTGATAGCAAATCCAGTTGTGAAAAATGGTATTTCATAATCTCAGTATTTCTCACTGTGATATTCTCTTCCATCTTAACTTTTTTTTGACATGTTGGCAGCAACTAAACAAGTTTGTTATCAATACACATAAGACTCACATCAGGCTCAGACGGGCCAGATGTTAAAGTTTAAAAGCTGTTCTTCCAAACCTCTTTTGGAAAGAGGTAACAAAATGTAGACTCACCATTTTGTCAAGGAATGTCACAATATCCTACAAATGAAAAAAAAGCTTTTGTTCACTCAAGAATACAGTGAAATGCAGAGACAGAAGATATAGTAATTCAAAAGTAAAGTGCAACAGAGAGTGGCGGGTCGGGGAGTGGGGGAACACAGCACAATTGAGTATACTGCCCTACAATTTCAGAACGCAGTATAATTCAAAATGGCAAACTGAGAAAAAAGGCTTTAAAGTTTCCTTTCTGTCCACGCGACTGTGTTGGAGGTAAAGTGGTGATGACACTTCCATATAATACTTTTTTATGGTGAAAATTTATGCACACAAGAAAAAAGCAAAAAAACAACATTCTCATTACTTTTTAGCTGAAAAATCATTATACTGCGTTCTGTTGTGGTATTACTGTCTACACCAAAACCACGGTGTCAATGGAGAAGTGCAGTATAATTCGCATTATACTGCGTTCTTGGCTAGTACGACGTAACCTCCTAAAACCAAAAAGCGCAGTATAATCAGTTTTTTGCGTTTTTTTCCGAAACGGGACCAAGTTGGGCCAAAAAAATTTAACACAAGAAAAAGAAGGTATTTTAAAGCCAATTTCCGGTCTAAACCCATTTTCGACCATTTTCAAGATACTGCGTTCTGATATTGTAGGGCAGTATAGTAGAGCACAGTATTTGATTATTCTTGCCTTGCAAATATTCTCTTGTGAATACTCCTCGATATCTGTTCAATTGGATAAACAGGGAAATGTAAGTATTCATAAACCAATCACACATCAATGTAACACTTGTTCATTTTACAAAAATCTATGAAAGTAGTGGCAAAGCAAAAATGTCAAAAATAATATTGCTACTTCTATTGATACTTCTACAAAACAAAAAAGTGTTATACTTATGCTGACCAACATTGTTTCTGACCATGCAGCACATAGGCTACCTTTTATCTCCTAATATGTTTCATGTAAGCTTATTTTCTTAATGTGTCTTTTGTACGTTTATTTTCCTCTTTGTCTATGTGCCTGTCAGCGTCTGTAACTATATGTTTGCTGCTATTTTGACCAGAACTCCCTGGCAGAAGAGAAAAAACAGTGACACACTGTGATGCAGGCATAAGTATTTTAAGAGACAAAGAGGTGGTAATGGTCTGTGTGTTTAGATTGCAGAGAAAGAATAAATGGATGTGCCTGGAGGAGCAGTGGAGTCTCCATAGCCTTTCATGTCCGGGGCCAGCACTCGATATCCAGCATCTGCCAGGGCCTGGATCTGAGAGACACAGATATACTGTAAGCAGACAGACCAAACTGAAAGACACACACCACGTCAGATAGACACACACCACATCAAATACACACCACGTCAGACAGACACACACCACGTCAGACACACACCACGTCAGACAGACAGGCACCACATCAGACAGACAGACAGACAGACAGCACGTCATACAGACACACCCCACGTCAGACAGATACACACCATGTCAGACAGACAGACACCACGTGAAATACACACCACATCAGACAGACAGACACCACGTCAGACAGACACACACCACGTCAGACAGACAGACAGACAGACAGGCAGGCAGATAGACATATATAAAACAACAGATCAAGCAACCTTAGGTTACTTGTAAGGCGCAATATAAAACTGAATAAAATATTATTATTATTACTATTATTATGAATAATAATATTATGTCATTGCTTATAGCACACACCTGGTATCTCCATGAAAACCAGCTTTCTGGGAAGCCATGGCAGAGCAGGAGGACAGGGCCGTCTCCCATCTCCACATAGTGAATCTGAACACCAGGCTGTGAGAGAAAGAGATGGAGATAGATACACAGACAGAAAGAAAAAAGAGGAGAGAGAGAGAGAGAGAGAGAGAAAGAGAGAGAAAGAGAGAGAAAGAGAGAGAAAGAGAGATACAGAGAGAGAGAGAATATTCACTTCCATGCTGCTGCTAGGCAACCAAGCTTGGACCTGCTGCTCCTTTCCTTCACGCTAACCTTGTTTAAGGAGTTTGTAAAGCACAGGCAGAGTCTTGCCAGACTTGTAATGCTCTCTCACCGCCTTTGTGTATGAACGTAATTTACGACTACAATGGAGACCACCAGGGGTGTGAAGTTAGGCTGTGCTGAATTCAGCACATATTGCTTCCCATTAAGCTAGTTGTGACTGTGCAACTACTCTGAAGATTCTGTCAAGGCCGATTCATCGCGTACTGGGCTTGTGTGCTGCTTCGTTCTTCCTGGCTGACAAGAGTGCACAGTTACCTTCCCTCTTTTACTTTCTGTATGTCACATTTGACAGTAAATTATATTCAGCAGGGCATGGGTGTATTTACATATGCATTTACATGTGCCTGTCAAAATGGTGTTTGTGTGTGTGTGTGTGTGTGTGTGTGTGTGTGTGTGTGTGTGTGTGTGTGTGTGTGTGTGTGTGAGTGTGTGTGTGTGTGTGTGTGTGTGTGTGTGTGTGTGTGTGTGTGTGTGTGTGTGTGTGTGTGTGTGTGAGAGAGAGAGAGAGTGTGAGAGTGTGAGAGTGTGAGAGTGTGAGAGTGTGTGAGTGTGTGAGTGTGTGTGTCTGTGCCTCTACCTTAATAGTGACAACTCCATGGCTGACATCTTCAGGTTTACAGGCCATGGGAATGGGATCTTTTGAGCTCTGGACCTGCAGAAAGACATCGTGCAAAACCAACATTAGCGAACATTGAGTCTGAAGGACTGATGGCGAAACATAATCTTTACTGTTTTGTATTGGTATATACATTTTTTATACTTTACTATTCACAATTTTATACTAACTTACACTAACTAGAAGAATACTGTTAAGAAATACTGTACGGCTATTACAACTACCCATGTTTCATCCTACGTCTCAGACAGTGGCAACCACTGGCAGGTCTACTTCTGCTTTCTAACTTATCGTCTAGCAGCTGACAGATTGTTATCTACTTGGTGTGTGTCAAAAGCATGTGAGCAATAAAGACAAGGACTATGTGCTGCAAGCAGAATTGGTAATTTACATCGTATGCTCTCCTCAGACTGACAAGGTAGCAGTGTTCTGCCAACAGTGCATAGCACTCTTTCTTATTTGTCCTGGTCTGTGGTATGTGGGGATAATGGCTGCATAATGGCACTATTCACAACAAGGAGCTTGTGGGGAAGCATCTGTGACAGTAAAGCAAAATGCCTACATTATCTACAGAATCAGTAAAACAAAAGTAAATAATGTAATTACTTTACAGGAAAATACCATATATGCATATCACATACGCAAATCATGTTAATAAACAACATACTACTATATAACAGACTATTGAAGGTATTGTGCTTTAACAACATAATAATACAGCTACTACGGTATACAGCTACTATATCATATTCACATACATGATGCATGTTTGGATGGACACAGTAAGAAATGTAGAGTCCAATGAAAAACATGTCTTGTGCAAATGTACGTATGTACTTTCCAGTGGACAATTGCCCCCACTCTGCCATCTTTCTGTGGTTAAGGTGGGATGCAAACATATACTACATCTATAGCAGCACTATATTACCGAAAGTATTCGCTAACCTGCCTTGACTCACATATGAACTTAAAGGAACAGTAGTACACTTCATTTCAAGAAATTGCTTGTATGTAGTTAAGCCCTAGTAAAATATGAGAAAACATAGGATTTTTTCTATATGTGTTTGCATTGACTAGTTTACCAGTATAGCCATATTAAGCATGCAATGCAAGTCTATGGTACCAAACAAAACATCATCAAATGTACTTATAAACCGCTTTAAATTCATCACAGTGCAAAGCGGTTATTTAATCCCATCCAGTGATCGCTTGTGACTTGATGCAAATGGTTCCATTTACTTCGAGTGATTACGCTAAGCTATGCTAATAATGCTGATACCAATAAATCTAAGTACTGAAAACACTAAAGAGAAAATTATATGCACATTCATGAATAATACTGGGAAATACTGCAAATGTGTTAAACTCAAAAAAGGATGGACTGTTCCTTTAACTGTCATCCCATTCTTAACCCATAGGGTTCAATGTGACATTGGTCCACCTTTTGCAGTTTACCGCTTCATCTCATCTGGGAAGGCTGTCCAAAAGAATGAGGAGTGTGTTTCTAGGAAGTTTTGACCGTTTTCTACCAAAAGTGCATTGATGAGGTCACATACTGAGGCCTGGCTCTCAGTCTCCGCTCTAATTGATCCCAATGGTGTGCTATTGGGCTCAGGTTAGAACTGATTAGATTGGGTGCAGTCCAGTCAAGTCCAAATCCATGTCTTTACGGACCCTGTTTTGTGCACTGGTGCACAGCCATGTTGGAAGAGGAAAAGGCGCACTCCAAACTATTTCCACAATGTTGCGAGCATAAAATTGTCCAAAATGTTTTGGTGTCCTGATGCAATGCAGGTTAGCAGATCCTTTTGATAATATAGTCTGCACATGGTTGAAGAATCAAATGCACAACATTCTGGACAGTCAGAAACTGGAGCAACAAAGTGTTCAGTGAGTCGTTGTACACCTCCAACACCAATACAAGGTCAACCGACCTGCGTAGCGGCTAACCCTCCAAAACGCAAACCACTTCCTGGCATATTGACCAAAATAGCTGTGTGTTGGTTGGTGGTGTTGTGCTGCTGTATGTGACTACAAAAACGGTCCCTGTTTTGGGTGCATACAATAAAACGGTGAGCATGTTCTGTTCTTAACTCTCCCCTAAATCTCTCTCCATGGCTGAAGTGCCCTGAATCAAGTAGCACCACATTGCACCAAGGAGTTTTAGTGATGTAAGTATAAGTGCTAGCTAAGTGTAATGCAATTGAATGTGGGATCAACACCTCCACTCCCGTGTGGGTCTGCAGCTGGTTGAGTGCGCTGGTCATGTCCTTCAGCAGGATGGCGGTCATCCCCAAACCAGCTGCCGCATCCACACTCTCCTGCTCCGCATCCAGCCACACCACCTGAGGAGGCCGCAGCACAGGACACAGGCGCATGGGCATATGGACAACACAGGACACAGGCTCATCATAGGCACATGGACAACACAGGACACAGGCGCATGGGCATATGGACAACATAGAACACAGGCTCATGGGCATGCAGTACAAAACACAGGACACATGCTCATGGGCATATGGACAACACAGGACACAGGCTCATAGGCATGTAGACAACACAGAACACAGGACACATGCTCATCATGGGTATATGGACAACACAGAGATGGAGGAATGCAGAGGTCGGATTCATGACAGCATGAATGTGCACATGTCCATGCGCATTGAGACAGCCGTGGCCTAATGGCTAGGGAGGTGGTCGTAAGATCAAATGCCACCCTTAGATCTCCCTTCAAGTACCCTTGAGCAAGACACCTAACCCCACATTGCTCCAGGGACTAGATAAGACAATTTCAGTTGTGTGCTGTCCGTACAGCTGAAAGAGGTGGTCTAGCTAAAGATAGGGCTCAAAGTTGAAAGAGCTCAAGGTTTAGGTAAATCAGCAAGACACTGTGACCCATTGGCCTCCACACTCCATGACCTTCTCCTCCCTCTGTATTCAATAACGACTACCATCCACCACCTCAGCTACTCACCAGCTGCAGTTATGATAAGACTGGATAACTGTGGTGGTGGTGTGTGAATGGGAACTATTGGGCATGCAAAATCAGATTAACCTCTTAGCGCAGAGCCGATGTTATAAGTCAAGTCAAGTCAAGTGTACTTTATTGTGAAAAATCTATGTAACAGGGTTAGCACAGAAGTTTGAAATGGCCTACTATGAAATATAACCCTACTGTCACCAAAATAGTAATGACCATGTCTTAATCTGTTACTTAAGGATCTCTGCATTGTTATAGCAATGTTGTAATGATGTAGTTGAGTATTTTCAGCAAAGAGTGAATACGGCCCATCGACGGGCCCATCTGCAGTAAGAAGCTTGAGTACTGTGTAGTGGTGTGGATTGGCACTGCCCTCACGATCCGATTCGATCACGATTTGGGAGGTAGCGATTCGATTCGATTCGATTCTATGCGATCTGATCCGATCTGATCCGATTCTACAATGCATTGCAATGCATTACATTTCTACTGAAAGCAAAGCAAATGTCAGTCATGATGAGGCAATACAAGTAGTCAGATACTGAGCAACAATTTATTGGCTGTTTTCTGTATCAGTCTGTATCAGCCTTGCAATGTTTTGAAGTGCTTTTATTTAATTTAACATTCATTTGCTCATTTGCCATGGAAGTAATTGAAATTGAAAAAAATTGCAGGATCAATTCTGGAACTTGCCGGATCGATTCTGGATCGTCCATGCCCCGCATTGGATTGGATCGGCGAATCGATCATTGTTGACACCACTAGTACTGTGTGTGCGGTACACTAGTGACTATATCCTCTTTTTTAACTTTCGGGGTGTACTGTATGTCCTCTTTTCTAATTCTGTAAATCAGTGGAAGACAAAGCTTATTTCCAAATGAGGAAATTCAGCACTTTCTAAAGAAATGTTTTTGGTAAACTGTCTATCCCAGCACCCCATCAGTGGCCTTTTTCATTTTTACACTTTTCACTTTGAAAAGTCAAGCTGACCCATACTGTCTCAATCATGTACCTTCGATTTGTATCTGCTCTACAGTGAACACACTGGGCTATTAATATCATTTCCTCTAATGGCAAAAAATCGCTTCCACCTAGAAACATGTGTGCGCATTTAACTCTTGCCCACTTCTTGTTGCTGGTGCTCCATTCAAATGCCATCATCATTGAACCTTAAGTTGCCATGTTTCTTTCATGTCTCCTCAAAAGTTACTGAAAAAACATGGCGTTTCCACCCAAACACTATCTGTATGTATTAATGTATGATTACATATTAAATGACAACTTTCCTCTGTAGTTCTTGGTTAATGTCTTGTTGGTGTAAACTAACTTGTTTGTGCCTCTTTAAGTTACAAATTAGCTATGCATCTCAGGGGAAATGAAGAGAGGAAGGAGAGGAGCGTGACACTAAAGTGACTTTTTACTGAGAACTAGTGCCACAATACCTGCTGACGTGTAAGGCCCAGTTTCTCCACAGCCTTGTCGAACATGCCGGTCTCAGGCACACGGGCGCCAGTGAAGCAGGATTGCAGCACAAGGTCAAAGTGTGCCTCCAGCACAGACAGGATCTGAGACGTTCTGTGGCGCTCAGGGGTGTCATCCACCCACAGGTTGGCCAGCACACCCGTCATAATCCCTATGAGAGAGAGAAGGCATATTGCATTATATTACACAGCCACATTACACACATTACACATACGTATGTACTAGGGCTGCACGATATCAGAAAAAAATCGGTACGTGATACCAGCATGCAATACCTTGATAACCATATTTAAACGATATTTAGAAATATAGCTGAGTGTTTTTCTGGTCTGTGTGGGGGGCGTGGCTTTGGTCATGGTGGGCTTCTTGCACATTTGTTGATATTCAGCTAGTGATTGGACTGCACAGAAATGTTTTACTTGTTAGCGATAATTAAGTCATTTTCGCGATACGCATATCGCCACTCTTGATATCGCGATTTCGATACATTTTCAGTACATTGTGCATCCCTAGTATGTACGCACTTATCCCAAAGGGACATACAGTACAGTATAGCTAAGTACGTGCAGTAGGTACAGCGTATTGGGTACAGTCCCTGAAGCAGTGAGGAGTCAGGGGCCTTACTCAGTGGCACTTCAGCCATGGATGGAAGGTGGAAGAGCCAACCCTCTTTTTTCTAACCGGAGCAGGATTCGAAACCTGCTATCTTCTGATCCCAAAACAGCCACAAGTACCCTAACCATTAGGCTACAGCTGCCCCACAGATCACGGAATGACAGTGGGCAGGTTAACATACAGTAACTTCCTTTTTTGTGCTGATAAAAAAAATATGTTTAGCAACACCCTACCGAAGTGTTGTGATCTGTCTGGGAACCATAGCTGCAATGTCCTGTGTTTCACACAAATATGCCAGAACACTTTCCCTTTTTAACTAATGGCAATCATAAGTCATTTATAAGTTCTGAACATTATTATAGATACTGTTTATTTGACTCATAGCAGTGGAATCTATCACCTACAGTCCATGTGTGAATATAAGGCAGGGCCTGTCTGTCTTTGACAGAGTTGTATAAAGTAGAAGTAGAGGTGCTCTTACAGATGTAATTACAAAGGGAGTGATGTGATATTACAAAGTTGAAACCATGTAATACCATACCACATCGCATCTGTAAGAGTACTTCTGCTTCTACTTCATACAACTCTGGGGTGCATTTAACAAAAGCGTATTTGCTAACTACTGTAGCTACTGTGCTGGTTGGAGTGCAATTTCCCATTGCTAACTACCCAAGTTGCTAACTGCTAACAACTATGTTTTTGAGAAATGCATCCCTGGTTCTTTCCTTGGCTTACCCTGGCGACGGAGGGCAGCAGCAGCCTGCAGTATGGGCTGGTGGAAGGTGGCTCCTCTCACCATGTTGAAGAGACGAGCAGCGGAGAAGTCAGCTGGCAGCGTCAGGCCCTGAGCGCTGGCCTCCTTCCTGCAGCTTTCCTCCAGGGCAACCTGCATCTGAAGACAAGACATGCATGCACAGATATAAACAGGGAGCAAACGGTAGAGGGGATATCTACTCTTCAAGTTTTGACAACTCCACTTCTTCTAGGCTACATGACTTCGACCTTGGTTTATGTAACTCCATAAATATCCTCCTCTTCTGGTTTTTCAACAAATCACACCTTGGATATACTGTAGCATTATGATGATGATCATCATCATCAACAACAACAACGATATACAGGTTTCTGTTTTTCAGTGGTTTTAAAGCAAACCGCCTCTCCCACCCGCGACCCCAAAGCAAATAGGCTATAACACCTCCATAACACACTTTGGGAACCACTGTGATAGCATTGCAATAAAACAGCCTTGCATTCTGTCGGGGTACATAATAGTCCTGGTCTTTAACCCGTTAAGACATGGCATTATAAATTTGCTGTAACCAGAACGGCTATGACCAAGTCGTAGTGCATTACTAAAGGCCTTGTATTAAGTCATAGTATTGTAGTACTATGGTAGTTACCTTTTCATTGACTATTACAACGTGCCACTAAAGGTACGGCATGCATTAAGGGGCTACAATGGTTTGAATGATATTAGTCCGTTCCACATCATAGTACAGTACATCCATTTGTCAACGAGAATGCACCTGGACACTGGACCCAATTCTCGGCCACAGCCTTTCATCCGAGGTGACAAGCAGAATGACAGCTCTTTCAAAGTGGCAGTAACTTTGAGTTCATTTTTCAATTGCTTTGTACAGGTTACAGTTTATATTACATGTAGAAAAAGTTACATTTTTACATCACAAAAACCTGCCATTTGACTAGCGGTGGGTAGACTTTTCATAGGCAGTGTAACTTGGTGTGGTTATTATAGCCCAAGGAGGAGGGCAAAATCGATACAAAACTACATACGTAGTTACAAGCTAGTGAACCATTTAAATAATTTGAAAACAATGGAAAACATTTTTTTAAAGATTTTTTACAAAAAAAAAAAAAAACAGAAACAAAAATCTTGTGTCTCCTGTCCCCAGCGTGATGTCATGCACTGTTTCTTTTATGGGGGGAAATAACTGCCACTTTTTCATGTACTATGTGTTTTATGGTACCAAACCAAGTCATATACAATGGAATATAGCTTAAATGAATACTACTAAAAAGAAAGTTGAGAAAATCTTTTAAAATCTTAACCTGCACCTCCACCTTTAAGTTAGTCTAGGTAGTCAACTTATGAGCCCTACTTCACATCACACCAGTATTCAGGACTTAATTTCCAAATTGGCAATGACCTCTATCAGGCTTATTGCTCTTTCTTGTTAATATTACCAGGAGGTTTGTCACTCCATGTAACAACTGTGGTAGGCTACTATACCTTGGAGAACACTCCTTTCAGGGGAATGCATCAGAGTCAGATAAGAGGTCATCTCACCTGCTGTAAAGTAAGCTTTCCCATCTCCGCCTTGACCAAGGCATTTTCAGGCCCTCCAGCAGCAAGGGCCTTTGATATGAAATCACTGAAAATGAATGATATTAGCGCAAAGTCAAGGCCAATCTTCTCGCATTAAATCTGTGCAACATAATTTGAACAAATTTGCAATTAATAATAGACCTGTCTAGACCTTAGCTTTTAACATCCATTATAAAAACTGAATTATAAAAAATGAAACCGAATATTTTAAGAGCACTCATTACTATAGGCAGGTGTGAAGTGAAGCACTGCATATATTCAAGAAAAAAATAATGATGTGATCATCACAACAAGTAAATAAATCCAATTATTAGGGCAAAATGTGAATATGAATGTGATGTTGTATTGGGCGCCTGATAGCATGATAGATAGATTGACCTTGCCATCCGTAAAGCTCCAGTCATATACCCAAATGAGTAGCCTACGATTATAGTAAGCATACAACCATTAAGTCAGTATTGGCAAACCTCACCACCCAACATAAACATAGATAGGATCCAAATAGGATTTTACCGCCAACTAGAGGAAAGGTCTGTGCTTTTGTAAGAAATGAATTGGGAGACAAAGCGCCTTTCCACTTGTAGCTGAACTTTGCGTAATAGTCAAACTTAGTGCCGTTTTTGCAGCAGACACTAAGTGCGCGAAAAGAAACATAGCGCTCTATGCTTATTTTACTGTTCTGTTTCAGCTTACCCGGGAAGACCGACGGATTTTTCGTAAGCCAGAAAGGACTGGGACGGACGAGTGGATAGGACGCCGCCCCACAGGTTAAACAGCACAGCTCTCTTCAGCGCCATGGCGAACAGTGAAACAACTGACACTGACAGAGGACTAACACTAGCCTATAAAGTAGGCTGGTCCGTCGCACAACAAATACAATTGGGAACAGCCGCCTCCATTGAAGTCCTATTAAATAGGCAAGTTGTTGCGCAATGGGACAGGACTCCCCCTCCGACGCCTGAACAAGTGGCAATCTCTAAGTTACTGACTAAACATGAACCCTCAGCGCAAGGCGGCGAGTGAATTATTACGAAAGTGCCTCCCCCTAGCGTACTTTCACCAAATGTTTACACCTAACACCGAGTTTGAAACAGAAAAATGGTCCAGCATTGTAGCCTAATACATGTGTAGCCAACTGGACAGGTTCATGTTTTTTTCCTGAATCGTCACCTTACAGGTGCACATAAAAACAAAGCACATAGGCCTAGTGTAATTTATACAAGTAGCCTAATGGTATTTAAATAATGGGGTGGGGTGTACAAATTGAAAATCGTTTATTAACTATTGGGAGTTCTTGACGCCATGTGACTGAGCCGTTTAGTCACGATGGCATGCCACTGGCTCGCGCGTCTACACTCCATCTATCCATTGGTTTTGGATGCGAGGGAGAGAGAGCATGCTGGCCGCTAGACACCATCCAGATACTGCCACCGTAACCTCGCACAACTCTCTATTCTATGCGATGAAATGGATGTATGAGTTCAGATAGGGGAAACTTTCTGTTTCTGCGTATGCGGGAGGCGGTGATATGGAACGGACTTTATTAAGATTTTTCCTGAGGATCACGTTGCTTAGCTGCCTTAGGAGTGAGTATCTGTGATGCACTGACTCAAAAGTGAACGTGATAGGATGTGTAACTTTGTTTTTATTTTAGCCTTAAAGTGGTTGTTTTTTAAATAGCCTTATGTAGCCTTATTTCTGAAATGCGCACGCGAGCAAACTGTGGTCACAATTGAGATTTGTTGTAGACTGTACTAAACTGATGCTTAGACATACTCCACTTCATTCTTTGAGAGGAAGTGTCGCATTTTGTACAATTTAATGCAATGGACTGTATCCTAATTAGTTTTTTTTTTTACCCCATACCCTGTTGTATACCCTTCATCTAGGCTATTGATAAATGCTCATTTGAGTAGCCTTTTTACGTCTATGATAGATCATCAGAACAGGGGTGTGATAGAAATCTATTAGGCCTACCTAAATGTTTTCTGTGTTTAAGAAAAGTATAAAGGGGGGGGGGGGGGTCTAATGAAAAGGAAACAATGCATAAGCAAATTCCACCGTGCGGTGTCTGTTAGTTAATACAGCCTGCGATATGCAAAACTTTCTACAAAAAAAATGCTTTTTTGGTGGGAGTAAATAGGCTACTGTTTGTGTGTGTGTTCATGTACAGTAGTCTGTGTGTGTTATGGGTGTGAGTGCAGTCTCTCTCTCTCTCTCTCTCTCTCTCTCTCTCTCTCTCTCTCTCTCTCTCTCTCTCTCTCTCTCTGATAATGTGCCTGATGCATTTGATGGGATATTTGTATTTGTAGGTTTGCATCTTTATCTAAAAGACGTGGGCAAATAGATGCTCACTTGGACTTGTAAAAGAGACCTGTCATTGTGAGGGAGGTCTAATGGAAATTGACTGTAGTTATCAAGGCGTGATTAGCAATTACTTCATGAAGGGTGCTTTGCATGGCCAGCTCGTCCCATTAATTTATGTGTCAGTAAACAGAGTATTTGCTGAGATAGGTCAAATGCTATAGCCTATAAAACTACTTTGGCAGACAACGGACTGTTGGCATTCACAAATTGCAACGTGCTTATTTCTGTTGAACTGCAGAATACAAATGCAGTTACAGTACAGAGCATTGGTTTATTGCATGTCTGAGGTACTATAAATCCCAAATGTATTTCACACATTCGCATACATCAACGGGAAAAAACTATTATGATGATGATGATGATGATGATGATGACGATGATGGTCTTCAGTGGCGGATTATGACTCCATGAGCCCCTGGGCCAGACAACAAGAAAGGCCCCCCTCTATGGATGTTGCTAGTTTAGTTAGTTAGTTAGAGCTTTATTTGTTCCCGTGGGGCAATTGTTCTTGAATTTCACTCGCTGGCACAATACACATAAGACACAGTGACGCATTGGCCTATAAGCAGACATAGAACATAAAACACAAAAAGATTCTCAGGGTTTAGAGACCCCATGTTGTCGGGGGTTCGGGGGAAACTGAAAAGCTGAAAATGCAGTGGTTAAAAGTGTGATTGAGATTGAATATAGAAAAGGAAATACACATGTAGAGGCTTGGGCTACAGGGCCCCCTTGGCTCTGGGGCCCCTTGGCCTGGGCCCGTAGATCCGTGCAGTTATCCATCCTTGATGGTCTTCACAAGGTCAAAACACATCTTGTATGAAGCCTAAATTTACTTATGTCATGTCCGGAAGAAGTCAGTCTTTGAATCCCCAGCCTTTACTGCAATAGAGATGAGAACTTCCTGATTGCCTGTTTAATGTGGTGACTGATGCAGCCCCGGCTTTAAACTTCACCTCCACTGACGTGACAGGATGAATGAGACATTTAAAAAGCAAAACTTCAGTCAGTAATGAGGCATTTGCTTTGAAACTTTAGATAGGTCCAGTGAAGTCAGAACTCAGAACAACATACAGTATACAGAATGTATTTTCAACCTATTCATGCACACATGTTGTAGCACATCAGCATCCTCATTTTGTACTTAACTTGCACATCAATTCACACTCTAATATCTCTGCATGGTCCTTGGTATTTCTATGAATGTGATAAATAAAAGTCCTTGCAATCTGTGTAAAAAATGAAAATGTCAGGGCTTGTATGCGAAATTGGATGAGCATATGAAAATGTCTTCGGCAGTTCACTGTTCTTTCCTGTACTGTGTGTGTGTGTGTGTGTGTGTGTGTGTGTGTGTGTGTGTGTGTGTGTGTGTGTGTGTGTGTGTGTGTGTGTGTGTGTGCATGTGTGTGTGTGTGTGTGTGTGTGTCTACAGCCATGGCAGCGGACCAGTGGGCTCATGCCCATGCTGAGGACCTCCTCTTCAAGACGCTCTTCAAGGGATATAACAAGTGGTCGCGGCCGGTGCGGAACATCACGGATGTCGTCATCGTCAAATTCGGTCTCTCCATTGCTCAGCTTATTGACGTGGTCAGTGCGATTGTCCTTCACCTGCTAATGTGGTGCAGTTTGGTTGAATTGCTTCTTTTGTTGTTCTCTGATATTCAGATGTTTGAGTCGAACTATTGGTGTGCAATACAGAACCAGAGCTATGCACAGTGAATTTAGCAGTGTCAGTTTAACACTTAGAGAGCAGGAAGAACTAAAATAGTTTGAAATGTGACTCTCTAAGTGTTGAATTAACAATGCAGAATTTACTGTGCTGCTACCAGTAGAGCCAGATTAAGAAGGCCTGGGGCCCCTGGGCTACAAGGATGCTGTAGGCCCCCACAGGAAGCAAATTTCAAAACAAAATTACATAGACAGCGTCATAATTCCAACCAACCGCAGTATTTATAAGATTAATAAGATTAATAAGAATTCCAAGAGCAGTATTAATACGATTTAAATCTCTACCTGACATGGCAGACTAAGTTATCTTGTTGCATTTCTCCAATTATATACTGTACGTGTGTATAATATTTTTCTCCTTTTGGCCAACTAGGGGCCCCCTGGCAGGTCAGAGCCCCTAGGCTGCAGCCATATCTACCCTGTACATTACTACGGCCCTGGCTACCAGACATCTGTTGAATGTTATTACTGTGCTTTTTTCCGTCTGTGTACGGGTCTGTTTTTAAACAGGACATCCAGGGCTTGTGTTGAGGCTGGCATTATCAAACAATTCAATTTAGCATATTCATGACGATGATGACTCACTTTTGCTCCCATGGAAATAACATTTTCCCGGAACGGTATGTCTTTTGTGTGGACCCCTCAATAAGGCCGGATGGATGGTGTGCTTCTGAATGCAATACCCCTTTTGATTTCCCCTCACATTTTCGATCACATGGATATGTTTGAATGAAGACACAAAAAAATCCATACATTGTGAAGAAGAACAATTGTTTTATTATGCATTAGCGATATGGGGCTAAATTGGTGGGGCCTCACTGATTGCATTAGCTCCCTCCCCAGCCCTCACCACCCACCACCCATGTAGAGTGAGTAGTGAGTAGTGAGAGAGAGCAGGGTTGCCAGATGAGGCTGATGATTTCCAGCCCAAAATATGCACAAAACCCGCCTGGAAGCACTAAATCCCGCCCAATTCTATTGATTTCTATGGCCAAAGATTGGGCTAAATGCCATTTTTACCCACAGAAGGCCATCCTAAGCAGCCGAATTGGGCGGGAAACTGCCCAATCTGGCAACACTGAGAGAGAGTGTGAGGTGATGTATGGGGGTCTATTGACTGCGGTGCACTCTGTTTCCTGTGACCCCATGCTGAACTGCTGCTGCTCTCCAACGTCATTAAGAGGCCACTCCACTCACCCCTTCTCTCTCTCTCTCTCTCTCTCTCTCTCTCTCTCTCTCTCTCTCTCTCTCTCTCTCTCTCTCTCTCTCTGTCTGTCTGTCTCTCTCTCTCTCTGTCCCTCTCTCTCTCTGTCCATCTCTCTCTCTCTGTCCCTCTCCTCTCTCTCTCTCTCTCTCTCTCTCTCTCTGTCCCTCTATCCTCTCTCCCCTGCCCCATCTTTCTCTCTCTCCTCTCTCCTCTCTCTCTCTCTCTCTCTCTCTCTCTATCTCTCTCTCTCTCTCTCCGTAGGATGAGAAGAATCAGATGATGACCACCAACGTCTGGCTAAAGCAGGTGATTGACACATACTGCAATTTCAGAGCCCCACGCTACCAGTTACCGGTAGAGTGGTACTGTGGAGTCTGTGTCGGCCGGGTTTTATTCTTACACCTGTCTTTCACCATTTCAGTATATTTTAAGGACAAAGACTTTTTTAACATGACATGACAATCCTGCCTCCTGAAAACACAGACCTGATATTCCATGTGAAGCGTCTCGTCTTCTTCAGCATTCTAATCTGCGTCCACTGTATGGAAAGCCTTATTAATATAAAAATCTATTTCAAAATCTATTTCTACTTATTATTATTACTATTATTATTATTATTATTATTATTATTATTATTATTATTATTATTATTATCATCAATAATAATACTCTAGCAATGAATGTGCAAGAAGAACAAGATATGAGAGGAGGCTCGATACCTTTGAGACTATGTGGGTGAATGGACAGATGGTGGATGTTATAGCTGTGTATCACTACCCATGTGCTGGACATTGTGCTCTGTCATCGCATCTCAGGAGTGGAATGATTACAAGCTGCGGTGGGACCCCTCGGACTACGACAACGTGACATCCATCAGAGTCCCCTCAGAGCTCATCTGGGTCCCAGACATTGTCCTTTATAATAAGTAAGTATGTCTGCGAAAATGAAAATGAATACGCTATCAATTACGATCCACACTGTCAACATTGTCTTATGTATTCAGCTGTATGATACCCAATCCAATTACGTAGTCTACTAAAGCGTCCTGTTTTGGGATTGTAGCCATCTTGACGGCGAGACTTTTGCTGAATTACTTTTGATTTGGCACCGGCAGCTTACAAACTTTACTTGAGTATAATTTCTGGTGATGTTTTTTTTTTGGGGGGGGGTTTATTGAAGGGCATTACTCAATCACCACTCACATTAAGTGTTCAAAAAGGAATACCATGACTTATTAACAATCACAGTCATGTCAAAATCACTTAGTATTCTCTGACTGATGTGTCTAATCGCTGCGTCCAACTTCATTTCCAGGTCCTAAATAAAGATTATTTTATTATTTAAATGACATGTCCACTCAGTCCATCAGCAATTAAGACTTATCATTCTCTGTCCTGGGCCTAATCGAATTGAAGAGGAGTTGGAGGAGTGGACAAGGAGGGCAGTGAAATACAGACTGCTGAGGCATGGTCCAGAATAAGCACTCGCAATTACTAACGAAATTAAAGCCAGAGCTGCACCACTTTGTCTCTGCCGCAGAACAGAGTCTTGATGAGTGTTGGCACAGATATCTCTCTCCCTCTCTGTCTCTCTCTCTCCCTATCTCTCTCTCTCTCTCTCTCCCTCTCTCTCTCTCTCTCCCTATACACCAGACCTCCATGTGTCTGTGGGAGGAAAGTTGACTTTGTCTTGCATCAGAAGATTTCTTTAAAGTTTGGGAATTATTTAAAGAGATGCAGAATATTAAAAAGGCAATGACACACAAGGAGCACTGCGGTAATTCACTGAGTAAGTCGATTCAAATGGGATTTTTAAAAGACCCCCTCGGGCTGAATAGAAGGTCTCTAAATTTGTCATACAATTTGTTTTATTTTTCCTGAATATTTAATAGAGTGCTCTCATTTCCCTGCGTCGCTTGCAATGAGTTTTCTCAAACAACTTTCACCCTAATTCCCCTTTATGACATTTTTCACTAAGTTAGGACTGGGGTGTTATTGTTTTCTCAATAAAAGATTTTTGAAATTGACCCTCTGCAGAAACAAAGGCACGACATTGCCCACATGTAAGCTGTCTCACTTTCAGTGTGACTACTGTAGCAATTGCAGCCAGGCAGTTTTCCTCATCTCTGTTACTCCCTAGGCATAGGCAAAGCAGGAGTTCACATTGCCTTAATACATTTATTCTTTTCTGATGCTATTGAGATGCAACAAATGCTGTCTTGTATTTTATTGTCAAGCCATTGAAGCAGATTGTGCTACAGATGTTATGAACTGTGCAATTCAAGTACCGGTTATTGTCTTAATTCAACATTATTTCATTGCACCACTATAAACTCATATGGTACATACGCATGTCTGAAAATCTCCAAACCATGTGTTTGCTTTGGCAAATGGATTTTGACCCTAAGGGAGGCCTTTCTTTTCAATGGCGAACCAAGCCCTGATGAAGACCTGTGTGTGAGGTCGAAACATGTTGACTTTTTAATGTAACCCCAGCCCAGTATTATTAAAAGGAACTTCCCGCTTGGACACCTTGTTTGGAGGGCCTGGCTGAACTTTTCTCGCTTGGATTTTGACCCTGTTTTGACCCGCATGATTGTATGCAATGTATACTTAATGAAGAAAAATCCGCAGTCACAAACTGCGTCTCGTTATTTATTTATATTACCACCATGTCCAAAAAGCAAACGCGTTTCGGCTAACAAGCCTTCATCAGTGCGTGGTTAACGAGACGCAGTTTATGAGTGCGGATTTTTCTTCCTTAAGTTGACGCTTTTTATCTCGCACCCAAAGACTTTCATTTTTCCAAGAAGTTGAGCGCGTCCTCTGCCAATACTTGATGTATGCAATGTATAAACAGTGTTAAAACTCAGTTATTATTATTATTACAGCCATTATTATTACTATACTTTATGTATTGTATGTAACGTGATATAACATTATTGTACCTGTATGTTACATTGTAACCTGTGTTGACCTGTTGATTTTTTTCCACCTTCTGTAGTGCAGACGGGGAGTTTGCTGTGACCCATATGACGAAGGCTCACCTGTTCCACACGGGCCAGGTGCGCTGGGTCCCGCCTGCCATCTACAAGAGCTCTTGCAGCATCGACGTCACCTTCTTCCCCTTCGACCAGCAGAGCTGCAAGATGAAGTTCGGCTCCTGGACCTACGACAAGGCCAAGATCGACCTGGAGCGAGTGGAGAATGCCGTAGACCTGAAAGTAAGATCAGAGATAAACCTCAATAAAAATGTTGACAAGAATGATTACTGCTTACATTAGAAATAAAGAGAACACGACAGCACTCCAAGTTTTGTACAAAACTTGGAGTGCTGTCCTGTTCTCTTTATTTCGTAAATTATTGAGGAATGAGCACCCAGGTTTTTCACTTTGGTTGAGTTGAGAGCGTTACACCCCTTAGTTTGATTGCTTACATTAGAAAACATACCATGATGATGGATTACCAAATGTAATGACTATTGCACACACCACTGTTGCAATTGTGTAGGACTATCCATGCTTTTCTGAACACTTAAAACACTTCTACAATTTCCACGATAATACAGAAAACCGTGCTAAATTTCATTACAATAACTGTGAGTTTAAATTTTCCCAACATGGGGGCACTTTGGCTCAGTATGCCCTCCTTGTGATGCAACACCTTCAGCGTTGCTACCAGTCAGGTCAAGAGCAATGCAAGTACTTTCTGAGTCTCCAAAAATACGGGAACTCCTCCCACTTTGTCGGGCAGCAAGCAACCAAAAGCAAACCAAGGGAGTCGGGTCAACCGTGCTGTTTGGGAAATTTTTATTGTTATGCTCTTGGTCAGACCAAGTTTCGAAGAGATTTGATCGTCGATGATGATCAGGCTAGGGCTAAGGTGCCATACCTTAAATCCTGAAGTAATTTCTAGATCCTTCCCCGTCTCTCTCTCTCCCACTCATTTCCTGCCATTCCCTCCCACAGTCCTGTCAATGAAGCTACAAAAACCTGGAACAAATCTTTATTTATTAATCATTTTTATACTGTGTTCCCTCTATCTGCAGTTAAACTAAACATATAGATAAAACATTGACCATAATCTCGAAGCATAGTGCATTGTACAGTGAAAGGCCTGTGACTTTTTACATAAATGGCTGCCATGTAATGTATGTAACGTATGTAATACACCCACCATCTCTATTTCTTCCTATATCTGCACTTCCAACACACACACACACACACACACACACACACACACACACACACACACACACACACACACACACACACACACACACACACACACACACGCAGTCTTTGACTTTGTACTTTGAATACTTTCAAACAATTTAATTCAAACATTTAAGGCAAGCACTTTAAATGACTTATGTCCATTATCAAAATGCCTACCCTGGCCTGTAGGACTACTGGGAGAGTGGCGAGTGGGCCATCGTGGACGCGGTGGGCACCTACAACACCAAGAAGTACGACTGCTGCCACGAGATCTACGTGGACATCACTTACTACTTCATCATCCGGCGCCTGCCGCTCTTCTACACCATCAACCTCATCATCCCCTGCCTGCTCATCTCCTGCCTCACCGTGCTCGTCTTCTACCTGCCCTCAGGTACTGTAAGGGAGATGGACTTCACTACCATAGTGCTATACAACGCATTTCACATTATTACGCAAATGACATTTTTTGCCGTTTTCCCAAATAGTCAATAGAAATGACATTCCTCATAATTTTCAAGTAATCAGCCATTAGAGTACAATTCAAAAGTTTTTGAATAAACCTTCCAATGATAACGGTATTTTTTTAAATAATAAAAAACTTCAAATGCCCAAAATGCTCTGTTCCAAATTATTACGCAAAACAGTTTTGTAGTGTTGTAATACAAATTTCTTTCTTTTTTCCCATTTACATCAAAACAGTTGGCATTTGGTACCTTCTAAATTACATTTCGATGTTCAAAACTTGGTCATAAGCTGTAACTGGAATGCTGCGTTTAACATTGAAGTCAATGGCAGGGCATTGCATGGAAATTATGGAAGCCCAGATATCATTGATGCTTTGCTCTTAGCTGTTTCTGTTTGTTTGGTCTGGTGACCCACACTTCACTCTTCAATATACCCATAGATTTCCATGCCACGTGTAGGTGCTTTGGAGGTGATGACATTCTAACTCACCAGACATAGCATCCCATTCATTTTCAATGGGGTTTTATGTCTGGTGCGTTAGAATGTCATCACCTCCAAAGCACCTACACGTGGCATGGAAATCTACGGGTATATTGAAGAGTGAAGTGTGGGTCACCAGACCAAACAAACAAAAACAACTGAGAGCAAAGCATCAAGGATATCTGGGCTTCCATAACTCCCATGCAATGCCCTACCATTGACTTCAATGTTGATCGCAGCATTCCAGTTACTAAGACCAAGAGCTTATCACCAAGTATTGAACATTGAAATGTAATTTAGAAGGTAGCAAATTCCAACTGTTTTGATGTAAATGGGAAAAAAAGAAAGAAATTTGGATTACAACACTACAAAACTATTTTGCGTAATAATGTGGAACAGAGCATTTAAAGTTTTTTATTATTTTAAAAAATACTGTTATCATTGGAAGGTTCATTCAAAAACTTTTAAATTGTACTCTAATGGCTGATTACTTGAAAATTATGATGACTGTCATTCGTATTGATTATTTGGGGAAACAGCGAAAAATGTCATTTGCATAATAATGTGGAATGCGGTGTATTGCCCTACAAAGGAACTGAGACAAAGGCCTTGGTATTAGGTTGGATATTGCAATTACTGCAAATGTGGCGTAGTAATATCTCTAGTAAGTGAAAGATTATTGCACACCTCCTTGGTCAGGTGCGTAGGAGTGGAAGCCCTGGGTCACCAACGTTAAAGCAAAGAAAGCTCCCGCACACTGTTCACATTTGCATGGTTTACTGCGACGTTTCGGTCTATTGACCTCCTTTAAGCAATTCAAAAACTAGCATTTGAATTGCTTGAAGAATAGTGATATCACTAAAATCAGATCCACTTGGACCATAAGACTTTGCCACAAGATGAAGGAGGTGTAATGCAGACCATTTTCAGTCTAAACTCAGTTTTGACAAAATATGTAGTTACTGCACTTTGCAACTACATATTTTGTCAAAACTGAATTTAGGCTGAAAATGGTCTTCATTACACCTCCTTTATCTTGTGGCAAAGTCTTATGGTTCAAATGTGTCTCGTTTTAGAGATATTACTATTCAGTCTACTTCTATGACATTATACTTTAGATAATAGTAATATACGGTATTGTCACAGTCTTTAGTAATTCTTTACAACTTAGTCATTCTTATTCTGGTGGTAGCAACAAGCTTATAGCAGGGGCTGTGTCTTATTGATGATGATTCAGATTCAGAATTATATTTGCTCTATATTGGCACCTATTTTCATCAATATTACCAAACCGTACAGAAAATAATTATACAGTGCTATAATTATGTTAAGGAGAGGAAGGACATCATTATCAAGAACATTATTATCTTAAAAAAATTTACTCTTTCCTGGCCCTACCGTTCGATTCTGGCCCGGGTCATTTGCCGACCCTTCCCTGTCTCTCTCTCTCCCCATTCATTTTCTGTCTGTCTCCACTGTCCTATCTCAAAAAAATAAAATAAAAAGAACTTATTCCTAAATGTTTTATTTTCTTTTTTATTCTTCAGACTGCGGGGAGAAGATCACGCTGTGCATCTCCGTGCTGCTGTCCCTCACTGTCTTCCTGCTCCTCATCACCGAGATCATCCCGTCCACCTCGCTGGTCATCCCGCTGATCGGCGAGTACCTGCTCTTCACCATGATCTTCGTCACGCTCTCCATCGTCATCACCGTCTTCGTGCTCAACGTGCACCACCGCTCGCCCAGCACGCACCGCATGCCACGCTGGGTGCGCGCTGTCTTCCTGGAGCTCGTCCCGCGCTGCCTCTTCATGCGGCGCCCGCCGCTGGCGCCCAACGCCAAGCGCCGACGCCTGCTGCAGGGTGGCACCGGAGGAGGAGGGGGAGGGGCTCTGCAGAGCAAGAAGGCCGTGCACCATTGTCCCAAACACAGCCACGACATCACGCACCTCCACAATACACATCACAACAACAACCACCACCACAACCACACTCATAACCACCATAACAACCATATCCTGATGGCCAACCATGCCCCATACACGCCGCCTGCACCACCACCACACTTCACCTCCAGCCTCAGCACCTCCAAGAGCTGGCATCAGGAGGAGACGGACGTGGACCAGGACCAGGTGCCCCTCTGCCAGGCTGTGAGGCTGGGGGGCACGTGGACCATGGGGATGGGGGTGGGGGTGCCCACGTCTTACTCTTTCCCCACGCTCCACCTGCCGGATGTGGAGGCGCCACCGCCGCCGCCCGGCAGGAAAGCTCCTCCAGCCCCTCTGGAGCTCCAGGGCTGCTTGTGCTTGGGGTGCCTACAGCAGCAGCATCATCCGCATCACCAGCAGCAGCATCAGTACCAGTATCAGCAGCAGCATCAGTACCAGCAGCAGCAGCTGGAGCTGGACCCGGCCCTCTTCCTCTCCCCTAGCGTCCTCCATGCTCTGGAGGGGGTGCGCTACATTGCGGATCACCTGCGCGCGGAGGACGCCGACTTCTGTGTAAGTGTTCCTTACTTCCTCAATCGCAAACATTACAGTGCATGTGCAGAATGCTCCTGAAAATGTACCTGTGCGTTCATGCGCACACTGTAAAGGGGGAGGAGAGGACACATACAGTACACACATGCATGCAGGCACGCACAGACACAGACACAGACTCAGATACACACACACTAACAAACACACACACACACACACACACACACACACACACACACGCACACGCACACGCACACGCACACGCACACACACACACACACACAGCCACACACAAACACATACACACAGATAGCCTCCCAAGGGTATAGGATAAATTACCTAGATATGAATCCCCCACGTGTGCTTCTTCTCATATTTACTTCTGCTGACCTCAGCAGCCAGCAAAAGTAGATTTTGGGACTGAACTGGCATCCCCCCATAAATCACCCACTACAGAACATAGTGTTTCTCAACGGGGGCTTTACAGCCC
>NC_085875.1:34667192-34677192 GCF_034702125.1 Engraulis encrasicolus
CACTTGCAGAGACTTTTAAGGTGCCGGGCCGGGTCGGGTCGGGTCCTTGCTATTCTTTGGGGCTTGACAATGTGTAACGTACACAAAAGAGGAAATGAATCCTGTATCAGGGCTGCAGATGTAGCCTCTTAGTGCAGATGGGGTCGCCGGCGGACTTATTCACTAGTTGCTGAAAATACTCAACTACATGAGAACAACACAGTAAAGAAGAAGGATCACCGCGTTACTATGGATGACTGATGACTGCACTTCACCAGCACCTGGAACCTGGCTTTGCATAGGAGTTCCAGATATTACATGATAACAACATTGCTATAAAATTACAGAGAGCCTTAAGTAACAGATTGACATAGCCATTACATTTGGTGACAGTGAGGTTATAACATAGGCTCTGTGCTAAGGGCTTGAGAAGAAAAGGAAAAGGAAATGAAGGCATTTTATTGTTACCTTTCCTTGCATTACTAGAGCACTTCTGATGCTATATTGTCTTTAATTGTTGTGTTTAGACGGGTGGGGCTGCTTAATTGGTAATGTTTTTTTTTTTTTTTCAATCTCCTTTAGTATTGCTTTCAGCTGTTCCTAACTTCCTTCCTCTCATGATGAGATGAGCCAGTGATTGGAGACTTCCTGTTCATATTGTCTGTACAGTCGTACCTGCCCTGACCTCACACTCTGACAGGGTTGTTATGGTGAAGGTCAGAGGTCAGCCCAGGTCTCCGTGCCTGACCTCATATTTCTGCATCATTATCATTACCCTTCTCGCGGCGGTCAGCAAAACGTCCCTTATTGCAGTTACAGGTCAGATCCCTCTCGTCACATTGATCAGGAGAGGACAGATAGATTCATTGGAGCCAAGTCAGCCAGTCTGAGCAGAGAGAGAAATGAGGAGCGCTAAAGAGCATCGAGATATCTCCTTAGTGCTGACCTTAGACGGTCTGCTGCAGCTTATCGCCATTCAAACGCCATCCTAAGAGGAGTCGCTGGGGATTTTTACATTCTTTCTTTCTCAATGGAATGTCATTGTAAAAAGGAAAGGGTCAACCTTCACACATATTGCACTACACTACAGCCCTTCAGACAGAAGTGTTTTAAGTGCATGGTACGTGGTATAAAGAGGGAACATTGTAGGCTACAGTATCTATTCCACAACCTTTATCTCTCACCATTTGCTTTTCTTAAGAGGTGTAATTGCTTTTGGTGTAAAGGTGGTAAAGGAGGTGTAAAGAGTACATCATAGTGGAATAATACAGTATAATGGAATAACCAGAAAGCATGGTACAGTAGCCTAATGTGTTTCTGGTTAAAAATATCAAGTTATAATTGCAGATTAAATTTAAAAATGTCATAAAAGGTATATATGATATAATATAACATAATATAATACAATATAATATAATATAATATATATATAATGTATAATATATATATATATATATATATATATATATATATATAATGTATAATATATATAAAATGTATAATATATAATATATTGTATATATATACACACAGGTATGACTGTATGTGCCTATATTAATACATATATATATATAATGTATAATATATATAAAATGTATAATATATAATATATTGTATATATATACACACAGGTATGACTGTATGTGCCTATATTAAGATTGAGAAGGCCTCTATTTATGTTGTTAGAATGAGTGGTAGAGTACAGTAAGTGTCCTGGTAACCGTGGTGGGGGGATGTGAGGTAACTAGATTTGGTCATTAATTAATTAGCCCTCCCATGGCAACTAATGAGGAGGGAGGCACTCATCCTAATCATTGATTCGGCTAGAGTGCTTCCCACTGTGCATGGCTGTAAATTGACCTGACCTTCTGAAGGAACTGTAAAATGCGTGCATCCGTCAATCATTTTATATAATTTCTGTAACTGTGCAGTCCAGGGAATCTGCTGTTGTGCAGTGCACCGATGCTGCCCTTTCCTGGTTACAGTGGCCTTGAGATTAAATGACCTTTCCTGACAAGGCCAAATGGGGTTGACAACCGTGAGGATGCCTTGTTTACTGTAAATAGAAATACACAGGGAAAAAAAAGAAATTGCCACTTTGGATTGTGAGTGAAGGTTTCCACCTAGTGGCCATATGTGTAGACTGCACTCTACTCTAATAAGTCTTGGATAGCCACAACAAATCACCCTGAACCAGAGTTCATGTATAAAAGGCTGAAGCTGACCATTTTTGTCTAAATCATGGTGAAAATAAATTAATTGTACCCA
Organism: Engraulis encrasicolus; assembly: GCF_034702125.1. Lineage (NCBI taxonomy): Eukaryota > Metazoa > Chordata > Actinopteri > Clupeiformes > Engraulidae > Engraulis > Engraulis encrasicolus. The sequence goes on from NC_085875.1 coordinate 34,669,440, forward strand.
TTCAATAATGGGGTCATTTTAGAATAGAGTAGAGTACCTTTATTAATCCCGAAGGAAATTAAGGTGTCTTACATTTTATATAAATACACAAATGCACAACATACACAAAGACCTAATACACATTATTGCACCTAATACACATAAACATATAGCCAACATTTGAGTTTAGCAAAAAGCTTCACATACCGTACACACACCCACGCTCTCTTACACACACACACACACACACACACACACACACACACACACACACACACACACACACACACACACACACACACACACACACACACAGCTTGCATAAATACACAAATACAAACATATACTCAAGAGTCACACTAGAGAATCATGTTTATTTCATACAAACGGTGAGTCCAAACCTCCACCAAAGACTTTGGACACACAATAACATTCATGTTTTTCACAAAAAAATAAACACCCTGTTGTCTCTTGAAAAAATAATAAGTTCCACGGTATATATATAAAAAACTACACAAGAATTCATTTCTGAGATGTTGCACTGAGGGCTATACTACACATTCAGCTGCTAAGACTTGGCACTTTCAGTCAGCAAATATGTATTTGACTGAATTCAGTATCTGGACATATACATGGAAAACAAACATTCTATATTACATATAACTTACATAAACAAAATTCACACAAATTGTTTTAACAAATGAAATGAGATGTACTGTATGTGAAATGTGTGTTTTTTCCAGATTCACCACAACATCACCACAGTTTTTAAGATACTAACTTGGAAGTGAATCTACATAAACTGTTCAAATGACATTTTCCCCTTGTGGTTTGATTAAAACACTACAACATGAATGTCATGGGAGTAACCTAACATCGGAAAGGACCTAGACTCAAGAACCCTGGATTCTTTTTTTTAATCTACACCTGAAGATTTCCAGACTGAAGAGGGAGTGCTACAAGGTTGAGGTGAAGTCCTGCAATACATTCATTACACTTAACCAACACTTTCATCCAAAGCAACTTAAAGGTGCACTGTGTACTATTTTAAGTAGTTTATTTCCAGAATTCATGCTGCCCATTCACAAATGTTACCTTTTTCAGGAATACTTACCACCACCATCAAATTCTAAGTATTCATAATGACTGGGAAAACAGCACTTTTCATACCGGTACATGAAAAAGCGGGGTCTTCTCCAAATATTAGCTTATCACTTAGTAAATACTAATGAATAGATCAAATTTGGCAATAGGCAGCACAGTTTCAATGAGCAGTATTGTAGCAATACCTACTCTGGCCACCATCCTACACAGTGCACCTTTAAAGTTATCACAGGAGTTTGGTTACAGTCCCTGGAGCAGTGGTTAGATGCCTTGCTCAAGGGCACTTCAGCCCTGGATGAAAGCGTATGGGGAATGCACACATTGTTCCTACTGGTAAGGATTTGCCTGGTTACCACCAGACCTAATCACAAGTGCCTTTCACAATCGGAACGATTGTGCAAGGCAGCATGGGATTTCCCTGGCTAGGTAAGGATGGGATTCGAACCCAAAACTCTCTGTTCTAAAAAGGTACACCTTCTTATCCATTAGGGCATGGATGCCCCAGATGGATGACGATGATCAGAGACGACTGTAGGCTCAGCTGGGGCCCCAAGCAAAATGTCAAAAGAGTGAATATTTGAAAGAAATTTGCCACCAAGCTCACCAAGCGTGAGCTCTTATTCACCACCCAAGGGCTTGGGGGCCCCAAGCAGCTGCCTGCCTTCTCTGGTGAGAAGATGCGCCTCTGACGATGATGGTCCAGGTAGGCCTAACTTGGCTCGGGGGCCGGTTTGGCTAGGTTGACCCTCACCCGGGCCTGGTCCACGGCGTCCAGGAGGTTTTTGGAGTCCATGGCCAGCGTGTGGGCCGCCGTCAGCATCTGCTTCTTGCACTCCTCCTTGAGCGAGGTGATGGCGTTCTGCTGCGCCAGACGCATCTTACTTATCAACTCCGCCAAGTCTTTATTCAGCAGCTTCTGAGTACCCTCAATCTGTTAAGGTGAGAGAGAGAGAGAGAGAGAGAGGAGAGAGAGGGAGGGAGAGACAGAGAGAGAGAGGGGGGAGAGAGAGAGAGGGGGAGAGAGAGAGAGAGGGGAGAGAGAGAGAGAGAGGGGGAGAGAGAGAGAGGGGGGGGAGAGAGAGAGAGAGAGAGGGAGGGAGAATAACAGTAAGAGACAGATGGGTGTGGGTGGGGGCAAGAGACGAGAAGCATTGTATCAGACATGAGTTCAAAACAGGCCTCCTCCTTGATGTGGTCTAGCTAGTTAGGATTTATATTTGTGGGCGTGAAGTGATACTGATACCTCTGTTTTGCAGGATTTGTCCAGGTTTGGAAGAGCCTCATCCACACTGTTGATCAGCTTCCGTAGAGTCATTCCAACAGACTGAGACAAGCATATGAAAAACATATCCCATTAGTCCTTTGTGAAACAGGTTTTTGTGTGTCCATAAACTATACAGAGCTACAGAAAAGCTACTTAACATTTGCTTGAATAAGATGCATCTTATTTTATTATCTACACTCTTGTTTCTTGATGTTTTATTTATAGTCAAGGCATCATGTCTTGCCAAAGAGACAGCATTGTTGTGGGGCAACATTTACCATGAACTCCAAATTGGCTTCAACCCCTTAGCGCAGAGCCTATGTTATAACCTTACTGTCACTGAAATTGTAATGGCTATGTCTTAATCTGTTCATTAAGGCTCTCTGTAATGTAGTTGGGTATTTTCAGCAACTAGTGAATAGGCCCGCCGGCGACCCCATCTGCACTAAGAGGCTACGAGTTTGCATGATTCAGATAGCGATGGTTAACTGAAGTTGTCTGCGTCTCTCTTACCTTTACTAAGCTCAAGTATTCAGAGGGAGGAAGCACGTTGACGTCGTTCTTCAGCTGGACCACTACTTTCACCATCTCCATGACGTTCTGGTACACTGCGTCCTCCGTCCGGTCCAGCTCTGCAGTGGGGGCAGGCTGCAGGGGCGGGGTGAGGAGAGGTGGAGAGGGAAGGGGAGATAGGTTTTAGTGTATAGTTAGTGTATTGTTTTACAAGCCCTTCTAGGGACAAGCATTGGAAACTAGCTTTTTTGCTATAAATGCTATGATGCTTGCTGTTTGGCTGTTATTCAACGTACATGCTACTGTATGTATCTGTCCCTAACAAATAAATGAAACTAAAGATCAATTAACAACAAGGGTCACTTGTTCCCAGGGAAGATGACAGGGAGGGACAAATGGGTCAGTTGTCCCAGGCCCAGCCAGAGAGGGGGCTCAGAAAAATGGATGCTCATTACAATGTATGTAGGCATATTGGGTGGGGGGCCCTCTCAAATGACTTTGTCTTAGGTGCGGCCAAAGCTGTCAGCGGCCACGCTTGTACCAGAAACAGCAATATTCCTGTCAGCTATTACTTGGTTGATTGACCATTCCGCTCATAAATACACTTTTGCTAATGATGACTACTGTAAAAACCTAATGATCTAGCCCATCTAACTGTTGTGCTAACCATGCCCTTCGTGCCACAGGGTCCAGGGGTGTGGTGAGGAGAGGTGGACAAGGGGACCAATTAACCTGAGTTTCTTATATATCATTAACAGTAATAGTTATGTTACTCTGATTCCAAATGCATCTTTGCAAATGACGATTGACGATTTAGCTAATTCAACGTATGCTACAGGGTCAAAGGGTGTGGTGAGGTGGGGAATGGGGAGCTAGTGATGTCAATTAACATGAGTTGCTGATACCAGAAACAGTAACATTTCTGCCAGTCATTATGTTAATGTGTTCATAAATTCAATTTTGCAAATGACAATTCAGCCGAAAGATATTTAGCCATGCCAGCCTAACTTATTCATGCAAGTCAGACTTTGTGCCAAATCATTTTTCTGTGATGGCTGTTAACACTCTGATAGGTGCTGCAGCAGCCTCCACTGAACGTGGTTTTGAAATCCAACCTGCCCTGGCTGCTGTCTGCCTGCCTGCCTGCCTGGCACTGACAACAACAAAGAGCCTGTCAACTTTTTAAAGGGGTCTTAATAAGCAGGCACGTGACGGGCGGCCCCGGGCTTCTGACTGAGGCCCCGCTGCTTTGATGGCAAACAGCTGCCAGACGGCCGACTAATGGAGGAAAACGGCAGCACGCGGGGCGGCAAGCAAGCAAGGAAGCAAGCGCTGGCAGAACGCTTCAAAGGAGCAGCGGCGGCGGCGACGGTAGCTGTGGTGGCGGTGGTGCTGCCTTTGGCGGAAATCCAGACTGACTTTAATGAGGAAATTACCTGGGCGGTCAGTCGAGGAGGCTTCTCTGGAGGACCTTTGAACTGGGCTTCAGGATCGGAGGAGGGAGGGGGAGAGAGAGATGGAGATTAGGAGATTGAGAAACAGTGTGTAAATGAGAAGTGAAAAACACGACGGAAAAATGGAGGATGACTTTGGTGACTAGTGCATTGAAAAGTCATACAAATCAATATACCGGTACTGTATAATACACGTGTGTACACATGTGTGTCACATTTAATGTAGGTATACAGCAGGGCTGGACTGGCCATCTGGCATAGCGGGCATTTCCCGGTTGACCCTGCACCCTCGTGGATCCCTATTTTCAGAAATGTTGTAAAAAAAAGTCAGTTCTGCGCCACTAATTATGAGGGGCCCCTTTAAGCTAAAAGTGCCCGGGCCCTATTTCTCCCCCAGTCCAGCCCTGTTTTACCGTATCTCAGCATGGCTACAACTCATTATTCACTCACCATATCCAGTCTCTCCATCAGATGGCTGTTGGTGAAAGATCAGAAAGATATGGTGAAATAACAATGCCAATAATATATCATTTGGAATAATAAGATAAACACCTACTGCAATCCTGTAAACTTTAAAGACAATGCACTGAATTTACATAAGACACCATAATATAATATATATTTGCATACCATGTTTGTTTGTGTTTCATCCAGTGTGCCGGGGTCCTACGCACCAGATGGAAACAAGATGGAAAAAGTAAAAACAAACTGACTTCCAGCACAGAAAAAACACACACAGTCAGGCTCCACCTGACAAAGGCCACAGGAATGGGTGAACTAACAGCAGTCTGTGGAAAAAGCCGTGACCAGCGCTGGGTGACTCATCGAAGCCTACTGTATCTGTATCCGTCTAGTCTCTTTCACACCGGCTCACCACACCCACTGCACACACAGGAGTGACTTTTTTATTTATGAGCTGCGAGTGAGACTCTTCAACTCTCTAAAACTACCTTTTACAACCCCAGTAGCCATGGCATGCAGGTGCATCCGAGTTTACAGTAGGGTAGCACTTTATTTTTGGGTTCTCATGTTAGCCACAAACACATGCCAAATTACTGTCTGTATACGTGACTTATAAAATATGTGTTAAGGAAAATCAAAGGCCTACTAGCTCCTTATTATGATTATATCAATAATAAAGGCATTTTGGCAAAGAACAAGGACACGCCTTACACGCCTAAAATATGGTTGATTTTGCCTTACATGTGAACCCTAAAATAAAATGTTATCCAGTTTAGGTATCACTCATTGGTCCCGTACAGACACATCAATGCTGAAAAATATTTCTCTGTCCCACATAGCCATGTACGGGTATGTGTGTGTGTGTCGTCTCAAGTAAGAGGGACATTGCCCTTGATTGCTCAGTTGCATCCTGCTCCAACACTACATGCAAATGTACAGTTTATAGGGTTTTAAATGAGAAATTCTCTCCCTTCTTTCATTATTTGTTTGTTTGTTTGTTTATTTGTTTGTTTGTTTGTTTCTTTCTTTCTTTCTTTCTTTCTGTCTTTCTCTCTCTCACTCTCTCTCTCACCATCATTTTCTCCTCCTATTTGAGCCAGTCATTGTCCCACTACATGCAACTGTGCAGTACTATACAGTATGTGTGTTTAAATGGCCTCTTCTTTCTTTGCTTCTTTCTCTCTCTCTCTCTCTCTCTCTCTCTCTCTCTCTCTCTCTCTCTCTCTCTCTCTCTCTCTCTCTCTCTCTCTCTCTCTCTCTCTCTCTCTCTCGCTTTCTCTCTCTCTCACCAGCATTTTCTCCTCCTGTTTGAGCCAGTCGTTGTCCTCCTTCATCTGTTGTTTCTGCCTCTTCAGTGTGTCCTGCATGTGCTGCTTCTGCATCTCCCACAGCATCTGGGCATCCTCTCTGCTGGACGGACCCTCACGCTCCTGTCCCACACACACACGCACACAGACACACAGACACAGACACAGACACAGACACAGACACAGACACACACACACACACACACACACACACACACACACACACACACACACACACACACACACACACACACACACACACACACACACACACACACACACACGGCTCTAAATTAACACCAGCAAAACGGCAAAATGCTGGTGAAATTTCAGTTTGGCTGGAAAACAATGTCTACTTACTAGCCTTTAGTGAGTGTGTTTGGCGAGTGAGATTAATATATACTAGCCATTTTGGCTGGTGATGAAAAGTTCATTTAGAGCCTTGGTTGTCATATCAATCTGTCAATAATAACTGAATGGTAGTATACTGTATCTAAATCTCTGCACCATTGCTTTCTTACCAAAAGCGCAATTACCAGTACGTCAAGAAAAGCCCAACAAGGAACTCTGAAAAGCTTTGAAAATAGCTTTCACTACGACTGCTGAGTGGAAAAACTAGCCATCTTGGAGTACTGATATGACAGTACTAATCCATACATCACAGAATTGTATTCACATTTCATTTTCATTCAAAATGTAATCGACTTTAAAACCACAATTCCATTGTTTTGTCACCAACATTTCTCAAACTGATGTGTAATGTCTATGCTATCTGACCTGTAACAGTCCTTGAATTGAAAAAACATCTACTTCACAATTATTGAAAGTTTGTATATATTTTTTGGGACGTCCTGTAGCTATTGTCTCTCAGTAGGCTGTGATGCACTGTAAAGAAAAAGCATGGTTTACATTTACAAAAGTTGGTGTCTGACTGACTTTTGCCTAACTCTCCCGACCTGTGTAGTTCCGCGCAGCTTCGTGAGGCTCCACACACACACACACGCACGCACGCACGCACGCACGCACGCACGCACGCACGCACGCACGCACGCACGCACGCACGCACACGCACACACACACACACACACACACACACACACACACTGGTGAGAGCCAGGCTAGCCTGACTTTTTTTAACTTGACCAAACTTACTGCTGTTAGTTGAAATTTCCACAACTTTTTAAGTTCGATCAACTTGCGCAATTCAGGCAGCCCGGATATTAACTTTTGCACGTTTAAACCATGCCTTTTTTTCAACCCGATCTTCTTAAGAAGGTCATCTATCAGCCATCTGCGAAGTGGCACTCTTACCCCAAGGCTGCGTCTGCGTGGCGACAGGGGCAGCGTGAGCGTGCTGCTGGTGGGCAGGTAGGAGACGCGGGGGTCTGGGGGGCTCGCGATGGCAGGGGAGCTGGCGCACAGGGCCCCAGGCAGCTGCACGGGCACACATGGGCACAGCAAGGGGCAGGTGGCGCGCGCAGAGGGAGAGGGAGAGAAAGCCAGGAGACCACGCGTATAAAACACACACACACAGACATATACAGTACAGTGCAAACATACATATATGTACACATAGTACCGAACACACACATGCACGTACGGTACGCACACACACACACACACACACACACACACACACACACACACACACACACACACAAAGCCACAAA
>NC_085875.1:34682192-34697192 GCF_034702125.1 Engraulis encrasicolus
CAAACATCCAGACATCGCTTGCTGATGTAAACCGCCTGAAGTTTATCGACTCCGGTGCCATCCATTTAATAGGTAGTCGGCTGATAGAGGCTATAAGACAGAGAGGGGGGGTTAACGCTTACTCAGCACCAGTAACACTTACTTAAAGGGGCATGCTACAATGCTACATGGTTCCGTAGACTTTCACTAGCTTAGCGACATATTCCCTCTTTTAACTTGTCTTAAAGCAAGACAATGGCTTACATGAAAAATAAGACACTTTACCACCTTTATAAACCCTGGCCAACGATTTTAACTGTATTAAGCCCTAAAATAGTGGCATACCCCTTTAACAATGTTTTGTTAATCTACTTACTTATCAACTTCGACTATGTTGAAACATTGCCACTTTTACATGTCCATGGCTGTTCAGAAAAACGATATGTGGTAAATTCCCACACTTCGTGGCATGCCACACACTTCATGGGGTGTTGTTGCTTACCTTTGTAGTACTCCTCTTCATCGATGTACCTGGACAGGCCGAAGTCTCCCAGCTTCACGCAGTCTGGCTTGGCCACCAGAATGTTCCTCACGGCTATGTCTCTACGTCATCAAGCAGGAGAGATTATAAAACATTACATTACATTACATTATATTGCATTTGGCAGATGCTTTATAACCAAAGTGACTTTCAAAACAGGACCTAATCATAGCCAACATCACTGGCAAATACAAAGTGCACAGGAAATATACAGAACAACAAGTGCAGATGCAAAGAAGGGTTAGTTTCCTTTTTTCTTTTTTTAAAAGAGTACACACACAACACACACACATACACACACATCATGTCAAGAGTCTGCCCTGGGGCAGCAAGAGTCTGCCCTGGGGCAGCAAGAGTCTGCCCTGGGGCAACAAGAGTCTACCCTGGGCCACATAGAATACAAGGCGTCATTCAGTGGAAGACTAAGGTCAACAGTTCAGCTGGGCAACTCAAATGAACGTGTTTTTTGTCCTATAAATATAAGGGCGCATTCAGTCAGACTGAGGCTACAACCTGTGTGCGTATGTGCATGTGTGCAAGTGCGTGTGTGTGTGAAGTGTGTGTGTGTGTGTGTGTGTGTGTGTGTGTGTGTGTGTGTGTGTGTGTGTGTGTGTGTGTGTGTGTGTGTGTGTGTGTGTGTGTGTGTGTGTGTGTGTGTGTGTGTGTGTGTGTGTGTGTGTGTGTGTGTGTGTGTGTGTTTAAACCTTCCTGTAGGTCAGGTAGCACAGTTTGTCACAGATACTAATTGTGGTCAACAGCATGTTGTTCACCACGTTTCAACTGATGCTGTTTCTACAACATATGAACAAAACCTCAGGCTAATGACTTGAATAAACATACATTCATACATGCTTTCATGCATATTTTTGTCGAGTGTGAACCCTTTGTAGCACTCAATAATGAAAATAATAGTGTGTATCTGCTTCTTTGCATCTGCACTCGTTGTGCTGTATATTTCCTGTGCACTTTATAGAGATGCTAGAGATGTTGGCTATGATTATGTCCTCGTTTGTAAGTCGCTTTGGTTATAAAGTGCCTGCCAGTACCTGTAATGTCATGTAATGTCATGTCATGTCATGTAATGTAATGTGTGCTATTCTCACCTGTGCACCATGTTGACCCCTTCTAAGTAGGCCAGAGCTTTACTGATCTGGAGACAGTAGAGCGTCAATGTGACGTTGGTCAGGACATGCGACTGTTCCGCCAGGTAATTTCCCAACTGGTGGAAATAACCAGACACAGCATTTAGCTATTCAATTCAAAATACATCCTGTTAAATTAAAAGTGCAACCAAAATGCTTAGAAGTAATTTCTGTAACACGAACATTAAAGTCACACTTAAATGAGGTCATAAAATGATATCAACTGATGCTGCCTTCATTTTCTCAACAAAAAAAGAGCACTGCTGACACTACTGACGACAATTCTGGTTTCTGGTTGAACGTGCGCTGGTGCCACCACTACCTTGGAACAATGCGCCAGAGCCAATCACTGTGCCACAAGCCTATTCAAGTTGTTGGTATTTATTGCCACAAACACAGGGCAACATTCGGTGAAATTAAATACCCAGGGACTTGTTTGCTGATGTGTGTCTTTGATTTTGAACTACATACATTGTGATTAATAATACCAAGCACATCATCTTACAACATTGCATGCCCCGCCAAAACTTACTTTACGTTACATCTTGAAGTTTGTTGTTTCAGCAGGTGCTGGTGCAGCAGCCAGGGCCATGATGCAAATTGCATAAAATTATGTATACTCGAGTATCTCTGGCTTTGCTACTTCCACACAAGATCAACGTCAAAATATCCCAACCTGACATTGCGTCACAGGCTATTTAAGTTCAGGATCTCGGGATTCCCCAAAAAAATGAAGGCCACATGAAGTGACAAATTTTGTGACATACTGTACAGTATACAGTACCTTCTCAGACAACCTCCACATTAAGGTATTAAATCAAGTGATTGTTTCCCAAAAACAAAGGTGCAAACTAAGTTATCTTAACCTATTCATTATATTACAATTATCTATCGCAAGCCTACTAAGATACTACCTAAATGTCAACTATGATGTGAGTTGTAGATCTAAGTGGAAAATGAAAGATCTCCAACAGCTTCTCACCTCTCCATACTGATACAGCTCCATGACTATCCACACTGGGTCGTCCTCAATGATGCCGATGAGACTCACAATATGGGGATGGTCCAGGTTCTTCATAATCACTGAACACAAAGTTAACAGCTGTGACTGTTTTTTTTTTTATTGTGTTTATTGATTTGTCCAAAAGAATTACATTAAATTCACATAAATGTCCTCACATTTTGAATCATATTCCAACATGGTGGTACAAATAAACAGAATCTCCCAATCCCTCCCCCCTCCATCCCTCCCTCCCTCCCAACATAGGACTACAGATACAACTGTGACTGTTTACTGCTGTATTGTGCTACCATCAGTGTTGATTATGCCAGGTGACACTTCACTGATAATGATAATACTACAACAAGAAAAAAATGTCGCACTTTGTTCATTTAGTAGTCAAGCTTTCGGCCAGAGATCTTCCTCAGGGTACAAAAAAAATAAATGACAATGATAATGTGCTAGTAATAAAGAAGTCATTATTCCGCTTTCTGCCTAAAATAATAGTTACCTGCTTCACTCATGAACTTTTCCTTTACGTCTGCGGTGCAGTCTTTGCATGTCTTCACAGCCACACTGATGCGTTCGCCAGTCTACGGGGAGAAAACACATTTGTGCAATTCTGTGTGAACATTAAGAAGGTTGAAGCATTTTCAGTGAAAGTGGCAATTACAGCATTATAGTTTTGAAGTACTGTATCACCCCTAATAGCGCAACAGTGTAACACAATACTGATTACATAAATGGAAAACGAAATGCACAAAATACACAAAACCATGAAACATCTGGCCTTGCCACTTGATAAGAGGAACGTTCAGTATGGTACAGTCAGGTCCGACCCTTTTTGCCAGACCATTTCTCCACAGACCGGAAAGAGGAGCATAAAGTATGATGCAATACAAGACTCTGTTAATATAGACCCAGCTCAATTGAAGAGCAAAAAGTGGCGGCCGAGTTGCGCTGTATCGAGCTGTAGGCCTACCAGAAAATCGGCAGTGGAAAAGAGGCATTATAGACTACTGTATGCTGTGCTTACCGGACTCTTGTAGCAGCCTTCATGGACCTCCCCAAAGAAGCCCTCACCAAGGATGCGACCCAGGACCACATCCTCCCTCGTCAAGCCATACTTCACAGCTAAAGACAGGGGAAGTTTAATCTAGTAAGTGTTGAGGGATGTAGAATCTAAGGCCTTTGGTGTAGACATGATACAGTAAAATAAGGCAATGCAACTTCTAGTACAGTCGGAATGGGAAAGACAATCAGCAAATGTTGCATACTTTTAATAGTGTACTGTATAATTATTCAGGAATTTCATCTCACAAGGCATGTTCTCTACTGTAGGTGCACAAGTGTTTTTTCAGGCTTTTTAACCCTGCTTCTCTAAAGAGAGGAATGGTTATTGTTTTCTGTTTGTTTGTTTGTTTGTATCTCTGACTGTCTCTTGGCAACATTACACAGCAGTACCAGAGAGAGTAGAAAAGAATGTAAAATATCTTTGGCAAAACAGATCGAATAAAAAAGGCTGAAAACTCTTAGATGACCCCCTAACATTTGGGCAAAATGGGGTCAAGATCAAAGGTCAAAACAGTCCAAAAGTGACAGATTTACTTTAAACCAATGCCAAATTCCCTTCGGGGCAATAAAGTTGTTCATTCATTCATTCATTCATTCATTCATTCATTCATTCATTCATTCATTCATTCATTCAAAACGTCCCCTTTTGAATTTGTAAACAATGACTGTATCCATCACAACAGTGTATTAGAATTTCAGACTGCTGGGCAGGGGTTGCTTGTGGTTAACACCAAAGATTCTCTTAGACCGCCTCTGGTTGGCACCACTTGTATTTCACGTGTTCTTTTTTATCTTGATGCAATGCAGACATAATAAACATGATGTTTCCATGCATACCTGTACAGGCGAACACTGCTCTTCATCATGTCAAAATTAGGATTCTGACCATTAGAGGTACCGTACTCACTTTTTACTGCCCCCTCCTCTGGGATCTCTGCATAGATGTCCGACCCTGGAGAAGAGAGGAAATAAGGTCATGATACTGCTCTTCTCCCTTCTTCTCTCTCTCTCTCTCTCTCTCTCTCTCTCTCTCTCTCTCTCTCTCTCTCTCTCTCTCTCTCTCTCTCTCTCTCTCACTCACTCACTCACTCACTCACTCACTCACTCACTCACTCACTCACTCACTCACACACTCACTCACACACACACACACACACACACACACACACACACACACACACACACACACACACACACACACACACACACACACACACACACACTCACTCACTCACTCACTCACTCACTCACTCACTCACTCACTCACTCACTCACTCACTCACACACACACACAATCTCGCTCTCTCTCCCTTCCTGACTAAGTTATTCACTCTTGCTTACTCACTCACTGAGTTACGTACTTTACAATAAATAAATAAAAACACGTTGATGACTTCACATACCTACTCTATCAGTGCTGACACGTTTCTTGGAGTTGTCTCTGCATAAAGAATAGAACAGAACACATCAGAAACAATAATCCTATTGCATTACATTAAAATGGAAACAAAATGGTGGCCAGTTCAGGGAGCAAGAGATAAGAGTTGTAGGGTGAATTAAGGTGGACCATGACTGAAACATCCTGATACAGCATGGCACTGACACTGGCAACGCCCACTGACTTACTTGTCTGGGATCGGAGGCAGGGAGGCTCTTCCCTCGCGACCTGTACCAAATAAGTAGATGAAAACAAAGAATCAGAGGTTGATCATAGCAACTATTATAGACCACTACTTTTATTTCAGTAGGCTAGATACACATTTTGACCATTATGTTTTGCTAAATTGCACTTGATGTCTTGATGTTTGTCCTTGTGTACTCTATTGAGTATGTGCTTTTGTTTTTCGTCTTTATGTTTGGCTGTAAACTTGTTTGATGGTGGTGAAAACAAATATCCCCTCGGGGACAATAAAGGCATCTAATCTAATCTAAATAAATTCTGCTAAGCACCCCACAGCACTCGCAGATGAGAAAAACAAATAAAACCTGTCAGTGAAAGACTAACGGGTCAGCCTGATAACTCTCACGGCCAGTTTTTGGACAGACAAAGCTCTAGCATTGGTGTTTCCAAATTACCTTTGGGTCTCACAATCACTGATGAGTCGTCGCCTTTCTCCATTCGACAGTACCCATCTATGAGGTCAGCCATGTTCTCAGCTACGGCAAGAGTAGCCGTATTTACAGATAAGGGCTGAAATAGACACAAAAGGAATTAAGTCAGTAAAAAATAGCACTCCACTCCATCCTCCACTATGCGTGAGGTGGCCTGAGCAATGTACCATTCCCAAGCCCCAGTATCCTAACTGCTTAACCAGTTTTAGCCTGATGACTCGTATATGTTGTTTAACCTTTGGTGCCTAAAGACACATACGTACAGTATACGCTGCATTCAGGCTCTTGAGATTTTAGCTTTTTTAATAAAATATGGGTATGTTACAGCTGAATGAACACATTCTAATGCAAGATGAGGGTGTTAGGGTTTCAAGGCAATCATTATTCATGTTTATTATTCATGTTGTATGTGCATCAGAGGCTAAGATATTTAGGATTTTATAGGCTGAGGGCATCTTTCCCAACAAGGGTTTGGGCATTCAGCAGGCGCTTTTTGCTTAATGCGTTAGTTAAGAGTTCAACTCTGGTGATTACCTGTTTGGCTCCTTGAATATCTACAGATAAAAGTGCTTTCTCGTCATCCTTCTGTGAGCATTTCACGCTCTTCACCTTGTCAAAAGTAGCAAGGCAGATGGGCTGAAATCAAACAGATATTGCTTCAATATCACAGATTTACAGCACGTTTTCAGACTTTTACATATTAGATTCCCAGACCTGTAAAAACATGCAACTTTACAGGAGTATGCTCCTTACACTGTGAACATACAACCAAGAGGGACTCTAACCTTCGAGTTCTTGTCTGCTCGTTGGCAGATGCCTCTTGAGCTGATGACCAGGTCCACAGCCAAACTCCAGCCTTGCTGAGGAGGACGACACCAGGAAAGAAAGATTCAAGACACAACACCAGGAAAGAAAGATTCAAGACACAACACCAGGAAAGAAAGATTCAAGACACAACACCATGACATAAGTGCAAGATACAAGAGACATATTGTCAGAGCCAAAGAAGGCAACAAAAATGTGTGTGGAGTAACAACACTGCTTAGGTTTCAAGTATTAAGTGCTATTTAAATAATAACAAAGTGCTTGACGGCCACCTTCCCCCTAATAATGTAAATATATACAGTAAGGTCCCCGTCATCTCAATACCATATGCAATTTATGTAATCAAAAGCTACTCAACTCCCCCACATTCCCCATGAAGGAATAAGTAAATAAATAATAAGGGAAGAGAAAATACCAATAGACAAAATTAGATTTATTGTGATGCACATATTGTGTTTATTGATGATATTGATGCATATATTGTGTTTATTGTGATGCACATTTACATGTCAGCAATTTCAGTTACTAAAACTATTGAGAAAATCTGTAATCTGCCAAGCAATGGCCCCCCCCAAAAAAGATAATTTCACCTTTTAATGAATATCAGCACAAAACATTTAGTCAAAAACTGTCCACCATTTCAACAGTTATTGTTCAAACATACGCTAAATCTGTGGTAGGTGGAAGACTGGAGAGCAATGCCTCTGCCATCTTCAGTAAGCAGAGGCACTGTATAGTAAAAGCAAAACAGGAACATACATAACAAACTTTCTGTTTCCATTTTAGCTGGGCATTTCATATACGTCATACAGCCAGCCATGCGTTAACACTCTCCTTAATTCTTAGGAGAAACACCTACGTACGTTGTAACACAGAAGGAAAATCTAGAAATGACACAACGGGTCACCTCATCACCTGCAGTAAGTTTTAGAAAAAGCTAAAAGAAGAAAAGGGAAGCAGTCGTTTTGAAAGTGTCTAGGAGGAGGTTATCTTAGATGTATGACGTTCATCATGTCTTAGAGTTATATCAAATCTTACCATTTCTTTTGTTTCAGACATGTAAAAGTTTTTATCTTTTACCTGGCATGTTTCAACGATGAGACTTGCTGATGAAGACGAAAGTCTCACAGTCGAAACATGTCCGGTAAAAGATAAAAACTTTTACATGTCTGAAACAAAAGCAACTGTAAGAGTTATCTTACCACAAGTTCGCAAGCGAAGACCTCCTCGTCACAGCAGTTGAAGAGGGCGAGCGTCTGGAAGAACTTCATGACACAGTCCATCTCCTTCAGGGTGGCGTACTGCTGGAACGTCTGCTGGATCATCTTCTTCAGCTGCTTAGGCTGTTCACACACACACACACACACACACAAAAACATACACACGCGCACACACACACACACACATGTGCGCACACACACACACACAAGCATACACATGCACACACACACACATGCGCGCACACACACACACACAAGCATACAGTGTTAATTATCATACAGATCTGAATCTGATGTCAACGAACAAAAAAATATAATTGAAACAAAAAACTTTGTTTCACTTTGTTACCTATTGCACTATTGCAGTAAGGAAAAGCAGTGAGACCATAGCGTTGTTAATGTGAAACCATAACATTCACTAAGTTTACATGAGGTTTTTCATTCCGAATTAATAATTCAGAATTAAATAGTTCCGTCGAGTTTACTTTGATCTTTCATTTAATTCCGAATTGAGAAATGTTTACATTACATTTTCAATGTGGAATTAAGCTTTATTCAGAATTAAACAGTTAATTCGAAATTAAATGTCTCATGTAAACCATGGCATTGTTAGCTCACCTTCATGCTGTCAACGAGCTCCTCGGGAAAGAAGAGGAGGAGGCCCACGTCTTTCCTGTGAAGACATAGTGATGAAGCAATCACAGGTGTGTGTGTGTGTGTGTGTGTGTGTGTGTGTGTGTGTGTGTGTGTGTGTGTGTGTGTGTGTGTGTGTGTGTGTGTGTGTGTGTGTGTGTGTGTGTGTGTGTGTGTGTATTCCAGTGTTTCCCATACATTGAGGAAACTATGGCGGCCCGCCATAGTTTAAATTTGGCCGCCATAGTTTACGAAAATGTAAAAAAAAAAAAAAAAAAAAAAAATTTTTTTTTTTTTTTTTACTTTTTTTTTATTTTTTTAAAACGATATCCGTTTTTGTTAAAACCGATTTGAATTACGATTTTTAATTTCCTTCGCATTTTCCTCCTGGAGTAAATGCATCCTACAGACTCTGTATTGGTTAGATAAGTAGGGTGGTAAATTGGGACACTTTTGGTAGATCGCCAAAAAAACCCACTTTAAGTTTAAACTACACCAACATTTAGTCATTGTATGTCTTCATATGGGTCTTGGGTACATTTCCATGTAGGAATTAGTTTCTTAAGTATAGTATTTTATAATATATTAACATTTAAAGACAGTGAGACACCAACTTTGTTTTGAGAAAATGCTATGGTAATTTGGGACACCCTTTAATGTAAAATGGGACAGTCTGTTTGATTATCATTATTTTTGCACAAACTGAAGAATAATACAGTTTTTCTCTTGTTAACAGTAGACTAGGATCTTAACTGTTTAAAAAATGATATAACATCCCTGAAACATTTCCATTTCAAGAGAATCTAGAAGGAGTAGGGCATGTGTGACTGTGGCCATGTCCATTAGCATGTGGATGCATATTACAATACAGGCCTATGGCGTGCTAATATGCTATGCTAACAGCTAACAGAAGCCCATTCTGTTGCTATGAGAAAACTGTCCCATTTTAGCTGAAAATATTGTCCCAAATTAGCTCACTCCACTATACTTACTAAAATTATGTCTCCTTAATAAAGTAAAGACACATGTCTAAATGTTTTGATATTGAGTTAAACCTTTAGTAAAACAACATATATTTCAATCATATTTTGTACCATATAATCACTAATTCAGCCATAATATCCTTATGATCTGATAGCATAATCGATATGTCAGCTAGCTCAACTGACAAGTGTTGGATCCACTGTCACTTCAAACCTTTGCTCATTCCTTTTATGATACTTAACACCAAATAAAATTATTGTTCCTTATACATGACAGTTGCAGTAATAATAATACATCCCATTTTGTGATTGACTGCTAATATTTAGAAAGAAAACAACCCAAAACCTTATTTGTCCCAATTTGGCTGATGTCCCAAATTACCTTAGTTCACCCTACGGTAGTCCCACGGTAACAGGGGAAAGCATTAGGAAGTGACCGTAAGGGTAGGCTATTACAGTTGATTCATGTGTGCACACATGTAGCCTAACATCGGGTGAGTAACAGAACATGTGCGCAACGATGCGTTATGACACGCCGATATGCGAGGATCTTCCTCCAAATCGCTAGTTGCATGCATCATCGCTAACTGCGTTTACATCGCGTGCCGCGTGTAAAGGAAATGTTTGTTGTTGACATGTATGGAATTCACTTCAATTTGTGCTGTTTCTTGCTTCAGTTGTGGACAAAACGATTGGCCAAACTCACAATAGAAAGCCTTTGCTGTGCTACTGCCCCAGAGAGCTGAAAAAAAAACCTTCATAGAAGAAGTCACTAACAGGGGTGTTAACCAATCCAATGAGTTCTCTCTCTCTCTCTCTCTCTCTCTCATAGTAGCCTACTATTTACCCATAACAAATGGTGAATTTCTGAGCCCTTTTTAATTTGTAGCCTATACCACTGAAGGCATGATAATGCTTCATCATATTTTAGAAATAGGGCCTATGTGCCTTTTATATAGCCTACCAAATGTTTATCATTTTGAAATTGTTTCAGTTGTTTATGACTTGTGTATGACTGAAATTATCTCTGCATACTATCAGTGCTGCATTGCTTTGTAAAGATAGGCTATTCAACACACTTTAAAAACACACTGAAAAGATACGGCCGTAGCCTACTAAAAACATTTTGTTCATAATAATGGTGATTAATAAATGGTGGTCTTAAATTTTCATACTGACATCCTTAAATTTGACTTGGTAGGTCACGGCAGACCATCAACTTCAAAAGTAGATCTTGGTTAAAAAAAAGGTTGGGCACCCCTGCTATAGAGAGAACCACAAGTGCTTGAAAGACAGGGATCAAAAGCCTAGTCAAGTTGTTGTAGTTAACTTGGGTTTGGGAGCAACATAAAAAAAACCTTCAGAGAAGGGACAGTTGGGATGAGTTTACAAACACTCCCTAGGCTTTGTTTTACAGTTGTAATGAGTTTGGTGACAGACATGACACAGCAGAGGAGACATCGGGCTGCATATAGAAATTAATGTGTAATGAATGTGAATATAGACATAAATGTGTAATATGTTGTTCAGCCCTTTTAATGGAGGAATTTGGAAAAAACTGGCCCTGTGACCAGCACCCCTCATGAAGAATGTGTACGCCTACAGATATGTGTGGGGGAAAAGGCATAGCCTACCCTCTAAGACCCTTTTTGTCTATGCGTTAACGATTTCACAGTGCTCTTAAATTCTTATCTCTGCTCCTATTTTGTTCTATTATTGTTTCCCAGACCCCTGCATGAGGGACGAATGAAACTGTGTTGTAAACAGAAATTATTCACTGTACTGCATTTTTGACAATGACAATGTACTTATACAAGTCATGGGTAAAATCTTATGTAGCCTTAATTCTCAAAATATAAATGGTTGAAATATAGGCCCAGGCCTACAGTTTCTCCATGCGCCAATGTCATACTGTAGTCATTGTTTTGCCGTTTTGCATTTACGCTGCAAGAATACAAACACCCCCAGCCCCTCAGCCCCCCACCCCCCCCCCCCCCCCAAAAGGCCCGCGTGAGAACTACCCCCCCCCCCCCCCCCCCCCCCCCCCCCCCGGACAAAATAAACCCCGGCTGCCCCCATAGTTTCCAAAATTTCTGTGGGAAACACTGGTTTCACATTCCCCACAACACACCTAACTTCTAATGGCTGTGAACCATGAGCATACACGCTCAGTCTTGAGCACGAGCACACACACGCACACACCAGCACACACACACGCACGCACGCATGCACACACACGTTTGTATTTGCGTCTTTGTGAGAACAATGTCCTCACAACCACAAATGTGCTCACCGCAAAGGTGTAATGTCAAATTGCAGTCCTCACAATGGTGGCACACAGACAGACAGACAGACAGACAGACAGACAGACAGACAGACAGACAGACAGACAGACAGACAGAGAGAAACACACACACACACACACACACACACACACACACACACACACACACACACACACACACACACACACACACACACACACACACACACACACACTTATACATGTCTTCAAAGTACTCACTCTAGCTGCTCATAATTAGACTTCTTGTCCAGACCGTTCAAGTCCTTGAAGAATCTCCTGTTGGCCCACGGGAAGAGGCAAACGTGTAAGACTCAGATTAAGGTTGGTGTAGCACAAGGCAAAGGGCCTATACTACAAACAAAGCTGGTTCAGGAGAAACAAGGTTATGTTAAGAGGTAAATTATCTAATAGAAGAGCCTGGAGTCCTCAGTCCTCTTCTCTTAGATGATTTACCTCTTAATTTAACCTGGTTCACTCCTGAACCAGCTTTGCAATATAGGCCTAAAACTATAGGTAAACAAGCTACGTAGTCTGGCTCGAGAAACAACACAGACAGAAGTTAAATCAGGAAAAATAAATGTGGATCAAAAATCACAATAAAATACATAACAATATTATCACTGTTAATGCACTGTTACTACACAATGATTGCTTGTTTCCTTGTTTTTTTGTTGTTTCTTTGTGGTCCTTATGTCTTGTCTGTTGTGTTGCTTTGATGTTAACTACTAATCACACTTTCTCATGTCCACTCAAAATTTCTCTCCTGAAGAGACAATAAAGGATAATCTAATCTTATTGGTACTGTATGTGTCCATTAGTTTGCATAAGGCTCTACTGATGCATAGAACTGCACCAACAGTATCTTGTTTTAAAAGGAAGTTAAAACTGCTTTATTCTCATCTGCCTTTGGTGATAGTTAATTACACACTATCTATAACACAATATCGTTTTTCCTTCTCTTTTCTCTATTCTTAAGCACATTGAATGACATTTTTGTATGCTAATGTGCTATATAAATGTTTTTGATTAATTGATTGATTGTCAAGAGAGTCCTACCGTATCTCCAGACAGCCGAGCTGAAGAGCCATGCCATCACTCACTTTGGAGGCATAATGCTGCATGTAGTCAGAGCGCACCTAAGAAGTACAGTTCACACAGTCATGTACAGTACAACACACACATCAACATTGACAGCCCAACTGGGATGTCATTGTGACACAGCCCTCCACAGCAGACAAGTGCACACTACACACAACTAAATTGCATTTATGTCTCAACCGTGCAAGGGGTACCTCAGAGTACCTCAATCAGGGAGGAAGAGTGGCCACCTCATGGAAGAAAATAGTCTATCCTCTGGGTGATATCATGAGATGACATACACTAGTTTTACACCATTTCAACAGTGATGTATCAACATGGAAAGGGTGTAAAACTAGAATATAATATACATATTTTGGGAAAAAAAGAGACGAAATATTCGCACACCACAAAAAGCTCCCTTGTCGTGATGTAATGTGAAAAATGGCACAACGTTTCGACCAACAAGGTCTTCGCCAGGTGTCACGAATATTTGTTCTCTTTTTTCCCCTTTGCCTTATTTTATATTGTGCACCCGCAGCAATTTGCTTTTTTGGGATGTGCCTGCACCTTACACTTTTAGTATACGTGTTTTGTAATTTTTGAGTTACAGATTACACCATTGCAAAGACATGCGTTTGCTGTCAGGTGAGGGTTGGGAACTCTTTTGGTCTAGGCCCAGTTGTTTTGTGTGTTCTTTCTTTGTTTGTTTAGTTTGTTGGCGATTTCACTTACAAAACTAAAAGTAAAAAAACATGGCTTCACTGGCTGGTTAGATTTAGGAATGAGTTTGCCCTGGAAACAGTTTCGCATGAACAGCGCAGTGTAATATTCACATGGAAAAAGGTTTAGGGTTAGTGTGCAAACGTGTACATTACAATGCCAAGATGGTCCAAACCTCACAATGTATCTTATGCAGTTGAGATCAGGTTTCTGTGTAGCATGAATTAAGTTACCAACCTGCACTGCAGCACATTATTATTTTACTTGAATGCTTGCTTTTTTAAAGGGCCAGTGTGTAAAGTATAGTGGTACTCAGAAACTTTGTGTCGCACATATGTACTGTAGGCCTATAGTACTGCTGTCACTTCTTTGTTCTGCTGGGTTTGAAGGAGGAAGTGGATACCTTAAAAATTTTAACACATATGAAGGTGTTAGTTAACATGTTTGTGTTATGACTTGTACTGCAAGCGCAACAGAGGAAGGAAACTACTTTCACAGCTTTTGCTTCACACCACCTGTTCTGTACATTAACACACACATTATATGAACCACACATCATTTGTCAAACACACACACACACACACACACACACACACACACACACACACACACACACACACATACTACATGTACGTATGCTCACCTGTTGGTAGAAATACAGCAACGTTGTTTTATCCTCTTTAAACTTGTCAATAAAGTCGTTGGGAATGTACCTTATCCTCAGGTCATACCTGCAGATGGTATTGACATGATGACATGATCCAGCCATGAAATAATAAAAGACAAAAAGGATTTTAAGTGTGCGGACTTCTCACTTTGAAAACTACATGATGACAACAAGAAAAACAGTCTTAGTCATCAGTGAACTCTTTTTTTTCACAAAGGGAAAGAGCTGATGCGATGAGTAGATCAGCGTAGCCTGGAGGTATTAGACGTCTATTTAAACAGCTGACCAGCGAGGAAACTCTCCAGACCAATTTGGACAGGCCCCGCTACGCTAAACTCCACAACTCATGGAGTCTCCTTTGATGGTGTGTGTGTGTGTGCATTGTTCAGTTATTTTAAGACACGATTATTATTATTCTACCGGTCAAAAAAAGCACAACAAAATATTTCTGGCTAAAACAAAAGATTTCCACATTATGGTAAAAAAAACAACTTCCAACATCCCATTGGACCTGAAGAGTGTCTTTAGCCAATTACTTATTGCCCAGAATTCTAGGCAGAGCAGCCAGAATTACATTGCAGTACATTACATTACACTTACCTGACGCTTTTCATCCAAAGCAACTTACAGTTATTTAAGTACAGTACAAGGTATTGGTTACAGACCCTGGAATATTGTGGGGATAGGTACCTTACTCAAGGGCACCTTAGCCTTTTATG
>NC_085875.1:34702192-34929062 GCF_034702125.1 Engraulis encrasicolus
GAGAAAGAGAGAGAGAGAGAGTAGGAGTGAGAAGCGGCCCAGTCTCTCACAGGAAGTGGGAGGGGATTTGTGCCCAGTGAGTGTGAGTGAGTGAGCTGGTACGGTACCGTGGCCCGAGGCGGTGGAATGTGTGTTCCCGCTGTCACACCTATAAACCTGCCCTTACTATCACACCAGCCCATGTGGAACAGCTCAGCCTCAGACCTGAGCAGCACGCCTGGCTATACACACACACACGTTGGCAGGCCATGGCACACACACACAGGAAGCTACTGCATTAGGCATTAGGCAATAGGCAACGGGTGATTATCCTTTGTGTGTGTGTGTGTGTGTGTGTGTGTGTGTGTGTGTGTGTGTGTGTGTGTGTGTGTGTGTGTGTGTGTGTGTGTGTGTGTGTGTGTGTGTGTGTTTTGCCAAGTCCTGTTGCATATGTTCAGGCCTTTTCCTGAATGGCAACACACTTGCTGCTACTCTGCTAATACCTGTACTAACATGTCACAGAGAGAAGACTTCACAGACTGTTCAAGCTTTAAAATAAATGTGCGCACACAGCCTTGATTGAGACACTCCTTCCCAACAAAAAGACTATGTCAAGAGGAAACAATAATTGTTTAAACAATAATAATAAAATAAACAATAATTCCAAAACTTCAAAAAGCAAAACACATCATCTCCACTTTGTCAGCCAAATTCGGAAAACTGCCAAGGCAGCTGACAAACCAATTTAACACAAATTCTTGGATTCACAAAAATAGGCTACATACAGAAAAAGACAGGCAGCGCCTGAGGACCAATTGCCACAAACAAAATCACATTCAACCAGCGTCGACCACTTGGGTACAGCCCAATTGTGCCTTGTTGTTAAATGATGACAGGGGTGTTCCCACTCACTTAAATCAACTTCCTACATTAAATACAACAATGGCGAATTAAGCTCCAACTTCTAGCGAAATGTAACAATAGTCCCTGGTCATGCTGACTATCTACTACGTTTCAAGATCACACCTACCTGACGGAAATTACTCCTTTGCTCAGTCTCTTCTTCAGACTACACTAAACGGTTTTGGGAGCCTGTCCCATTGAAGCGCAACTGTGGACAGCTAAGAGAACCAGAGACTCTAGCCACACCCATAACTTGTCACTTCCTTATTTTCTTGTAAGTTGCGTCAAGTGCATGATATTTGACAAGGGCGCGATAATTTTCTGTGATCTGTCACTCTGATAGGCCTACTGAAGGCAAGAGGCAAGCTCATCTTAACACTTCATTAACACTGACACTCACTGTGATAAACTGATTCTTGTCGTTTATTTAATGTTTGAGTTGCAGTTTTGAAGAAGACAACCTTAGGGATGGGTAGTTTGGTGTGGTATAAAAGCTTCTACGTTTGACTCATTCAGGACATAGCGCGCACAAAGGAAATGCTTGTCCAAAATAATGCTCACCCGTCGTAAATTTGTTGTTGACCTCAAATTAAATATTTGTATACCATCAGTGTGTGCAGCTGTTGCTATAATTTTGTTCATAGTGCATCATGTAGTCAGCAGGGAGCGCTAGTGCTTCAATTTTCTACGCCCTCTTTCGTGTTTTGACAGGTGTCAAAGAAAGACGGGGCTGCATAGACGGCGCGTGAGTGTTGAAAACAGAAACGAAATACGCTCCAACCAAAACATTCAACTATTGAACACTTGACGCGAGGGAAACCGTTGTAAGAAAGATTGAAACTAATTATATTCTTCAACGTATTGCGTCTGTGCATGTTTGACTTGGTTTGGTGGATGGTGGTCCTCTCTGTCAATTAACTTCCTGGATAGTCCAAGCTTGTATTTGTGCGTAATGATAGCCTACCCAAACTTAGAAATCATTTCACCATGGCATTGTGCTCCAGGGTTTGTCATTTTTGTATTTTGACTCCACAACAGACTCAAAATTATTTCTAGAGTTACCATTTATCTCTACAGTATTTGAGGTAATATAACTATTAGACCACTTTGCAGTCGACATGGCATGGTAACCAGCAGGGGGAGAATGACAGCTTAAGTACGAATGCAGAGGCAGCCCCATTCATATGCAGTCAGGTGGCCAGAAGTCAAGTTTCAAAAGGCTGCAGACAGCAATGTCCTGTGAAGACGTTTTAGGTAAGTCACTGCTTCTGATGGTTACATGTTTGGCTTTCTATAGTAGGCCTCTTTGTTCTGTTTAAACTAATTGGCGGTAAAGTGTGAGAAATGTACATTTGTGTAATACATCATACAACATCTTTTTATTACAACCAGATCAGCTTGTCTATCAAACCATGTGAACTAACTTGCCGAGACCTGAGCCTGTGTCTGAAAGACACCAAAACCACTTTTTTTTTTTACTAATAGGCCAAGGGAATGTATACATATCCTCCTGATTTAAAACTTGTGTGTATTACAATGAACCAGCTAGCCAGGGGTCTTCTATTGATTGATAATGCACTCCATACAGGTTTCATGATTCTGAAGGCTTCTTGAGTGCACTGTTTTGGAGCAAAGCATACATCTTTTGCCATACTTGCATGACAACTACTAGTCCTAAATGTTTAGCATGTAGGCCTACGGCACATTATTACGGTGTGTGTGTGTGTGTGTGTGTGTGTGTGTGTCTGTGTCTCTGTGTGTGTGTGTGTGTGTGTGTGTGTGTGTGTGTGTGTGTGTGTGTGTGTGTGTGTGTGTGTGTGTGTTTGTCTCTGTGTCTCTGTGTCTGTGTGTATGTGTGTTTGTAAAAATGATAAATTATTGCCTTAATGATAACACCTCCATAGTAGTATCACGTCCATCATTTAAAGAAAAATGTCTTGATTGTTTTCAATTCAATGGATTATGTACCAAGGGTATAAATATATGAACTTTTTTTAAAAATCATGATACCGCCATACTTCCAGTGCATCTAAAAAAAACAACTAAATTCATTTTGAAAACTAAAATTGCAAAAAATCAGACAGAACCCCTCATGTTCCATTTGTAATATTGCCCTTAGTGCGGGACAAGGTGCACAGACACAGCAGCATCCCCATTGCTCTGATCCAGATATAGGCATGAGGTGCCGCCTTATGATCATGTGGTTGGCCTAAAATAGGCCTAAAACTGTAGTGACAAGGGGTGTGAAGAGGTATTCACTTGACCACTGTGGTCAAAAATATCAATACAGCCAAAATATGTGCACGATTTTATTTCCTTATGTAGCATTCCAAATTAACCTGTTATAAATTTGCTGTTACCAGACTGGCAATGACCAAGTCATAGTGTACTACTAAAGGCCCTGTGTTATGTTATAGTAGTGTAGTAGTTACCTTTTCAAGTACTATTACAGCGTGCCACAGGAAGTATGGCTTGCATTATGGGGCTACACTCTTAAGACTTGGCCCGTGTTATTAATGTACGAGGGTGGTTGACGTTTAAGGGCGTAACGCAAAAAAAAAAAAAGTTTTTCAAATTCCTGAAAAAAATGATGGATAAAAATTGAAAAAAAATAGAAAAAAATAAAGCACTTAGTGGTCTGTGGAATTTCACCTTATTTTTGCCATTTTTGGGAAAATGTGTCCTGCATCAACACATAGCATAGGCATGTCACACCACAGGAAAATGGAGTCACACCACATGGAATTCACTGCATTATGGCCATTTTAATCCTTTTGTATACATGACTGACATCTGAGCTCATGCTAACTTGATAATGATATTGTGTTTAATCTTAATATGTGTTTTCATTAATAAAAAAAACTTTTTTTTCCTCCTATAAGAGCAGTCACACCACAGGACACCATAAAATGAACCTAAGCATTGCGTGACAGAAAGATTGCAATATGAAGACATATTAAGAGAATAAGAGACACCTTAAACTTCCACAGCACTCTCCAATAACTGAGGTACTGACTGGTTAGGAGCCAGTCTTTAAGACCCTTGTAGTTGGCCTTGCAGCTGCCCATTCACAAACATTGACATACATGTCACCCCACAGGACGCAATTTGTGTTACGAAATTGAACTTGTAGTTAATATTACTGTCTTGAGTTTTTCCACATTCACATATCTTAATCTAAAGTTAAGATTTATGCAATCATGCCAAATGCTTCATACATTATTCAAAATGTTGTTGGTTAATTTATATATATATTATTATATATTGTTTCATCAATGTTACAGTCACACCGCAGGAAATTTGACATATAAACCTTTACATAAATCTTACCAAAAATGTTTCTTCTCATCTAAGACTAATATGAAACATAATGTACCACATCTTCTTTCATTGACATTTGTTTTTTTAAAGGAAAATAACAGTTTTGTAGGTTTTTAACCAATGTTACGAAAAAACAAGGCGTCATGTCTCCCACCCACTATCACATGTCCACATTCAAGTCGTTATGCATTACTAAAGGTTCTGTGCAATGTCGTAGTAGTGCAGTAGTACTATGGTAGTGAAGTCTTTTCAACGTCTATTGCAGCGTTTCACTGTCATTATGAGGCCTCCTAAGGTAGGCCTAACTCTGCCCTAGTACAAAGGCGAAGTGCAGTAACTACAGTACGACAACATTGAAACTGAGAAAAAGGCATTTGAAGTATTATTTTTTTGGATGGATGTTAGTTTCTGCAAATTTGACAGAAATATCTTATAAACGGAACACATTTGGACCATAAGGCTTTGTCACAAGATGAAGGACGTGTACAGATGACCGGTTTCAGTCTAAACTCAATTTTGACAAAATATGTAGTTACTGCACTTTGCCTTTGTAGGGCAGCACTGTAGGATAGAGATGATATTCTGAAGACTGCTACAGACAGTTAGCTTGGGCACAGTGGATAAGATCTCTGGCATTTGTGGCAAGATGTGAAATGGGTGATGATGACGAGCAGTGTTGATTAACCCTCTCTGTGGAAACAGTGGCCTTCTTTATATCTGTATCATATACAGTACACACTAAATTGTGTAGTGTTAATTCAACACTTATAGTCACATTTTACACTACTTTCGATGTTATTCTTTAGGTTGTGAATTAATAGCCGGTAATGCTTTACTTTACGGTAGAGTTACCATACGTAATTACTCTGTACCTTCTGGGTAACAGAAGGGTAACAGAGAGAAGTTTGGTATCTAACGGGTAAAAAGGGAGTAATTACTAAGTAGGCTAAATACCATTAATTGGGTAACAACAGGGTAACAGAGAGATGTTTAGTGACTAGATGATCAGAAAATATGCAGTAGCCTAATTTCATAGTATTGGGATATAGTATTACATGGTATTTACTTTGTAATTAGCCCATTTTTACCGTTAGCTCCCATGTAACTTCTCTCTGTTACCCTGTTGTTACGCAGAAAGTACACAGTAATTACTGTACTGTAAAGTAAGGCGTTACCTAATAGCCTACTGCACCATTGGGTATGATGTGCAGCAGGGTCGGGTCCTGGGGATCGGCAGGATGCCATTTGGATCTAAATCTCATGAGGGATGTGAGAGGTTGTCAATATATTTTTGAGTTCATCGGACCCTGGACAGAAATGCATTCATTCATCACCTGGAAATGTGACAAAAAAGTCTGAACTCTTACAATTCATCTTGATGGAGGGTTGCTGATTGCAAAGAGCAGATCTATGGTATGACTGCATCAAAAACTACACTGTGCTACAACACTGTCTCCATCACAGAGAAGGAGATCGGCTCAATGGATTAATAGTAGAAGTAGCAGAGTAGACATAGTAGAATAGTATTGCATAAGAGTAGTAGAATAGTATAATAGTACAAGTAGTAGTAGCTGTAATAGTAATACTGTAGAACATCAGTTTGGACAGGCAGTTGTTCCATTGATTATTATAATGGATAAAAGTATGGCTGCACGATATCAGAAAAAAAATGATACTCGATAACAGCATTCAATACCTCGATAACGATAATTAAACAATATTTATAAATGTAGGCGAGTGTTTTTCTTGTCACGAATTTGTGTGGGGGCGTGGCTTTGGTCATGGCGGGCTTCTTGCGCATTTGTTGATATTCAGCTATTGATTGGACTGCACAGAGATGTTGTTAGCAATAATTAAGTCATTTTTGCAATATGCATATTGCCAGTCTTGATATCGCGATATTGATACATTTTCAATATATTGTGCAGCCCTAGATAAAAGCAGAAGCTTCAAAACTTTATTTCATCATACAGTATGATAAGGTTTTAAAACTAAATACTTAATTTGTGATATTGACTTTACTATTGGAACTGTAACAGGAGGCCTAATTTGAAGCGATGTATGTCAAGCTATTATCCTTTGTTGAAACGCTCAATTCTTCTTTGTAGATTTCGCTAATGGCAATGTATAGCCTAATCTCCATCTTATAAAAGTAGCCTCTCAGTGCAGTTTATTCAGGCGCTGCTGAAAACACTCAATTACATCATAACATCGCTATGACAATACTGAGAGTGTAAGTAAACAGATTACAAAACTAACAGATTACGACACGATCATTACAAATTTGGTGAAAATAAGGTTATGCTAAGGGGTTACTGCGCAATAGAAAAAGGACATCTAGAAAAATGACATTAAACTGCATATGATTACTCAAGCAATGGCTGCTCTGTTCATTTTCCATCTTGTATAATAATAAAACTTATCGGACATTATACCATTACAACCAAAATGAATTTCGAATTTTATAAAGTAATTTTTACCTTACATGCAAAATTACAGATGCTTTAAGAAAACACTTAACCAGAAAGTAAGTAATTTCTGCTATGAAGGCAGTTAAAACAAAGATATTAACCCCTTAAGGCGCGGCTTTATAAAGTCATTGTTACCAGTATGGTAATGACCAATTCGTGGTGCATTACTAAAGGGCCTGTGTTGTGCCATAGTATTGTAGTGCTATGGTAGTTACAGTTCTATGTCTATTACAGCGTGCCTCAGGAGGTACGGCGCGCATTAAGGGGCTACATAAAATATTGGAATATTCCACCACTGTAACTTCTGTCAGTGGCGTAGTTATATTCTGCATAACTTGCTTGAATTGGTTTTAAGACTGGACACAAAATTGTACTCAAAGCAGGTGTGATCAGTTAAAAAAATACAGAATGTTTTCATGATCACTTGCTGAAAAATTTAGGTTCTTCACTGAATACAAATGTGTACACAGTGTACACTTGGTCTAAATTCAACACTCAGAGAGTTGATTTAACATGTGTGTTACACAACACTCTAAGTGTTTTAAGTGAAAGTCACCATTTTTTACACCACAATTTTTTAATTGTGTACTGCAACATCGTTTCGTTTAACATCAAGTTTCATGTAACACAGCAATTGTGTTTTCATCAATAAGATGATTTCATATCAAAACTGTCCAGAGTTGTCATTTACCGCCGTACATATCAAATAATGTTGTACTGTTGATCTGATTCAAAGCCAAAATAAACACGATAGCTGAACACAATGAACCTGCAAATTAAACGGAGGGTCTCATATACTCTCTAAACTCTGGGAAAGTTTTAGTTCCTACTGTGGTTTACAGAGTGGGGAACGCCCAACCATTGATGTTGTGGGCCCTGATCAGGCCACAGAAGTCTCTTTTCCTCTTCCAGAGTTCTCTGCATTGACCTGGCTCACGCACAAATGGAAAGGATAGTTCTGAATGCAGAATGAAAAAAAAGACGAAAGAAAGAAAGGGAAACAATTGTGCAAGTTCAGTGACATGACAACATTGCGTAAAACATTAAATGATGTTGAAACATCTGATAACTCAATGCTCAATTCACTGAAAAAATGTCTCCATGGCATCCGTAGACACGACAGTAAGTGAATTTTGAAAAACGTGACCAGTAAACTGTGCAGTGTGCAATGCTCTACCAAATATGAACTGGGCTGCGTTTCCCAAAAACTCTCGAGTAGTACTTAAGCAATATCACATAACTAAAAGTTTATGCATACAATAATTTAATATGCCTATATACAATGTTTTTTTTTTCTTGCACATGCAATGTAAATACTTGTGCAAAGTACATGTGCCAGGTAAAATAGTGTATGTCAACTTAAAGTGATGATGTGAGACCTACGTATTTCTGATATATTGCCTACAGGCTACATCATACTTGAGTAGCTACTTAGGGTTTTTTGGGAAACGCAGCCCTGGTCAGTTTCTGTCTTTCTACGTTTCGGTGATCTGTTACCATGTTAAGCAGAGATGAGTTGTGATCAGGGCCGGATTAAGATGGCCCACGGCCCCCAGGCTACAGGTTGCTGTGGGCCCCCCCTAAAAGGAAAATTTTGCATCAGAATTGCATAGGCAGTGTCATAATTACGTGCTAGGAATCAAGGATATGTCTGCCAACTATGAAGAGTAGTATTAATTAGATTTAAAACTGTACTTGACATGACAGCTGCATTTTTCAGTACCACATCTCATCACAATTTGTTTTAACTTTTGCCCAATCAGGGGCCCCTTGGCAGGTGGGGGCCCCTAGGATTCAGCCAGATCTAGCCTGTGCGTTAATCTGGCCCTGGTGGTGATATTATGATAATGAGTTTGACATGGTCTCATAACCCAGTCCAACTGTAATATTAAACCATAAACTCAGAACTGTGTGTGTGTGTGTGTGTGTGTGTGTGTGTGTGTGTGTGTGTGTGTGTGTGTGTGTATGTGTGTGTGTTTTTGAGCGTGTGTGTGCAGGGCCGCTGACAGCTTTTGCTGGGCCCAGGGCAAAGTCATCTGAAAGGGCCCCCCAGTCAATACATACAATGTAATGAAAACCCATTTTTGGCCCTCTGTCTCCCTGGGCCCGGGACAACTGACCCCTTTGCCCCCCACCACCACCCCCCTGTCGGCTTCCCTGTGTGTGTGTGTGTGTGTGTGTGTGTGTGTGTGTGGCAATATAATACATTTTAATCATTCTATGGTGTTCATTGCCAACAGTTGTGTTGCCCATTTCATGAATACTACAAACCTCCATAGTCATGATGTTGAAACATCTGATAGGACTGAAACGTGACTCCAGGACTTCCACTGAATGAGTTTTGAAAAACGTGATCAGTAAAGAATCTAGTATGATGTCTGTGCTTGTGCTGCTACTAATACAAACTGGTCTGTTTCTGTCTTTTTTATTTTTCAATACTCTGCTACCATATTAAGGGTGGAAGTGAGCTTGACGTGTGTGTGTGTGTGTGTGTGTGTGTGTGTGTGTGCGTGTGTGTGGGTGTGTGCGTGCGTGCGTGCGTGCGTGTGTGTGTGTGTGTGCGTGTGCGCATGTGCACTTATGCGCATGTGGTGTGTGTGAGGATAAATTATGTAATTACCATCTAACCTGCGGAAAGAAGGCTAAGGACACATATATTTTAATCATTCTTTTCGTGTTCATTATCAACAACAATGACCATTTCATGAAAACTTACAAACCTCCATAGTCATATGTCGTCTTGAATTACGTTATACCTACAGTAATCGGAGACATAATCTGTTCCTCATGTCTCCTTTTTTTACTCACAACAGCTATCGGTATGGTATTGTCAGCTCTCGTCCTGACATATATGGATTTTTAAAATTTTGGATGTTTAGAGAGGTCATTATTCTTTGTCTTTGGTCTCATGATGGCTCATGTATCCTCAACATTACTTTAAAACACACTTGCTCAACTGATGTTTTTGTCTTTGTCTTTGCTGTATTTCATGTTTCCTCACCATTAAAACAAACTTGCTCAACTGATGTTCAGTCAGTGTACATAGATAGGTTATGTGACACAAAAAAGTATGAAGACTGTAGATAATGTCAATGGAAATAGGTGCACTTGAAGTAGCCTACATTCTCAATTCACCTTTACGTTTCTTGCCTTTGCCCTCTTTCAGTATAGATCTGAATCATCTCCGATATGATGTGAGGCTGATCTTACTCACTCTGTGTGTGTGTGTGTGTGTGTGTGTGTGTGTGTGTGTGTGTGTGTGTGTGTGTGTGTGTGTGTGTGTGTGTGTGTGTGTGTGTGTGTGTGTGTGTGTGTCTGTGTCTGTGTGTGTGTCTGTGTGTGTGTGTGTGTGTGTCTGTGAGAGATTGAGTGAGTGTTGTATTAACATGGCACAGTTTTGGTTGGTGTTTGTCTGTCTCTGTTCCTATCTTCACCTCTCTCTTTTCTGTGTACATGACTGTTTGGTTGTCTCTTACTCTCGTTATTTCACTTCAACCTTATTTTCCTTCAGGACAGGTCTGTCTGTCTGTCTGTCTCTCTCTCTCTCCCTCTGTGCGTGTGTGTGTGTGTGTGTGTGTGTGTGTGTGTGTGTGTGTGTGTGTGTGTGTGTGTGTGTGTGTGTGTGTGTGTGTGAATGCGACCAGTGCCTGTGTGTCTCTGTGTGCCACAGCTGTGTGTGTGTGTGTGTGTGTGTGTGTGTGTGTGTGTGTGTGTGTGTGTGTGTGTGTGTGTGTGTGTGTGTGTGTGTGTGTGTGTGTGTGTGTGTGTGTGTGTGTGTGTGTGTGCGGGCGCTCCTGCACGTTTGCTGTTTTATCTTCAATGTATCATTTCACAGTTTTGACAGGATTATACAACTTTTGGCTTGTCTGCGTTCCTCTATATACGTTTCATCTGAGAGGCCTGCAGGGCTGGACTGGGGGAGAGATAGGACCCGGGCACATTTGGCTTAAAGGGCCCCGTCATAATGAGCAGAGCAGAACTGACTCACAAGTGGGCCCCGCACCCTCGTGGGCCCCTATTTTCAGAAATGTAAAACAAAAAATATATATGTATTTTTACATTTCTGAAAATATGGTCCCACGAGGGTGCAGGGCCCACGGGAAATGCCCGCTATGTCAGATGGCCAGTCCAGCCCTGTAGGCCTGTGACTAAGGCAAGGTGATAGCAATCAGCTCTATGAATTCGGGTGCACATGCGTGTGAAGTACGTGCCATCTCTCCGAGGGGGGCGGGGGGTGGGGGGGTGGGGGGCGGTGGGTGAATGCCAGTCTGTGGTTGAGAAATCATGAAAAAAGAACATATCACTCTTTGACCCTCCAGTACCGCTGAAGAAGATAGTTGTTAGTTCTTTTTTTCTATTCCTGTCTTGTGCCAGTTGTGCAATTTGTTGAACTGTGAAATGGTGCTGCAGAAGCTAGAGACTTCTACAATCATTCAAGAGAGGCTAAAGCACAACATGTGCAAAAAGAGAACACTTAATATGTACAGTAAACTGATTATAATTGTATGGTCATCATTCTTTCATGGTCAGTATACAGTACCTGTGTTCAAAAGTCACACGGCAATTAATAGCCGCACGAGTACCGTCTAAACGTAACCTCCATGCTAGGTGTACTTGATATGTTTCTTGTAACTAATGGCAACAGGTTGAGAAAATAGCCTGCGGTTGGGCTCAGGAAGTCTCTGTGCATCGAGAGAGAGAGAGAGAGAGAAACAGAGAAATAAAGAGAGAGAGAGAGAAACAGAGAAATAAAGAGAGAGAGAGAGAGAGCGAGAGAGACAGAGAAATAAAGAGAGAGAGAGAGAGAGAGAGAGAGAGAGAGAGAGAGAGAGAGAGAGAGAGAGAGAGAGAGAGAGAGATGACTACATTTCCTGAACTTCCCTGAACCCCACAATGTCTCCCCACAAATAGCAAGACGCTAAATGAAGAAGTCACCCACATTCCTTACTCAGCGGGTTCCTGCGACTTCCCTATTGTCACTCACATTACCAAACTTTTCAAAGACCTTTCTGGCTTGTGGTTTTACATGTGTTTGTCTGCGTGCATTTCTCCAGCTTTAGGGCCCGTTTTAGCTCTATATTGTGTTGTTTCAGCCATTCCTAGAAAGTCTAAGTCCTCTAGTCGTGTTTTTTTTAATCATTTGCATTCAATGTTCCATGTGTGAAGTTGATTTTTTTTTTCTAATACCATTTCATTGTGTTAAACGGGCCACTAATGAATTAATTAAGTTGTACATTTCCACAATGCTTTTGAAAATGTGAACAATTAAAAATCAACAGAAAGATTTCAGAATAAATTTGCTTTGATTTGAGGCAATGTCCCAGCAAGGTCAGCAGTCACATTCAGTTCTATCAGCAATGTGTATTCACTTTGTCATGAAGATGTAAATGTCACTCTGAGGCCTAATGGCAAGGCCATCACTTTAGCATTATGACTTCTCACTGTGTCTGCGTCTGATAATGTTGACAATGACATTTACAGAGATTTCACATGTTGATGAGTAAGTGGACATACCCGTATGCTTCATTTTCATCAGCATATTTTTGACGATGCTGTTACAGCAGGCAGCTAGTTTTTTTTTTTAAGTTAGAGTTCGAGAAGTTATATTCTGCACAACTGAATCTACTCATATCTTGGTTTGAATGAAATAAAACACCTTCAATTGTGTGGATTGAATGATGAATTGAATTGAATGAATAATGATTGCGAAATACACACTTAGGCCTACATAACAGTACAAAACAGGCACGCTACATATCTATAGAAATAACTATTAAAAACATTTTAAAAACAACATTTACGGTCAAAGATGGAATATCGCCATTTTAAAGGTTGGAAATAAATTGCTGATCAGTGTACGTAGCAGACGCTGTCCAACTGACAAATTTGAGGTATCATAAGACAGGAAGTTATCAGACAGCACAGGTTGTTGGCTTTGGTAAGAGGAAACCTCAAACTTAGTCATAGTTTACTGTTCTGTGCTGCGGTGGGTTTTCCTCAGTAATGCGAGATGCCACTTCATGTACGGTAGGGCCGGCTATATCTATTTCTGTATTGTATCTATCAGTGTGAGTGTTTTTTTAATTGTCTTTTGTTGTACCTTTTATGAAGGTCAGATGTTTCGCATTTTTACAGTCTGAAAATATGCCTGTACTGTTCTCTTTTTCAGTTGCTGCGCTGTTTGTGTATGAAGGGCAACCACTCAAACGGACAGATGCAGATTAAAATGTGGATGTTCATTTATGATGGAGTATGGATGGATGATGGAATATTGTTTTTATTGCCTTAACTGTTGAGACTTTGGGTACTGTGTGGGAAAGATTCAGAAAGGCTCAGAAAGTTTGTCATGTTTTGTGAGCTTCTTTCCCCCACTTGAAAACGCATGAACTGTAACCAGGTGCTGCATCCTGTACCTAAGTGTGGAAAAGTCCTACAATCAGTGAACTATGATCGGTGCGGCCATTGGGACTGTATAGAACATCACATTATACATATACACTGTATCCATTGACAGGAGGTTCTCAAAGCAAGCATTGACTATGACAGACCAGCAGCTTTTTGAGGTCTGCCATATGACCAATGGTACGGACGGAGGCTACATGGCAAGCCATGGCGC
Source organism: Engraulis encrasicolus (assembly GCF_034702125.1). Lineage (NCBI taxonomy): Eukaryota > Metazoa > Chordata > Actinopteri > Clupeiformes > Engraulidae > Engraulis > Engraulis encrasicolus. The sequence continues at coordinate 34,715,483 of NC_085875.1, forward strand.
CCCATTCTCTGGTCTTGGTTACGGGTCATTGACTCTCAACTCCCTGAATAGATCCCCTGCAGCATCTCCAAACTTCACTCAGGAGGCCCTCAAGTCTCCCATCACCCCTTGCGACGACCTCTCACCCCTAGTGGACATGCCGAAAGCCGGCGGTGGTCCTTGGCTCGGCAATCACCTGGGCAGAAATACCCCCAACCCATGGATGCCCTCTGCTCAGAGTCAGAGCGAGGGAGCAGACATGAGCAGTCAGGTGAACCAGCATTCCAGGATGTACCCCTTCAGTCATTTCCCACTCATGAACTCTTCTGACATGTCCGCCAAGTCGCACGGGTCAGCCCTGCAGAGACTGGACTCGTTCACCCAGGCGTTCCCCAACCAGAACCACCTGGGTATGGGTCTTCTGCGGAGCAACAGCCTCAGCACGGACAACGGCAGCCCCAGTGGTCTGGAGGACAACAGCCCCATGTTGCTGTCTCCTCAGGCCGCTTCGCCCATCGACCATGCGCTCTACGGGCAGTCGTCGGCAGCACAGCGTTTCAACCAGGTGCTCATGAACCACCCTGGACAGCCTGTGGACCATCAGATCAGCAGCCCACTGCTTGGACGATCACAGTCACAGTATGACTACACACCACAGCAACAGGTGACATATTCAGAGAAGCAGGGCTCTCAATTTTTGAAGATTGTTTGGAGTGAGATTTAAAAAAAAAAAAAAAATGTGTGTGGGGGGGGGGGCAGACATCGACATTGACCTGTCACCCATCGACACCACTGTAGGTTTCCCTTCAATCCAGCTAGTTAAAAAGTTTGATTAGACCAAATACACTATTTATTCAATATGCTTAGAGCTCTAGCCCTAACCAGAGGTTGATTCTAATTATTGGTGGTTCGGGGGTTTCTCCCCCAAGAAAAAAAATGAAAATGTAGCTGTTAAAAGTGCAATTAGGATGGATGAATTAATGTGCGCCAATTGGATAAGTTATCAAAACTTCAGAGTGTGAAATACCATGTGTGGCGTGTGAGTGTGAACAAGCTCAGATGTGTGTGTCACACTCTCAAAGAGTGAGACTTGAGAGCCCTGATAGAAGTATTGTTGGTTACACCCATTGGTAACACTTTATAATACTGACTCCTTGTTTACTCTAATGTTGATCTTTAAGCATTAGTTATGCATCTCAAATGTTTTACAAAGGGTTACCTAAGGTTTGAATAATGCTTAACAAATGCAGAACTAATGCTTAACAAGGAGTCGTATTATAAAGTGTTACCCACCCATCTTTAGAAGTATTGTTGGTTACACCCATCTTTAGAAGTATTGTTGGTTATAGCCATCTTTATAAGTCAGTTTCATCCTACTACTGTACAAGTTGATGAACCATTGGAAAGATTTCTGAACACTTAAAATTGAAATAGGTAACTAGCTAGTGTTACTTTATGTCAATTTAGTAAGTAGAAGGATTCATCAAAATTTACACACACTAACCATTTCAATATGCCGTTAACATGTGTTAGATTAAGACAGTTGTTAAATGCAGTTTATAGGATATAAGATATCAGCAAAGATTTTCGTAGCCTCTTACGGCAGATGGGGTCGCCGGCGACCCTATTCACTTGCTGAAAATGCTTAACTACTGTACATCATAACAACATTGCTATGACATTACAGAGAGCCATAGCGCCGCGCTAAGGGGTTAAGTAGAGAAAGATACCCCAGGCTTGTTCATTTCCAGGATCCATTTCACGTTAGGTGAACGCCCCTTTAGGAGACCTAGGGTTAGGAGACCTTTGGAGTCTTGAGGTTGAGAATAAATAGAGTTAACTTAGCACCGCCACCAATCACAACAAAAAGAGAAGAAGACGGAGGGGACAGCGCCCCCTTAGGAGACCGAATTTGAGCATACTCCTTTGCACTGTGTGGGCGGAGTTTGGGATATCTTTCTCTAATGGAATAATTTTATATCAGTTCATAAGATAAGATAATTTGGTTAAGTTCTAGGTCTATGTTCTGGGTAGCCTGTAGGTTGTAATGTGTTGTGTGTGGTATCTCCTTTGAGGTAGGGCATGTGACTGATGGATATAAGATATCAGTTCATAAGATAAGATAAGATAATTTGGTTCTAGGTCTATGTTCTAGGTACAGGTTGTAATGTGTTGTGTTTGCTATCTCCTTTGAGGTAGGGCATTTGTCTGATGCCCAACAGATGTACCATAGCCAACATGCCTCTCAGCAGCCTAGCCAGGCCTTCTCCAGACCCCGGTACCTCTCCCTCCAGGGGCTCCACCATCATTCCCAGCCCTTGGGGTCATACCTTCACCCCAATGAGAGGAGGGCGGCCCAGGACACCCACCATCCCCATCACCATCACCCACCTCCCTCGCCACAGCCTTTCTACGGACAGAGCTGCAAGGGCCTGGAGCAGCAGCAGAGCTCCTTCACTAGCCTCTCCTCCCACCAGCCACCCTCTCTCTTCCCAGAGACCCAACCCTACCTGCACCTGCCTCCTCATCAGAACAGCTTCCAGCTGCCGCAGCCTCAAATGCTGGCAGACTCCCATCATCATGCTCTGGGCTCCTCCAAGCACCACCACAGGCTGGACAGACAGAACTCTGGGAGTCTGAGTTCTCCTATAGGACTCTCATGCAGCAGCCCTCTGGACAGGGTGAGCTCTGTGGACTACAACTCGGCCCAAAGTCAGAGCGAATCAGGCCTTGGCTGCCTGTCTCACCACGCCACCACCAGCAGCAGCAACAGGAGGGAACTCCAGTTGTCCCACAACTCATCTGCCATGCAGTGGCCTCAGGTAATGTACTGTGTAGACAGGCTCCGGTGTTTCTTGCAGGACATTAAGTTCGTCAAGGTGGTGGGGGTTAAGCCGGTGTCAGAGACATGCGACTATCAATCATTGGAAAGGGCATGTTGTACCATGTTGTGAAAGCCCATGTTGTTTCAATTAGGAAATGACATGAAAACTTCCAAAAACAAATGCCTCATACATTTTTTGTATAGAACTGTAGAACTGTCTAACTGTAGAAACTGTAGAAATGACCTTCACAATACAATACAACATCTGTTTAGGTATCTTCTAGTCATGATGGTCGGTGGCTTTTGTCAAGGTGGCTGCCTTAACTGTAAAGTGTTGAGGGAAACCCTAGGTAGGCCTACTATGCTCCAAAACATACAGTACATTACATTGCAATGCATTTGGCAGACACTTTTTAACCAAATCGATTTATAATCAAGAACATAGTCATAGTCGACAACACTTATAGAAACAAAGTGCACAGGAAATACAACAAGTGCATATGCTAAGTAGGGTTAGCAGCATACAGTATTGTAGTACTGTTTGTGCTGATTATGAATGACAACTAATTTGCTAACTCTTTGCCTCTTTTTTTAAAGATTGTTGGAGGAACAGGTTTTCTGCAAGATCCCGTGTCTCCACACTGCATGTATGAGCAACAATTTTGAACCTTCATCAGCTTGTCAAACAAATGCTTAGTAGTAGCTTTTCCAAACATTAAGTAACATTTACAAGCTCAAACCACATACTATATAATCTGTGCTGTTCAAATGTGAACATTTATTTCCAACCTTTAGGGCAAGCAAAGGCTAAAACTTCTTAATGTTGCTTTTTAAAAAGGTGGTAATGTCATTGTTTTTCCCCAGGCCTCGTATTGAGATGGTCCAGAGGAAAGCGTCGGGTGCTAAATTGAAGTGCTCTGTGTGTCAGCGAGAGTTCAAAAGCTTGCCGGCACTGAATGGCCACATGCGCTCCCATGGAGGCTTCAAAACACAAATGCCAACACCTAGAATGGTAAGCCCTGCTTTTACTGCCATAAACCAATATATGTGACATTTATGCCTCTTTGGTGACACTTCACACGTTTGCATACACTTAAACTAATATCCTATATCTGAAGAACATTCTGTATGTTCTTTTAATTGGCTATTCATTGCCTTGGTACATTTAAATTACGGTTTCAGCCGTGGTAACTTGATGTAAATTAGGGAAACCTCCAATCCCAAGGTCAATTGCTTGAGGACTATACCCAGGCTGCCCTGTTATTGTGCTGCCTGCAGCCTAATCCTACTTCCATAACACACAGAAAGAGGAGCCACAGGAGATGCAGCCCGAGGGGGCACCAGGTGCTGTGCCAATGGTCATGCCAGTGTCTGTGCCAGTAAACAGACGTCCGTCCACGCCCATCAGGATGTCTCCTGCTCCACAGCTCTCTGAGATTGCCAGAGACTCTGAGGACCAGGCTGTGCTGTACCCACATGCCATGAGTGGCCCAAGGACCATGTCCCTATCGGTGAGTAACACGCTGATTTTTGGTCGCGTGCATCGACTCTATATGCCACTGTCAGTCAGTCAGAAAGCCATTCGCTATTTTGAGGGTTCGCACGAGAGGCCTATTTGAGTTGAGCATAGATATTAAATTGACCCTGAAATAAATTATTATTTAATTAATTGAAATATTAATTTATAGCATGAATATAATAAAACAATTTCCATAATAGCGCTACTAATACTAATAATATGGCCTAATGATTCAAAAATTGGTCTTGGAATTGGAAGATTTTGTTTTGAATCTAATACCATTCATTCCTGAAGTGCTCTTGAGCAAGGCACCTATAGAAACCTCACATTGCTCCAGGACTATACCCAAAAGCCTGAACAGGTTACACTGCTTCGACACCCAACTAGAGCATGTGTCATATCAGTGGCATGTCAGTGATATAATTATTGTTCATCAGCTATTGTCTTTCTGTGTGTGTGTGTGTGTGTGTGTGTGTGTGTGTGTGTGTGTGTGTGTGTGTGTGTGTGTGTGTGTGTGTGTGTGTGTGTGTGTGTGTGTGTGTGTGGTAGGACGCAGGAAAAATGCATTGTTAGTTCAACACTTAAAGAGTACTCTGGGACCAAATACAGTGTAGGTGTTAAATCAACTCTTTAAGTGTTGAATCAACACTGGGTGTTTTACTGTGTTGAGTATTATTATTATTAGTAGTAGTAGTAGCAGCAGCAGCAGCATAGTTACTTTCTTGATCCGCAGAGGGTACATTTTAGATAAAAGAGGTGTGCGTTTGCGTATGTGTGTGTGTGCTCGCGCGTGTGTGTGAGTGTGTGTGTGCGTATGTGTGTGTGTGTGTGTGTGTGTGTGTGTGTGTGTGTGTGTGTGTGTGTGTGTGTGTGTGTGTGTGTGTGTGTGTGTGTGTGTGTGTGTGTGATGTGCATATGGCACAATATTACTACATGTTATGACATTCCTTCACTACTACAGACTTCCAGTCACCTCGCTCCACTTCGAATCCCTACCCCTGACACCCAAAGAGACTCTGCTGGCGAGGAGGAGGAGGAAGGGGACCAGGAGGGTCCAGACGCGCGGCAGCCGCACGAGAGGAAGCGCTACCAGCACCGCCTGCTACCCCTCTTCATCCCGTCCCCCAGCCCCTTCCCCGTGGCCAGGGGCGCAGTGCTTTTCCGCAGCCAGCTACGCTCCCCGGGCCCAGAGGGGGGCGCTCCCGTTCCCTACACCCCACCACCCATGCTCAGCCCTGCCCGGCCAGGCTCGGGACTCTTCATCAGCGTGTGTGGCAGCGGCGGCGGCGGTGGCGGCGGGGGAGACAAGCTGAGCTCAGGAGAGCTGCTGCTGCTGCAGCCACCACAGGTGCACCTCAGCCTCAAGACTGGGGATCGGCTGTCACTGAATGGTGCGTTTGCTGGTAACTGGATGGCTGAAAGATGTAAATGACATTTGCTACGTTTACATGAGACATTTAATTTGGAATTCATTTGTTTTAATTCTGAATAAAGCATAATTCTGCTTTGAGAACGTCATGTAAACACTTCTTCGGAATTAAATGAAAGACCAAATTGAATTCGACAGAATTATTTAATTCGAAATTATTCATTCGGATTTAAAACCGTCATGTAAACGTAGTGAATGTAATGTGCGTTCACTGTACTCCTGCTTGTTAATGCAGTGCTGCAACTGCATTAGTGGTGTTCTGAACACCACTTTAAACTCTAAACAGTTTAGTGACAATTAGGCTACTTGGAACTCTAAACAGCTAAGTCACTGTTTCCATCAGACTATTGCCAATCTCAATTCCTGTCAAAGTAGTTGCAACTGCAACATACGGTATGAAATCAGCTCATCTAATACTCTGAAATTGTGAAATAGTTGTTCAGCGTTGCTATGCTATTCCTGACAAGACATAACTACGTATTTTAAGAAGTCGTTGGTTAAAATGTGTTTTTCATAATGGCAGATGACCATCATGGGACGGCTCATACTGAAACCCCGGCCCAAGGAACACCCATCCACATCGAGCCGTAAGCACACACTGTTGTCTTTGTCATATAGTTTCGGAGAGCTTTCACAGAACTGAGAAATGTGACACTATTTTTATATACTGCTGTGAGAAATGCTGCCGTATATTGGAAGTCTGGTGCTGCTCCATTACAGAATAAAATCGTTTTTTGATTATCTTATTGCATTGTCAACATTGCAGACGCATCAACATTGGAGAGCGATTTCAAGCAGAGATTCCAGATTTGTGTGCAAGGTCAGAAGCAGCCAAGGACCCCCTCAGGGCCACTCTAATGTGGTCCTCTTGGAGCGATCTGAAACTGCCCTGCGAGCAGCAGAAAGGTGCCCTCATCTTTTACGACACAAAGAATTTCAGTATTTAGTATATCAAAGGTTTTTTTTAATGTCAGGAACTGTGATGCACAATGCATGCACATCAAAGCTCTAGACAAGTTATCAAGGAGAGTAGCATTGTGGCTTAAAAATGAATTTTCTGATAGAATATAATTCATTTTACAAAGCACACGTTTTATACAGATTAAATAGATTAGATATAGATTAGATTATATCAACTGCCCATGCATTCCATAATCATGGGATACGACGGTACTGTACTTTAACACGTTAAGACACAGTGTTATAAATTTGCTGTTACCAGAATGGCAAACAATGACCAAGTTATAGTGCATTACTAAAGGTCCTGTGTTATGTCCTACTAGTGTAGTACTATGGTTGTTAACTTTTCAATGATTATTACAGTGTGCCACAGGAGGTACAGCATGCATTATGGGGTTAATGCTTTTGTGTTGCGTGACATTTGCTTGTTGTGTGGTTTTAGTGGATGACATTTGCTTGTTGTGTGGTTTTAGTGGATGATTTGCTGAGGCTGGCCTGCTGCAGCGTTCTGCCCGGCGGAGGAACCAACACGGAGCTGGCGCTTCACTGCCTGTTTCAGTGCAAAGGAGATGTCATGGTCAGGCCACACAGTCCGTCACCCCAGAGCGAGTTTCACATTGCTGAGCACTTCTGGTTCCTCAAATACTCATGTTTGTTTACTTTTTGTCCCCCCCTAACTCCCCGTCTCCCAGGCAACAGTGGAGAAGCTCCTGATGTCTGGTCCGACAACTAGAGTCATGTCGAAACCTCTGGCTGACTATCATTATGCAGGTAGGTGTGTTGTTGGCAGGGGCATCGTAATGGGGGGTAACAGGGACGGAGTGGCCCACCATTTCCCACCGGGAGAATTTTCCCATTGGCGGCCCTCTTTAAAAAAAAATAATAAATAAATAAAAAAAAACAAAGCGACCAATATGGTTTCCTAACCAAAAAGACAAAAGCCACGAAATCTGCAGTCCTACTACATGTGAACATTAGTGTTGTCAAAATATCAACCTGAATTGGAGAATTTAGCCTACACTTTGATGAAATGCACAGCCAGTGGTGTAGTCTACGTAAAACGCAGGTAGGCTATACGCACCCATTTCAAAATTTCAGGGATTACAGTATACCCACTTAAAATGGATTGATCCATTATTTACAATAGCACAAATATATACAGTACACATAAAAAAAATGCTCAAATATACAGTATACCCACTTCAAAAAGTAGACTACACCACTGGAGCCATCATCACAGTCCAAAGCATTCATAGGCCTACTAGGTTAGGCTACATCACGCTACTGTTCCATGCAAATGTGCACTCCACTGTCATTTTGACAGTTTGAAATTGAAATAGGAAGACAGGATGAGCATGGGCACAAAGTTTTGAGTGTGGGGATTTTTAGAAGAGTAGGTTTACAAAATATAGTAAAGTAGGGTGACCAGATTTTTGTAGTCTGAAACCGGGACACTTCGTGCGTGACTGAAGGACAATATTTGGCGGGCGGGTCTGGGGGTCCTCCCCCAGGAAAATTTGTGCTTTTTAGATGCCATTTCCTGCATTCTAATCAGTTTTAGAGGGAGGAATGACAAATCGTAACTGACTCCTTCAGACTTTCTATAGGCTACAAGCGCTGGCTGCCGTTAATCGTGGCCGGTAAACATGTAGGCCTAATCTTTTCCATTTATTTACCCTGATAGACATGGCACAATGTAGTGGGTGGCCAAAACCGGGACATATTTGTGTCCCGAGAGGGTTTGCTCGGGACCTGGGACACACAACTCCAAACCGGGACTGTCCCGGTCAAACCGGGACGTCTGGTCACCCTATAGTAAAGTAGCCTATAGCTTACAAAAAGTCTGTCTACATTGTGCAATAAACCCACCATGCAGCAAATAAGCCAAACCTAGCTACTTCAAAGCACAACCATAAGTCAACAAAATGTATAACCAAACTGTGTAGGCCTACCTTAAAACGCTGTCTTCGTCGCAGCAAATGTCTTTGTTTCTTCGACACTCTACTTTAATCCACAGCTTAGCCTACACACCCAGCACTGGTCACATCAGAATCTTGTGTGGTAATTATTTTGTTCCATTTCTTCAGACATAGGCTACATCCTAAATGTACCACATATAAATATATGTATGATAATAATATTATTTCGACTATAAGGAGATATACTGGTAGTTCTAACAAATCAAAACAAAACCCATTGCTTCTGTTAGGTGCTGTTCTCTTCCTTACCACTTGGTGGAGTCTGTTCGTAACCCAATTCAATAACCACAGAGCAAGTGAATCTGGACTGGAAAGACTGTAAACTGTAACAGTCGTGTGGAAATCGGAAAATAAATCATAATTTATTAATATTTCCATCCTTTGGTAACCAATCTACATATCACAGGTTATTTAAATACTGAAAACGAAACTGTGTTACTAAGATCTTGTAAAGTTCCGCGATCTACGGTGTATGAAAATTATCAGTAGAGAAGGGGTGTGGCCAATTTACTGTTTGACACCGTCAGTGAGGTATTGCCGTCTGGTGTACGGTATAAACACTGGCTAGTCAGGATAAGTGTCAGACAGTGAAGTGGAAATTGAGAAGTCAGTGCTTTTAAGTACAATCTCAGAACTCCAGGGACGGACAAGAATGCAGGGCGGCCGTGATATTGCATTTCACGACCGCGGCCCACCGGGATAAGTCCCCGATCTCCCGACGGCCACTCCGTGCCTGGGGGGTAATGAGTCAGATATATGTTGTCTTTTTCCTTTTTCTATTTAGCTCTATTTATTTATTGACTCGGAGGGCCTGCACATGAGTTCTTATATGCCTGGACTACTAGTCCATGCACAAATGGCTAATAAAGAACTTTTGACTTTGTATGGGTGGTGGTGGTGGGGGGGTCCATCAAAGCTGGTTTTACATAGGGCCCAGATGTTGCTGCTACGCCCCTGGTGGTTAGCCTTATGTCACGCTAAATTAGTTACTTCACAAGGGACCTACTTCTGTCACTGTAAAATATGCTGCCTGCCACTTAGTGTGGTTGGGTTGGGTGTGTTTGACTACTTGCCTCCCTTTGTTGGTTTAACCAGTTACATGCACAGAGGGTGGCATTCCGGGTTTCTCTATGCAGCAACACCGAATTATTGTGTTTTTTTATGTCCAAGGTTTGCTCATAAAGTCATTGGCTACATTTACAGTACATGAGACATTTAATTCAGAATTAACTCACTTTAGTTCTGAATAAAGCTTAATTCCGCTTTGAAAACATCATGTTAACACTTCACAATTCAAAATTGAATGAAAGATCAAAGCAAACTCAACGGAACTATTTAATTCTGAATTTTTAATTTGGAATTAAAAACGTCATGTAAACGTAGACATTGTCTAAAATTGATAGCAAAGTGTTTTGTAGTAAAGCCAGTGAGCTAACTAGCCAACCAGACAGACAGCAGTCCTGTCTTGCAAGGCGTAATCTCGAAGCAGCTACTAGGTGACTGTTGTGATTGATATGTTGTAAGGCTGTTTGTATAGTAACACCGAGCAGTTCTGTTTTCGTAGGTGATGATGTACACCAGTCACCACCACAGAAAGTAAAAGGGATGTAGTGAATTGAAAAGGCTCAGTCAGGTGCCTTACTGCAACACTGCTGTGTCAGTCCCCTCACTATGACTACAAAACCGGGAATAGAAAATTATCACATCTGATTGTAACTCTGCAAAACATCACAGAAAACTATTGTATGTAGGCCTAGTGTGATTTTGTCAACTGTTGTGTGAACTGCTAGTGTCACAGGTTCTGAGCTTCTAAACTTGAAATTTGAAACTTTTTGTTTTTGCTTTTGTTTCATCCCGATTGTGATCAGGGTCGGATAAATGGACAATGCAGGAGCGGCGGCAGCTGAACAGGGCGCTGGAGAAACATCACAAAGACTTCTTCCTGGTGCAGAAAATGGTACCGTATATGTAAAGACAGTTTAGTTGTTAATAACGTGGATATTTATCAAGAACAGTGAATGTTAAGCTATGTCTTTGCATACACATTGACTAAGGGCATTTTCACACCTAGTCCCCTTTAACCCCTTAGCGCAGCGCTATGGCTCTCTGTAATATCATAGCAATGTTGTTATGATGTAGTTAAGCATTTTCAGCAAGTGAATAGGGTCGCAGGCGACCCCTGCTGCAGTAAGAGGCTACATGAACCAAACTCAGTCCTCTTAAAGTGGACCAAAAAGTGAACCGACAGCAAAAGGACTCAGTTCTGTTTTTGTTCATATTGTGAGTGTATTACAAAAAGAACCGGCGGATCTTTCTAGTCCCGTCAGGCATTTATAGTGTCAGTTCTCTTTTTGATCACACCCGGTCCAGTAGAACTCCTCTCAATTGATTGTAAGTCACTATAAGTGTAACTTGTCTCATAAGTGAACTGTACTTAGACCACGTCAATAAAGGTCTCAGTACAGTTTACTTCCGCGTACACTTTGGAGCATTCACATATGCACAGAAAATGCTGAGTCACAGGTCTGAGTTTGCTTAAATGGCTGAAGGGGACCAGGGAAGACACATTTAGAAGCTTGTGCATTTTTAGCTACTTACTACTTTCATTAATTGAATCTCTCTATTTTTTGGCAGGTGCGGACTAAGACTGTTGCTGAATGTGTGGAGTTTTATTATACGTGGAAGAGAAGGTCTCGCAGCAGCAGACGTCTTAGCGCCAATCTCAATAACCCGGGCGTAGAGAATGAGGTTACTGGAACACACACACACACGCACAGACAGACAGACAGACAGACAGACAGACAGACAGACAGACAGACAGACAGACAGACAGACAGACAGACACACACACACACACACACACACACACACACACACACACACACACACACACGTGCACACACACACATACACGCACACACACGCACACGCGCACACACACACACATTCCTGTTCTTAGCTCAGTCATAACCTTTTCTCAAAACCACTTCTGACACACTCCTGCCAGGTGTGGAGCCTTTTCAGAAAGGGTTACAATAAGTGACATTTTGATATATTATGTGTTCAGGGCTCTAAATTAACTTTTTTGATCACCAGCCAAAATGGGCTGTGAGCACACTCACTAATGGGTGTGTAAACAAAGTGGCTAGTAAGTTGGTCTTTTCTACCAGTCGAACTGAAATTTCACCAGCATTTTGCCGACTGGCTGGTGTTAATTTAGAGCCCTGTGTGGTCCAGGTCCAGTGTTTGGCAGCCAGACTTTAGATGATACCGTAGGTCAGGATCCGCCACCAAATGTGTATTGCAACCCAATCCAATAGTAGTACAGTATGTTGTGCTGATTGTGCTTGTACCATCTATGTAGTTAAAACAGGTGGTTGCAATCACTGAGTATTTGTGGATTTTTTTTTTTTTTTTCATTTCTGAAAATATGGGCAAACAAGAGTGCGGGCCCCACTGGTGAGTCAGTTCTGCGCTGCTAATTGTGAGTGAGGTGCCTTCAAGCCAAAAATGCCCGGGCCCTATTTCTCCCCCACCCAGCCCTACAGACAAGTAGGGTAATGGAAAGAGTGCTACCGAAGTGAAACGCAAAATTGGTGAGAAGGATGAGTAACGTGGCCTGAAGTAAAAGCCACATGTCACGCCTCCCTTCTCTCACAGCCACCACGGCCTTCTTCTCACCAGCACACACACACACACACACACACACACACACACACACACACACACACACACACACACACACACACACACACACACACACACACACACACACACACACACACACACACATACACACAAACACACACATACACATTCACACACACACACACTAACACACACACACACTAACACACACACACACACGCACACACACAACACTGACACACACACACTGACACACACACACACACACACACACACACACACACACACACACACACACATACACACACAGAGACGAGGGCTTCCTGTTGGCTTACAGTAAAGACCATTGCGCTGGCCAAAACTTCACAACCACCACAGCCAAAATCATGTACAGTACATGCTGATTGGTGTAGAAGAGTCGCGCGGCATGACACTCTTTAAACTCATGATTTATATGTACTGTTTATGTCATTTGATTTTAATGTCATACTGCTGTTTAACTCGTGAAAAATGATTCAGAAAGGGCATCGCAAGCCACGAGTAGCATACACAAGCAGCATGCAGATGCATACATATTATGGTGTATGTCCTGTAACGTTAGAGGTCCAGATGTAATAGAGCTCATGTGGAACCTGATCATATGCACCGTTCTGCCATTCACGTCACTTTTCATTGAAAGGACAAACGGCCATCGTACTACAAACCCCAACTCCGATGAAGTTGGGACGTTTGGTAAACAGTGAATAAAATCAAAATGCTATCATTTTCAAAACATTCAATCTATTCATTAGATGGAGAATAGTGAAAAGACAACATATTAAGTGTTAAAACCGAGAAAAAATATTGTTTTGGGGGACATATGTACTCATTTCTAATTTGATAAATCCAACACGTCTCAAAAGAGTTGGGACGGGGACAATAAATGGCAGCAAATGTCGAGGAAGACTAAAAACAAAACAAAAGACAACACTTAACAGTTAAATACATTAACCGATGAGATGATTTTATATTAAAAACAGTGTTAATTCCTATCTTGGACATGATTTCACCAGCTTAAATGGTGGGTGTATTCCTTGTCATGTTTTGCAACGTTTTCCTTTCTGTAGTGCTTACAGTGTGACAGGTCTTGACCAAAAACCCACCATTTTATCACCTGCTGGTCCTTATGATGGAGCCAAACTGTTAAAACATAGTAGAGAATGCAATTTGACCTTACTATATGGCGGTAATCGAATATCTCCCTTCAAAATATAATTCATGAGTGGCTTTTCATGCTGTTTAAAACCCATTTATACCATTCAGCACTGTATTTAACTCTACAGATGAGTGAGAACATCTTAACCAATGCACTACTGCATCCGCATGCCATCATGGAGGCTGACTTTTGAAGCTAGCACTAACACAAGTTGGATGGTCCATTTTCACTGTAGCACAGGATGTGCAATGCTCTATTATTGTAAAAAAGAATGGACTTCTACAACTTCTGCTGACTTCTGTAAGCAAAGGACAGTTTCCCATGTCTTCTGGGTCTATTTCAAGTGAGCTCAGGTGCTTAGGAGAATGTTAAACCCCTGTATCATTTTTATGCATTAAGCATTCTTAGTATGGTCAATTTTCAATAGCTCTAGCACTCCAGGAATTAGAGTGAGACTACAGCCAATATATATTTCATGATGTCATGAACCTATACAATGATTTTATTAACAAAAATATGTCTTATATACACTCAATCGTGGTAAATCAAAGGGAATTCAAAAATGTATGTAATAACTATGGTAATTATTCCCTTTGCATCTTTAATTCTGAGTGACTCAGCCTCTCTGTGATGATCTTATACCTGGACACCTATATTGTCCGTCAGTACAATTCATTTTGAAATGTTCTTCTTTGTTGTTTTATTTAATTTGGATGTTTACTAAATTTCACTGATCCCCGTCCCAACTCTTTTGAGACGTGTTGGATTTATCAAATTAGAAATGAGTACATATGTCTCCCAAAACAATATTTTTTCTCGGTTTTAACACTTAATATGTTGTCTTTTCACTATTCTCCATCTAATGAATAGATTGAATGTATTGAAAATGATAGCATTTTGATTTTATTCACTGTTTACCAAACGTCCCAACTTCATCGGAGTTGGGGTTTGTACAATACTATGACATTGCAGTCTATTGAACCTTTAGTAACACATTACGACTTAGTCATTCTCATTCTGGTAATGTCCTCCCAACTTATGTGATATGTCCCATTACTTTACTCACCACATTACCCGTTTAAGTAGGACAACAAATGTTAGGGGTGCAAATACACACTATAGCCGAGATGAAATATGGAGTTTCAATGTGTGCTTTTGCTTTTGTACAAGTTCAAAGAAAATGCAGATTTTTTTCTCTTATTTGTGTTTTTACCCCCGCCAAGGAGGTAATGTTTTTGGTCGTGTTGGTTTGTCTGTCCGTCTGTCTGTTTGTTTGTTTGTTTGTCAACAGCATAACTCAAAAACTAATTACCGCATATGGACGAAATTTTGTGGGTTTGTTGATAATGACCCAAGGAACAAGTGATTACATTTTGGTGGTGTTCCTGATCACGAACCGGAATCAGGACTTTTTTTAAAATTCTGTCAGCAGGATAACTAAAAAACCGAATCAACTGATTTGGATGAAACTTTGGAGAGTTGTTAGTAATGGCCCAAGGTACACATGATTCAATTCTGGTGGTGATATGGGTCACGAACCGGAACCAGGACTTTTCAAAAGATTCTTCACCATCTAGATGCCCCCTAGTGATAAGAAATTGAATTGCGGGGACTCCACCAAAACAAGGCAGAGAGACTTAAGGTGTAACATAGTCAAATGTAACAAGCAGCTTCCTTGGCGGAGGTCTGCGCTCTCTGAGTGCTTCTAGTTATTATTTGTGTCCTAGTAGTATTTTCACCTTTCCGTGGTTGTTTTTTACTGCTTGTGTTTTAGGTGAACTGGGAGGAGTACAGAATTGCCTTGTCAAAACCCAACGGCTTGGAGAAGAAGCGTTTGACTGACTTTGCAGACCGCTCAGTGAAGAGTCGGAGGGGATCACTGAGTTATGAGGAACTCAGTAATATTTCTGTGAGTGTGAGTCTGCTGCTCTGGTGTAGAGTTGACTTCATCGCACATACAAATACAAGAAGGGCAGTTCGACAGCATATCTTACAAATCGTAAAAGACGAGACTTCCTGGACCACATAGTCACTTC
The DNA here is from genome assembly GCF_034702125.1 of Engraulis encrasicolus. Lineage (NCBI taxonomy): Eukaryota > Metazoa > Chordata > Actinopteri > Clupeiformes > Engraulidae > Engraulis > Engraulis encrasicolus. The sequence continues at coordinate 34,731,052 of NC_085875.1, forward strand.
CTGTTAGTTGTTTAGTGCTGTTTTCTCGCCACCTCTCTCTCTCTCTCTCTCTCTCTCTCTCTCTCTCTCTCTCTCTCTCTCTCTCTCTCCACGCACGCACGCATGCACATACGCACGCACGTGTGTGTGTGTGTCTAAGGAGAGAGAGAGAGAGAGAGAGAGAGAGAGAGAGAGAGAGAGAGAGAGAGAGAGAGAGAGAGAGAGACTGTGAAAAACCTCCTTTTACAGGTTCGCTGATCAGAAATGATTTCCTGCACACACAAGCATTATACAAACAAACTTGGAATACATGACTACAGATTAGGGATTTGGCTGAAAGATGACACAGTCAGTGAGGCAAAAGGTTACCACCTACCCTGCCATAGTCTACAACTTGTTGCATGGCTCAGCCAGCACCACGGGAAACACCTAGCAATTAATCTGCTTGGCACAGACAGTAAAACGCAGTGCTGATACAGACCAAGAAAAACATGTCCGCATACGTTCACAGTACATCATCCCTGTAGCCAGCAAGTGAAAGCACCTGGTGTCATGCTTCTTCAAAGATGACAAGCTGTCTGTCAACAGTGCATAAAATGTCTACATATTTACATACGCATCTGGAAAAACATGTTTCATTCACTGATGCCCCATCATGAGCTTGACATGCAAGACATGCCGAGAGATTTGAAACAGGGAAGAATCTAAGTTAAACCTGAGAGTCTGGTTTCTGTATTTCTATTGTCTGGGTGAATTTGCACGCCAGGACCAGGGTTTAAATTTCCCATGTATTTCCTCAACTCGTGAAACCCTAGCAAACAGTATACTGTATAGTTTGGACCTTGGGTAGGTCCCTTGGCGTCATTGTGTACCTTTGCCAGGGCTAGATAGCAGTACCATTACAACCTTTTGGGTAATACTTTACTTAAAGCCCACTCTATAGTGCATTATGAGCGTATTTATAATGAATTATAATGAGCATCATAATTAGTCACAATACATTATGGCTACACTCATAATGCCAATTTTCTTCTTGGAGCAGGCGTCACTCTTAATTATTACAGTCTCTGAGGGTGCTGGCCCAAATTTCAAATTCAATGTTTCAAGAAGGAGGCCGAACCTTGCATAGTAGTGTTTTTTTTATTGCACGTTTTTTTTATTACACTCATAATGCTTCATGATGTATTATATCAACAGTTATAACTATGCATCTAGCTTATTATGCATTATAAATACAAGGGTGTTATTTATTTATGTATTTATATTTATTATAAGGCATTATAAGCTAGATGAATTCCTTATAAATATGCTCATAATGCACTATATAATGGGCTTTAAGTAATGAGTTACCACCTTTTGTATCCCACCTCAGTTCTCTACCAAGCAACTGTACCGAGGCTTCTGTTTAAATCCGGCCTGGGACAAAACCTCTCTCTCCTCATGGTTTCCTGTCTACTTTTCACTGTCCTATTCAAATTAAAGCATAAATGCACCCAAAGAAACCTATAGTACCCATCCACCTCAAAGAAAAATGTTCTGTGGGTGGATGGATAACAGCTGGTGTTTTAGTGCAACATTCATTAGTCCAGTCCACTGGGTTAACCCATTGATGCCTAAAGCACCTGTAGAAAATGCACGCTGAATGCCTAAGCCCTTATTGGGAAAGTTGCCCTCAGGCCTCAGCCAATACAGTATCTTAGCCTCTAATGCACATAAAAACGTGAAATAAGTTGCATTTAAACCCTAAGACTTATCTTGCATTAGTATGTGTTCATTCAGCTGTAACATACAAATTGTACCTTTTCTTTCCCCTTAGGCCCCAGATGGAGACGTCTCTGAGTCCCTGAGTCAGACAGGGCGTCGCTGCAGGCCCTCTGCAGAGAAAGGTCCACCTCAGGCAGGCCAGCGCGCCTCTCCAGCCTCCATGAAGAGCTCCCCAGCTCACAGCACCACCAGTGGAGACACAGACTTCCCCTGTAGAGAGTGTGGCAAGTATGTACACACATACAGTGTCATATACTAAGACTACAACAAGCAACATTATTATGTATATGATATGACCAAACATGGAATTAGATATTACAGAGCATTTTCTCGTTGCCTCTGGATATTGATATTGTACTGGAGATATACCTGGAAACTTCTAATATCGTGTAAAAGTTATTAGTTGTGAATCTCATATGACAAACACAGAACATGTACATGTATTGATTATTTTTGCCCATAAGATGATACTGTGTGAAAAGACAGGTTGTATGGAAATACACTGCCATCTGTAGGTAGGTGGTGAGTTTTGGGATGTTATTTTTCAACTGCCTGGTATTATATGAATAGTATACATGCTGTACAACAAACCATCACTTTTATGTTTGTTATATTTATGCCTTTTTTTTTTTTTTTTTTTTTTACATTTTAGGGTTTTCTTCAAGGTCAAAAGTCGCAACGCTCACATGAAGACTCATCGGCCGCAGGAAGCTCAGCTGTGCTGGCCACCAGTGCAGCTCCAGCGCCCTCTGGAGGACAGTCTGGATAGGACACCGGCCAGCCCTTTCAGAAGAACCCCCCCTCACCTGCTCCTGTTACCTGGCAACCACGTTAGCACATCTCAGGGTCCCCGGATTGAGAATGTAGTAGGCCTCTACAGGGAGGAGGACCAGGCCCTGAATCCACATGCCATACAAAACAATTCACTTGGCTGAATGGTGGATGATGAAGAATAACTGTCAAATTGACAAGTAAAATGTTTAAATCACACCAACTTCTCTTGAACATGTTGAGTTTTTCAGTGTGAAATTGCACACAAGACTTGTTCACACATATACATTGATCTGCCATCAAATGGTCTCAATTGAAAGCTCAGTAAAGAACAAAAACCAGCAAGGTCGGCGACTGCGTCTACACTTTTGACCCGTGTATTGCTTGGTGCGTCCGCTCCCAAAAAGTAGTAATCGCTTGAGGTAATGAAAAAAGAGGACTGGAGACATTGAGAATGGATTAGGTCCGAAACGCCTGTTGCGCCAGTTTTAGCCTCTGACTTCTGTTGTAAATTTTTGGCTACAATATACATTGTTCGCACAAGCCTTGTGTGTGCCTCCTTTTTTCATTACCTCAATGGAAAGCTCACCCCTTGTAGATTTCATTGCCATGGAGCACTTATGTGTTAACGTGTATTCTTTCCTTTCTTCTGCTGAGTAATGTTTGAGTTTTTGAGGTATAATGCGTGAGCAGTTTTGACAGGGGTCGTTCTGATAACTTTTTTGATTTTTTTACAACTAAGTCTAGAGAACACCCAGACTTGCACAGTCAGGGATTCAGATATCAGTGAGACCACACAGTATGTAGATTGCAGATCTAAGCTGCTTTGTTTTGCCACATGATCGTATCTGCTTTTGGTGTAAGTTTGCTGGCTAATTGTAGCCAGGGCCCATCTACTGTATATAGCCTGTAACATTTAGTCAGTTTATCCAAACAGGCTGTTTCCAGCCGTTCTTGTCCCACTGAAATAAATGCAATAGGTAACCAATTAAACATAAGCCTAGGCATCATGTGAATAAGTGGTCTCATTGGCTGTAGTTCTGTCCAACAGTATCCACCTTATTATCCACCAATTACACAGGTGGTCTCATTGCAATTCCAGTTCTGCCCTACAAAGGCAAAGTGCAGTAACTACACCAACATTGAAATTGAGAAAATGCCTTCAACGCTTTGGTAGGCCTATTAGGTTGGATATTGTAGTTACTGCATAGGAATATCTACACTACAATATAATATTTGACATAGTAATATCTAAAAAGGGATATGTTTGGACCAATAGGCTTTGTCACAAGATAAAGGAGATGTAATGAAGACCATTTTCAGTCTAATCTCCATTTTGACAGTTACGTAGTTACTGCACTTTGCCTTTGTAGGGCAGAGTTGTGCGGTGGCCTTCAATGGCAGCCAACCATTAACCAGAACTAGCCATGGACATAGCAGACTGGAGACTGTGAGAGTAAGAAATTATATGAAATGGGCATGGTGTAATAAGGTGGATATAAATGCATTTGATTGGCCCTGAGGTGGCCATCCGGTGGGGCACTCGCCTGCCATGCGCCTGACTCGGGTTCGATTCCCAGTCCGGGTCCTTTGCCGACCCCTCCCCGTCTCTCTCCCCATTCGCTTCCTGTCTACCTCTCGCACTGTCCTGTCCATAATAAAATCTAAAAGACCAAAAAATATCTTTTAAGAAATGCATTTGATAATCACCTGTTGATCCAATCTCTGAGATCCTCATCCTTTGTACGGGTATCATTTTGACAAACCAAGTCTACAATCTTGGTGCGGCCCACACCAGGCTGCGTTGTTGAATATGAAAATATAATGTGAACACTGAGGACTGCATATTCAAACTTTCTTTTCTATTTTTGTACATCCATTAAACTTTTCCATTGAAATCCTTGAAAATAGTTACTTGTTTGGCTTTTAGAGACTGCAGAAAGATAGAGGCAATTTTTTTCCACATTGTATGCTGTAAATCCTGATGTAGGCCTACAGATGCACAGAGGTGTGGGTGCTGTATCTGTACAGATGAAGAGAGAAACAATAATGGTTTGACTGATGCATACACGCAATTGGGTCAAGATGTCCAACATGTCCTTCAGTGCAACGGATACTTTTGCTTACTGTAAATGCAAAAAAAAAAAGAGTTGGCTTTCATGCATTCACTTTTCAAAAATTGTTTTGAAATTTCATGTTTTTCACAGTTACCGTAAGGTTAGCACGGAAGGACAGTGTCATGTTGGACATCTTTGATCCAATTGTGTAACACTAGAACTGTTTTAAAACACCCTCGAGTTTGTAGGCTTAGTTTTTCCTTCATATTCGTATACACTTCCAAAAACAACCGCTAGATGGCGGTAAAGTACTGAGCCAAACGACTCTGTCTCACCCAAAGTCTGTTGGGGACTCACTATGGAGGTATTCAAATTGTGGCTGTATATTATAATGTAATAATTAAATGATTGGGTGAATATATTTCATCACATCTTTTTATGCCTAATTTTAAATAGCAAATCTGATTCCATTTCATTGGAAATGTTGCCGACAAATAAAAGCTAATAAATGGTAGTGCTATTTCATGAAACATCCTGTGATAGTTTATGACAAGGTGTAGTTGCTGGTTTCCAAATATTATTTGACAAGATAAACACGGTGGTTATTCTTCAGCTCACGCTCGCCAAGACTACACAACCTTATGTATTGTCATGCTACCGGGTCTGTGACCAAATAGCCCACTACACAACTGAATACTCATGTGGTTCAGAAATACAATGGTGAGGAAGAGTTATTCATTCACATGTGTAGGCCTTAGCAGCTGAGATGTAGCGCTGCTTTGCAAGCGGAAGCGGAGTGGTCACATGGCATCAGAACCGTCAACACGCGCGTTTCACTGATATTGCGCACGGTGACTAGGAAATGCAAGAAGTGCGAACTTGGGCCACTTCCTAGATTTTGCTTCCTATCTTGTTGTGAGCATATGTAGGGAGTAAAATGTCATGTCAACTTAGCTGGTAGATTCATAGTTATAAAACTTTAACCGTTACTGAGGTTCAACTTCACCGCGTCAAAATCTTGGGACTTTGACCAGGTAGGTGGCCATTGACATTCCTGACCTTTCACAAGTATTTTAGCCTCACTGACAGAACTCATTCACTCAAACATTTTCAGTCGTAACCAAAGCAAATATATAAACACCTTATGGTTTTTTTTGTATAGCCTAGTCTTTTGCTCTGTCTTTCTGATTGAAATTCCCATGAACTCATGAGATGTCACCTGTTAACACGACCTTGTTGTGTTTGGAAATCACAGTTTATGTTACTTTGTAACACGGAAGCTACTACATTTGGTACAGTATAAATGAGGTTATTAGCTATAGTTAACTCCTTAGTTGATAAAAAACTTAATGTAAAACGTGTTCGATTGAATTACATTAGGCATGAGGGAGTTCACAGAACTGTCATTCACGTGTCAAATATTAATGCATCAGGTTTACTGTTTCTATTCCTTTTCCGACAGGGTACTACATGTTGCCAGCATAGGGCACTCAACAGAGATAAGCCCATGTTAAACTGTACTCCAGTGATAACGCAGGTTAGTCATATCATAGAGTAATGACGGCTGGACTGACTGTTTATTAACGCCCTCATAACTTTTGATAATGGTGGTGGGCTAATGCAAATTTTTGTGTTGCTAGGGTTACCGTAATGGAGGAGGGGCCAAACCGACCCCAGCGCAAGTTATCCACAGCTGGGGAGAGTCTGTATCAGATATTAGGGGTCCAGAGGGGGGCATCAGAAGATGAGATCAAAAAATCATACAGGTAAAGTGTGCAATAATGCTGCCTAATAGGCTATATCCTAAGTGTGACAATGACATATTCTTCCGGCATGACAACATGTGAGAAAATGAATACACTACTACTCACAATAAGTCAGGATATTTGGCTTCCAGGCAAAAAGGATGAACCTAAAATGCACTATGACCTTTAGAGGTAAACGTAATGTCACCTCTGTTTTTTTGAATGCACATGTTCAACGTTTGCAGGATTTCAGACACTAATTCACTGTTAACCCAAATTTCCCTAACTTTTTTGTGAGCACAGTATTAATGATTGATGATGATGATGATGATGATGATACACTGTAAATATATACTGTAAATCCTAATGTCTTTTATGCAGAAAACTTGCACTGCGATATCATCCTGACAAGAACCCAGACAACCCAGAGGCAGCCGAGCGCTTCAAGGAGATCAACAACGCCAACTCCATACTGAACGATGAGACCAAGAGGAAGATCTACGACGAATACGGCTCCATGGGCCTCTACGTGTCCGAGCAGTTTGGAGAAGACAGCGTCAAAGTCTACTTCCTCCTGTCCAAATGTTGGTTCAAGGTACTGTGGAGCCATCATATCTGTGCTTGTATTGCAGTGAGCTGATTTGTTTGGTCAACACAATTGCCCTTTGCGAATAAGGTTAATAGCGGCTTCACCACAAGCCACTGCTTTGGTTCAGTCACCTGTTGTGTTCACCTTTGCTGTACATTAGATTAGCGAGGCTGTTGATTGATCTGCACTTGTTGTTCTGTATATTTCCTGTGCACTTTGTATTGCTAGTGATGTTGGCTATGATTATGTCCTCTTTTGATAGTCGCTTTGGTTATAAAGCGTCTGCCAAATGCAATGTAATGTAATGTAATGTAATATCTTAATGGTGTATGTATGTGAATGAGGCTTAGGGTGTATCAATATTTACATTACTCTATGTGTGTGTGTGTGTGTGTGTGTGTGTGCGCGTGCATGTGTGTGTGTGTTTCCCCATGCTCTAGACTGTGCTGGTGATCGGGTGCCTGTTCACGGGCTGCTGCTGCTGTTTCTGCTGCTGCTGTTGCTGTGGGAAGTGTGCGCGTGCGGAGGAGGAGGAGGAGGGCTTCTGCGACCTCAACCCAGAGGATCTGGAGGACCAGATCAGAGCGGCCGAGATGGAGGCCGGCATGGGCATGGCCGACTCAGGTGGGCACTATAATGGGCTCTCTACACCAACCCGACGGTTGGTTATTGTTGCGCGTTGGGGGACAGTTGGGATAGGGTTGGTCTCAGTGCGCCTGGGGGAGTTGGAGGACGTTGGTGGTCGTGGGTCTCCGTCGGGAGACTTTCAGCATGTTCAGTTGGGTTGAGGACCGCGTCGGTGGTCAGCTTTCATGCCGGACTCTGTTTGGGTTGTGCTAACTGCAAGCAGGATGTGGGAGGGCAGTTTTTTAAGCTAGTACCGGTACTAGTAACTCAGTAACCGGGCGACTACACCGGCCTCAACAAGATTAAGCGACAAGAGAATCGCTGGACTATGTTCAGCAAGAGCGATTCGAGTGATGGAAGAGACTGTTGTCTGTTAAAAGTAGAATGCAAGCATTCCGGCTTTCCCATTGGCTGTGGCAGCTGTCGCCGAACGGCATCATGGCTCATATGCATTATATTTGTTCAAGTTCAACTTACAACTGTCGCTCAAATCGCCTCCAGTTGCCCGATTCACTTTTTTTCTCTTTTGTCGCCTTGTCTGGCGGCAAACGCCAAACAATTCGAAAAGAATGCGCAAGGCAGCATGGGTACTCCCAGGCTATCTGTCGCCAGCATCTCGATACGAAGTCAATTACTTCCGTCGCTGGAATTGTTCAAGTTGCATCTGGTCTATTCATGCCTTAAGCCTATTTCAGACCAGAACGGGGAAGCGGGATGGGTCGGAAGCGATTTTTACCAGCGGTGGCAAAAATACATAGAAACAGATCTGTCCTTTCACACCAACTTGGTGGTAGAGGCGCGGGAACCGCGCTGCATTTGGAAAATTGAACTCGAGCAGAATTTGGACAGCAGCAGCCAGTGGTGTCCCGTTGGAATGAATGGCAAAGTAGCAAACTAGCTTTGGCTGTGGGGGGGATTTTGGACAGGACTGGCCGCGCATGCCGACGCTGACGGCGTGAAAGGCCGGGTAGAACACACCACCCGCCGTCTTCTCACAATACTGGTTTTCGATGTGTGTACTGGCACATGTAAAAATAACATGAAACACCACAGTTCAATTACTTAACTCTTACAATGGGTGTCTTGTCAATTGTCAAGTATCCTGGACTTGTTCTTTTTTACAGTGTAACTCAATTGAAGTGAGATATGGTCTGAGGACCGTCTACTGAATTTCTTGTTGGGGAGGTGTGGTGTACGATTGCCAACAGTTGTTTATTGGCCGTTACGAGTGTCATCATTTGGTGTATACGTAGTCCATAGCCAATCGAGTCAGTTGTAGTCAAACAAACTGCAAGCTTCCATTTGTCGAGTAATAAATGTCATCATCTTTCCACCCCTCCCTGCTCTCTGATTGGCTCCCTACCTCAGGCTAGTGCTTTGGGACAAGCATCCATACTGTCTTTCTGATCGAAACGATTGTGCAAAGCAGCATGGGCTTTCCCAAGCTACAACGGAAGTAGGATAAACTGGTGGTCTGAGACTTTCAGAGCAGCACTGCAGTATTGATGTATGTTATTTCTATTTATAAATAGTAGCTATGCCTTTTGAGTTGATTAAAGTAGACCTCAGGGGGGAAAATATGTGCAAGATTAACAACCCCGAAATGACATAAACGATTTCACGATATAAGCAAACAGCATATAACCCCTTAGCTAATATTGCTGAAAAATGGGGCGCCCTTGAAAATAGTTTTAGAAGTCATATTACAAACTAAAAAATGAACTGAAGACTGAACATACATAAAGTGTAGTCCATGTGCCATGGAAGAGGATGCAAAGTTTCAACCCAGTGTCATCATGAAGGATGAAGTGGCCAGAGCATTTCTTTAATAACGAAATGGTGCCTGGCAATTTTTCAGCAGAGTGTGGTAGTTTCATCTGCAAGAGTAGTTTGGTGGCCGGCCAGTAAATTGTGTAAGACCAACGGTGGTGACTGGGATGATGAGTACACACAGATAGTGGTGTGGCTGCAGTCAAACAGGTTTGAAATAGTCGGTGGACTGACGAGGGCTATTCTAGGATTTGGTTTCTACAAAGGACTTCCTCGAGGGCAACCCTTGTACTGTTTCTCTCCCTTCTTTTGGATTTTGTCACTATCTGTGAGCAGCTGAGCTACACTTTGTCATGTTCCTTGCCAACATTCCCGAGTCCTGACTGACACTATGACAATAATGAATACACTGAGTAAAGTTACCAGCCCAGTTCCGGTTTTATTGTCAGTGTTTATTTTAAAACAAGTTCTGGAATATTCCTTTTACATGTGTGGAAGAGCGTTGTGCTACAGGAATACTTGCCTCCAAAATACGACCACATTTGAAATTAACAAAAAGTTAATATGACTCGTGTGCAAATCGAACGCTGATATATTCCATTTTAAATTGGAATATTTCCTGCATGTAAATGAGCTCATTGACTTCCGTACATGCAGGAAAGCACTTACAGTAGGTATACATTGGGCCACTTCTGACCAAAGAGGTATTACCAAGAGCGTGGAGAAAGTGTTTAACCTGCCAATAGATAGCATACAGACATCAAGAAAATGTAGTCATTTATTCACCAATTTACCACTACCTACAGGTTAGCCTCTTTGTGCAGATGGGGTGGCTGGCGATCCCATTCACTATTTGCTGAAAATACTCAACTACATCTTAACAACATTGCTATGACATTATCGAGACCCTTAAGTAACAGATTAAGACATAGCCATTACAATGTTGGTGCCAGTAAGGTTATAACATAGGCTCTGTGTAAAGGTGGTGGTGCAGGTTAACCATCACTGATAATTAATAGGTACTTAATAAAGCACTCAAGATATGCCATTTAAAATATTCTCTGAAATGGTGTTAGAGTCTAGGTATTAACAATTATTTTTTAAACATAATATAGTGATGATGTCACATTGGAGACTCCCCATCTGCAGAGAGACTATAGCATCTGCACCACCACCTTTAAGGTGGATTTATTCTGAGCCACCTTCTTGGAATACCTCCCAGGAATTGGTAGAGCTGCACTGCAGTTCAGTGTAATGAATGTGCTTGTTCTCTTACAGGAAGTCCTGGGGTCATCTCTGGACAGCCCATAGCCCTAGGCCCTCCAGCAGGCTCGGGTGAGTGACTGGACCATCAGAAATGTCAAGCGTTCAGCTCAGCTATTACATAGCAATACATGCAATACATACATAGCAACTAAACAGGGGTGCGTTTCTTGATAACGTCATTGCAACCTGCTTGCAATGTTATTTGCCATTGGAAACCTAGCAAGTTGCTAGCTTGTTAGCAACAATGCTTTTGAGAAACGGGATCCAGCACTTACAAAATGAAAACATTTGCGGACTGAGTCAACACTCAGTGTTGCTAGATGTACGATAATTATGGTAGTTGTACCATAATTTTGCCCATTTTGTCCTCTGTACGATCAGAAAAATGTGACGTACGATAATTTCAGAATTGTCATTCAGTTCATTTAGAAGCCTGGAAACAACAGTTTGTGTCATGTAATAATAATTTCCTACCAAAAAGCCCCCAAAAACTATAATATTGAGGTTTTGGCACGATAATTCAGCATTTTCCATCTGGCAACACTGATAAGCGTCCAGACCTAGAACTAATGTCACCTCAATTGTGACCTTTAGCAACCTACCTAAAGTCTCTTTCCTGTCCTGTGGTTGTCCAGGTGAGATGCCCACGGCCATCGTGGTTCAGCCAGTCTCGGAGCTGAACCCATCTGCTGGACAGGCGGTGAACGCATCCAGCACTGAAACACTGGTCAGAGACGACTGAGCCCCATCTCAGTCTTACCTGTAGGAGCCAAGGGAATAACACACACACACACACACACACACAATCACATTATATAAACTGAACACACTGATGATCGCATGCAGTGCCTCGACGGATCTCCACAAAAAGGTCTACTACCACGTCTGCGGTGATCCTAGCAAGATTCTGGTGGAAACATCACTTGTTTCAGATTCTGCTGGAGATTCTGTGCCAGACCTCTTAAAGCCATTTGTTGCTACTGCCACATCAGTCAGAATTTCCATCTGCTGTGAGATTATATTTTTTATTCTAAAATAAATGCAAATTAATGTGTTTGATTAACACATGATAACTATTTAAGATTATCCAGGGATGACCTGGTGACAACTGGCCCTGTATATGCTGTGATTTTTATTTGTAAAGCAAACATTTAATTAATATTTAATGTTAGTGCTTCTTGATGCCATAAGTGACAAAGAAATGTATGCATATGCTGACTTTTTTGGGTTGATGTAGTCATTGAATGCAAGATTGGTGTGAATATGAGGGTATCGTATAGCCTTGTGCATTGTTTACAAATTAAGATGATTTATTTGAGGAGGTTTACATATATATATTCAGGGGTGATTACGATTACTTCTTATTAATGAAACACCACTAACTACGGTGGCTCACTGAGACCAAAGAGAGCTCTGCAACACTGTACAAAGGGCAGTGTTGAATCGCCTTCAGACTTTCTAAATGTGTTGCATGGGTTGATTTAAAATCGATTTAACTTAATAATTTAATTTAGTTTAGCAACATTATACAGTCACTCACATGTTTATTGTTTCAAAGCACTGGTGCCAAAGCCCTAATGTCTTCGCATTCTCTTCATGTTCGACAACAGAAAATGTGTAGGTTCATTATGCAATAGGGGTCTGGTGCACCTATCTATACCGTTGTCTGAATTAAAATATATATTTTCAGGCGGGGGAATAATGTGACTTTTGAGAGCATTTGAGCATTTAAAGGGAATAAAATGGCAGCACGTTTTAATCCATTTTATTTTAATACACTGTAATGTTATTGTTCCGTCTATATTTGTTTTATGTCCACTCCTATTAAATGCCATTCATGAGGATATTAGTGGTTTAATTGTTTGTCCCAATTAATTACATTAATCACTATCCAGAAAGACAAGTGTAGATCTACCTGATCCATCTGCTTTGCACAAACTGTAATATACAGCCAACTAGCAGCTAGAATCTAAACCAGGGGTGGGCCGTTCTTTTGGCCCAAGGGTGTAGAATTCTGACTGAAGGGCGGGCCAGATGTCACTCACAGGCAACTTGCACGGGTCAATAAGTAAGGGTTAACGTTCGGCGAGAAGGTCGCTACCGTGGAATAGCAGCACGACAGAGAGAATCTTTAGACCCCGACGCGGAGCGGAGGGGTCTTGTTCTCTCTGAAGTGCTGCTATTCCACAAAGCGACCGACTCGCCGAAAGTTAACCCGCTTATTATATGGATATACTTAAATGATTCACACATGCGGGGACATTTCTTTAGACCTATTTAATGTTAAGATTGTTGCTGCGCAAAACAAAACAGTGCCGTTGTGGAACACCGCTAGGCAACAGCTAGGTAGGCTAGCCAGGACAACAGGTGTTGTCTATCACAGCAGCTGATTAGAGTGACAAAAGACCGGACCCCCTGCGGAGTGATATGAAACATTCGCTTTAGACTTGTTTACAAGCCAGTGGCTTTAGCAGTGAACGTCTTGTTGCCATTGACAGCGGTAGCCAGGACAACGGGTGCTGTCTATCACAGCAGCTGATTAGAGTCTTGTTGAAAAGTCGCTTTAGCAGTGAAAAGTCTTGTTGCCATTGACAGCGGTCTGTTATAGACCAACCCGTCCGTTATCGAAAAATAACAGACGTCCGAACGTTGGGGAGCCCCGTTGAAATGAATGGAGCATTCGACAGATGACGTCACAACCATATAATAATAAGAAATAAGTGTATGCTGACATAACTTGTCTGCTAGCTTTTCTATTCCTGCACACATAGGGTGACTTCAGGTAATTTGAGCCACTTTTTGGTAAATCGCTTGGGAAAATAATGAAATACCATCTATGCACTTTTAATGTGTATATATAATTAATAACTACTATATTTCATCATTTTGTGTTGGAATTATATTATAAAACATAATTATTTAGGCCCCACAAGTCTTGAAACCCTGGATGTGGCAACTTTTTTGGAAGGAGCCGCTTCAGCTAATTTGAGCCACCTTATCTGGTAATTTGAGCCGGTTAAATAAAAAAGGGAAAAAGTCAATAATTCATAATTCCTTTTCATACTAAATCACAATTCTGTACAGCCACATGTCTCTGGACAGTGTTCATCCTATTTTTTCACTTTTTATGTCTCCTCTCTTTTCATCTGCATTCATTTCTTTTCACCTGTCATCTTCCTTAATTTTTCCTCCAAAAGTACACAAACATGAGCTAGCTACCGCTAAACAGCAGCAAACAGCAGCAAACTCCCATTGATTATAATGGTGGCTCAAATTAGCTGAACGTGGTGGCTCAAATTACCTTAACCCACTGAGCTAACAGTTGAAACACCATAAACATACTTTTTTCCAAAAAGGGTAATAATATGCCACACTAACAAACATTAATATAGTGCATACCATCCACACAGAAAACATACTTTGTTTTTATGTGTATATCTACTGGTATATGTAATTTATAATACTTATAATAATTTGGCTAACTTTAGCGTGCCATGCTAAATTCCATGCAACTTTCTGGTGCAGCCTTCATTGGAATAAGTATCCCGCCCACCATATCAATCAAAACTCAATAAAATCCCCTGTTACATGTAATGAACTGTTGTGGCAACAGATTCCCATACTTTGTAGTCATTGGGTCTCATTTCCAGAGGGGCTAGAACCCCAAAACCTTAAATGGCTCATTTTAGCTGATGGCTCAAATTACCTGAAGTCACCCTAAGTCAATAGGCATTATAATGAAATGTGTTTATATGTAGCCAGAGTACTTGGTTAATCTTAGATGCGCAAGACAACTGTTTTAGCTAGCCATTTTTAGAATGTTGATTGACCATATGAATTTGGATTTAAAAATTGTCTTTCTTGTATCGGCTCAACGGGCCGCATGTGGCCCCCGGGCCTGAGCTTGCCCACCACAAACATTCTCTTCTGAACCAGACGCGTCACTACATCAACACTATGGACATCGCAAGGGCCGTTTACCTGGTGAGTGGGTACTCGGACGAGATCAACTCTCTGACCCCTGACTGAGGGCTCCTCGACGCCTGTGTCAACAACAAAATAGTGCTAACAGAAATCGTTATATCAAAATGCATCGGCTGTAGTTGGGCCATTTACACACGCCCATCGCGATGGAGAATTTGTCAAACTCAGCGCAAATGGCGACCTTATCTTTCCCAAATGAGCCTACTTATTCCATTTTCTTTGGTGTAACGGGACTCCAACCCCTGTAGATATGACAGGCTGCGCTCCAACCGTGTAAACAAACAGTGAGATTGGGTGGGATCTGTCGTATAATGGGTGGTCCACGTGTTCTACATCAAAACACCTGTAATTTGGGACACGTTTCTCAACTCTATTCACCAGGCAGCCTAGGTAAGCCTACCTGCATTTCATGAGGCGATTTGGCTGAGAAAGAATGAGTTTGACAAGACCATTACTTGGGGAGGAGTTGAACTTAAAAGCAATACCACTGGACAGCCTAAGGTATGGATTATTTTTTTTATTATTTCATTTTTTTATGCATTTTTATATAGGGCCTAAGAGTTGCATAACTTGTGTTGTCACTACAGGCGTTTAGCCAGCAATACTTCTATTCACATAACACTTTTCATGAAAACAAATTCAAGTTAAAGTTGTAAAATAAAAACAATTTGGCCCCCTAATACCAGCAACTCACAGAAAGAACAATATTCTGCATGCCTCTGCTATACTCTTAGAGAAGAATATCTCCATACTGGAGTGCAGGAAGAGAACAGAGACGGACTACTGCAGCCACTCGGTCCTACAAGAACACCATTTCACTGCCACCAGGACACAACAACATGGGCCGAGGACAGAGAGAAACAGCTGGCCAAGAGGAAACTCATTGTCACCTCAGTTGTCTGTCTGGTGTTCATGATTGGAGAAGTCATTGGTAAGTAGTGAGGATGCGTTTTGAAATTGGCTGTTAATTGAGTAATTGTGTAGTTGATTTAGGAAAGATGTGTGGAAGGTAAAGTAAAGAAAAGCAGCATTCAAAAGCAAACTCTTTATAATTAGATACATTTTATGAGGGAAAGGTCATAGGAACATAATGGTTTACCTACATAGTTGTAATAGTCAAGTCATTTGCCTGCATATGACATTTCGGTAAGGTAAGCGCACCCATTAAGCCCACCAAAATCTAAATTTCTTTATTTTTCAATCATCTTCACACAATTTTTTTGTGAAATGATTTCTTAAATAGTACGATTTACCTCTCTTCTCAATGTTTATCACTGAATTGATGAATATTCCAAAGTACAATATGAAGAGTTTTTACGAGAAAAGTGAAAAGTCTGAATGGGCTTAAATGGTACCTTTGGTACCATTTAAGCCCACTTGTGTTCCAAATAAGCTCATATAGTTATTTCTCTATCAAAATACCTGGTGAGGTGTGTGAGTTGAGTTTAAACAGTGTAGCCTACATGGCATAAATGGTTTCAGATCAAAATATTCTTCCAAAATGTAAGATTTGCTCAAAAAATAATGCATAAAACCTAATTAAACATTACAGCATCTCTTACTTCATATACTTAATAAAATTCTTCATCCAAACAGAGAAATGTATTTTTTCTTATTGATTTTAGTAGTCCTGAGAGTGGGTTCACTTGGACGGGGATAACTCGACAATAAAAAATGTGATTTGTTTGCAATAAAAAACATTTAGTCAGTTACTAAACCCTTTCATTGGATAGGGTGATGAACAACAAAATTCACCTTTTCCCTTTCTTTAAATTGACCTCAAAGTTGAAAGTGGGCTTAAAGGGTACATGGGCTTAATGGGTACGCTTACCTTAACACTTTATTTTAGGGATACATCTATTAGTACTAATACATACAATGTGCCTGTATAAGTAACTTGTAAGGCATGTACAAAGCAAAATCAAACATTTATTAGGCATGTATTCGCAAATGTCTTGTTCATGGTTTTAGGGATTTATTACCTATTTAACCTTAGTAAGGACCTAGTAGGCCTTAGTGTTTGCTTAGTACATGCATTACAAGTTACTTATGCAGGCATTAACATTGTATGTATTAGTGCTAATAGATGTGTCCCTAAAATAAAGTGTTACTGACATTTCTTATTTCATTTTTTTATTATTATAATAAAACAAATGGTAAACAGATATCTGCAAAGGTTTAGGCTCTGATTTCAATCCTGTTCATTTCAAAACCTGTAGGAATAGTTGATAGGCTGCCTGCCTGACACACACAAAATGTTCTGATTCTGACAGCTACAGAGACAGATGACACCAATCATGGACAATGTTGTCTGTGCTTGTCCTGGAGCAGGGGTAGGAACCTATGTCTCGAGGGCTGTTTGTGACCCTTGAGGCCATTTCATCAGCCCCCAGATATAATTTCAATGTTATGCATCCTCATATATGTCATATTTTGTAAAGGAATCTTAGATGTTAAAGATGGGGTCTGTTTTAAAGATGGCTGCCTTCAATATAGGCCTAAAGTGCAGGGGGAAATCCTGGTTCATAATACGGCCCTCGGTAGCCTAGAAATCTAGATTTTTGCTGTACGGGTCTGGCTCGCTAGGCTAGGCCCTCGGAGGACTTTTACGGCCCTCGGATGAATTGGAAGTGGCCCTCCAAAAGAAAAAGGTTTCCCACCCCTGGTGCAGAACATTACAGGAGCCCACAGATGGAGTGGTTGGACTGTTGCATGGGGCTAGACTTACTGTATGAAATGCAACACTGAAAAGAAGACTTGGTTACATTCTACTTGACGTTTTGCTGCATAACACATTCACTTTGCATGAAGGATTCATGATGGTTTCGTAAGACATTCATAACAAACCTTTCATAAAAATGGAAGACAAAAGGACAGTTCAACAAAGCAGCATTGCTATTTTTGTTCTGAACCTGTCCTGAATGCAACCAATCGTATATGATTTCCTCTAGTGCCAGGGACAGAATGGGCAAGCAAATATCTTTCATTCAAATGCTCTGTCCCTGGCACTAAAGTACGTGTAAATCCAGTTGGGGTTAGATGATTTAGTGACCTGTGGCATGCCAAATGAAGGCTATGTTTTAGGTTGGTGGACACACATTATTCACTGACAGCTTAAGGTTAGAAATGGGTTTTGGTCTTGGCACTGTTCGACATGGTTATACCGCAGGTTGGTGGACACACATTGTTCACTGACAGGTTAGGTTTAGGGATGAGTTTTGGTATAGGCACAGTTCGACAAAGTGCAATTGGAGTGGCATGTGCTACATGGTGGACACTCCATGTGTGTTACATACATCATCTAATCAGTAATCATTGAGGGTTCAGAGCAAAACCCGCTATGCTGCTTTGTTTAATTTTTATTTTGACAAGTTGCTGTCCTTCCGTCCGCTGGGTTCATGGACGGTTTGGTATGAATGGGTCATGGAACCATCATGAATGCTTCGTGCAGACTTTACAACAGCTGCTATGAATGTGTTATGTAGGGACACATCAAGTAAAGTGTTACCCAAGACTGTGTTCATATAAGAATTAAGATTTATTATGAACAATATCTGGTGTCCGTGGTGGTAGTAAAAATCATCAGGATATTTTTAGCCGAATGATGTGAAATTTGGTGATGAGTTCAACATGTTATGGACCAGCGAGTCTAGCACAAGCACTTTGGTAACCAAGGGCCACGTGAATTTCACAGTAGGCTATTGTAACGCGGAGGCTAACTTGCAGAGTTTGCGTGGAACGCTAGTAAACGTCCCTCCCAAAGCCTCATACAGTGTTGATGCTGTTGAGCTGGGGGACTGGTCCTTTAGTCCAGCGGTATCGTACTGTGCCTCCTACTACCAGACCGTTGCAGTTTATCGAGGTGACAGGTTTTGCGTCCCCAAGGGGGACGGACTGTGCAAGATTTCCGTCACACTATCAGTGGAATGTAGAGTGTATCAGTAGATTATTGAGTAAGGATTTTCCCAGTATTCCTAGAATTTGACCACCACATTTTAGTGATTCTACGGCTCCATTTTAAAAACCCTGCAAATTATTCGACAATCACAAATAGGTAATGAGAACTCAAAATGTTGAAGCTCTAATTGCATGCATGTGATCATCATACTCCCCAAAAGGTTCAAAAGTTAGGCCACAAAGTTAGAGCTGTGGCGCCGGTGTTTGGATTTTTCAGATCGACAATAATCCAAAACTCTATTAACTAGCCACCAAGAAACACAAGCAAACAAGTAACTGGAGGGTGTTGCATGAAGTAATGGGTCAAAATAACAACTGACAATCTGCAAAACCTTTTTATGACTAGGACACATCCACAGGCAGGCTGATATCAATATGCATATTAAGTTTTATTCCACTGGGGTGCCAAAATGATATGTTTATGTCTACATATCAATTATTTATTTAATCTCACATATGACATGTTCCTGTTGCCATTATAAATAATGTTGGTGATTCAAAAGCTGTGCAGTGGTGCACTTCATGCTGCCTGCACTTTGTGCGCCACAGTGTCTGTGGATGTATTGACATGGATACTATTGACTGCTCTAGTGAGCATATCACTGAGTTGGAGTGTAGTGCATGCTGTCAAAATTGGCCTATGCCCCCTCTACGTCAGTATGTTGACATTGTGAAGTAATATCTTTTCATACATAGATGTATGGCGTGTTTACGCTGTATTGACACTGCACGTGTCTTAACACAGTGTAGCAACTGTATTTTACATCATTTGAAAGTGAGCATTTGCAATGCTGAGGTGCTATGTGAATAGCCTGGTTTTACCAGACCACATTAATTACTTCGTAATTCATTTTAGGGCTAGATCCTCGGTGCCCTGGAGCACTTGGGTGGGAGGTGTGAGCTTAGCTCTGGTTTGAAATGAGTTCTGACCAATCGTTGATAGTTGACGTTGTTCATGACATATGTTATTATGCTCCAAAGTGCATTCACTTACTGTCCGGTAACACCGGTCGTCTGAAAATCAACTGAAAATCCTCCCCAGAGAAGCGTAATCAGACCATTTGTGGATTAAGAAGTCATTCAAAATGAATGGTCTGGCCTGTCAGGCTACTGTGTGAAGGGCATTGTTGCGAGATTTAAAATGTTGAAACATCGTCCCAAAAACCTAAAAATTATTGTTTTTAGGGGCTTTCGGGTGGATGTTATCATGAACCAAATGGTTTTGCTAAGGCAACTAAATGAAAACTCTGAAATTATCATGTATCACGTGTTTTATTTTTCACTTCATGGATCGAACAGAGCATAAAATTATGGTACAAATATGATAATGATAATTATTGTACATCTGGCAACGCAGTTGTAGGGTATAACAGCTGAACTCTAATGCAGCTGCCATATGTGGTATGTGTGTTTTAACCCATTGACACCTAAGGCACCTGCAAAAAAGGGTGCTGAATGTCTGAGCCCTTTTTAAGAAAAGCTGCCCTCAGCCTGTAAAAACCTAAATATCTCAGCTTCTGAAGCACATAAAAATATGCACTAAGTTGCATTTAAACGCTAAGACCCTCATCTTTCATTAGAATGTGTTCATTCATCTCAAACAAACAGAGATTTTTAATAAAGTCGTCTCAAATCTCATGAGCCGGAATGTTGCGTATTGCAGCTCCAGGCGCCAGGGCCAATGTTGCGCAACGCAACATCAGGCATCAATGGGTGAAAAGAGTCTCTCCCTCAGGTGGATATGCAGCCCACAGCCTGGCCATCATGACGGACGCGGCCCACCTCCTCACAGACTTCACCAGCATCCTGGTCAGCCTCTTCTCCCTCTGCATCTCCTCCAGACCCCCCTCCAAAGCCATGACCTTTGGCTGGCATCGCTCAGGTCTGTCTGCACAGAAACAAAACAGAAGTAACTAGAAATGCACTCGGAGAGTGCAGACCTCCGCCAAGGAAGCTGTTTGATAGAACATTTGACTATGTTACACCCTATTTTAATTTTGAAGTCTTTCTGCCTTCTTTTTGTGGAGTTCGCCCTGTCCCACAATTCAATTTGCGGTCACTAGGGGCGTCTAGATCTTTTTTTTTAATCCTAGTTCCGGTTTGTGATCCGAATAACCACCAGAATTTAATCACTTGTTCCTTTGGTCATTTCCAACAACTCCACAAAGTTTAATCCAAATCCGTTCATACGTTTTTGAGTTAACCTTCTGACAAACAGTTCATAGTCACCATCATCAATGTGGTCTCAAAGAATGTTGAATATTGTAATATAAAAAATGATGACATTATTGTTATTAGAGTAGTAGAGTAGAGTAGAGAAACTTTATTGATCCCCAGGGGGAAATACAGGTGTCAAGTAGCTACATAAACACACAGACACACAGACACACACACACACACACACACACACACACACACACACACACACACACACACACACACACACACACACACACACACACACACACACACACACACACACAAACACACAGACAGACACACACACACACATGCCAAGAGGCTCCAGATCTGGGCCAGCTCTGGCATCTCAGGCAGTCCAATCCCCAATAATGATGTCCTTCTTAGTGTCGTTCTGTATACTGTTAAACAGTTGAATGGCCCAAGGGACAAAGGACCTCCTTAGCCTGTCTGTCCTGCAGGTGAAAGCACGGAGTCTGTGACTGAACAGACTCAGTTGGTTAGTGAAGGTGGCGTTAAGGGGGTGATGCTGATTGTCCATAATAGAGTCCAGTCTGCTCAGTGTTCTGCTCTCAGCTGTTGAGGTGAGTGACTGCAGCTCCATGCCCACCACTGACCCCGCCTTCCTCACCAATCTGTCAAGGCGTCCAGCATCTCTCCTCCTAATGCTTCCACCCCAGCAAGTCACAGCGTAGAAGAGCACACTGGCCATGACAGACTGGTAGAATATGAGCAGAAGTTGGCTGCAGACATTGAAGGACCTCAGCCTTCTGAGGAAATAGAGCCTGCTTTGGCCTTTCCTGTAAAGTGCATCAGAATTTGTGGACCAGTCCAGCTTATTGTCCAGATGCACTCCTAAGTACTTGTAAGTACAGACAGTCTCCACATTCTCTCCCCCAATCGAAACAGGCACCAAGGGCGGGGTGGAGCGCCTGAAATCTATCACCATTTCCTTGGTTTTGGTGGTGTTCAGGTGCAGCTGATTGTTTTGGCACCATCCTACAAAGTCATCCACCAGTCCCCTGTACTCCTCTTCCTGACCGTCTCTTATACACCCCACAATTGCAGTGTCATCTGAAAACTTCTGCATGTGGCATGTCCCAGAATTGTAGCTGAAGTCAGTCGTATACAGGGTGAAGAGCACGGGGGAGAGAACCGTTCCTTGTGGCGCTCCTGTGCTGCTAATCACGGTCTCCGATGTTATGTCACCCATCCTTACAAATTGGGGCCGCTCTGTGATCTCATGACCCATGTGCTATTTTGATGCCAACATTTGCCACATTTGCCGTGCGTGCGTTCTCTGTAGAGATCCTGGGTGCCCTGCTGTCAGCTCTCTCCATCTGGGCCGTGACAGCAGTCTTGGTGTTCATCGCTATCCAGAGGATCCTCAACGATGACTATGAGATCCACACAGGCATCATGATCATCACCTCTGGTTGTGCAGTTGGAGTCAACATACTGTAAGCCATCACGCTCTTTGCTCTCATCATAGTCAGTGCTGGTGTTGTGACGGTATTCAAATGTTTACATTATGTAACATTTAGCAGAGAATATAGGCTAAGCAGGGTTATTTTAAAATGTGTAACTGCAGATTCAAGGTTTATTTGTGCGATTTTCTGTGTTTTTATAATATGATTAATGATACATGTAATTTAGATTAAAAAATATAATGCAAAATTATTTTTGTGTTGTAATGCTGTTTTCGTGTACTCAGGTTGGACTGGGAAAAAAAGAAAACTCATGTGAACTGTAGTACAAGGGCATAATGAATTGCACGTCATTAGATGAAGGACCAGGAAGCACGCTCAACACCTTGTAATCTAATGGGTGGGTGCTTGACTTTGTCAATGAATGAACTCAAATCTCAAAAATAAATGACTAAAGAAGCACTAATCAGATTTCTTTTTGTTTTTGTCGGAAATCGCCATTTCACACTGAAGAAGGGTGCAAGCCCGAAACGTCTGTGAGGTGATTAAAAAATCAAAACGAAATCTGATGAGTGATTCTTTATTCATTTATTTTTGAGATTTGCATGTGATTAGATGAGCCATTTGGTCTGCTTCTCTGATCTAAAAAGCATGGCCCTGATCCTCCACCAGTCTGGAAGCTCCCACGGCCACAGTCACAGCGGCCTGTCACACGGCCACAGTCACGGCAGCTGCTCCTCGCAGGCCACCGGTAACCATGGCAATGCCAGTGTCCGGGCAGCGTTCATCCATGTGCTGGGGGACCTGCTCCAGAGCCTGGGAGTCTTCCTGGCCGCTCTCATCATTAACTGTTGGGTAAGTAAAGTGGAGTCAGGGAGAGAGGTCCGCACACTTAACATCCTTTTTGTTTTCTTTTATTCTTTCATGGTTCATGCATTGATGTTCCTTCAAGCAGTGTTGGGCCTAAACAAAGATGAAATAAAAACTGAGATATCTTTTCCTATAGACAGGGGACAGAGTAGTCAACACAACATCTAGTGTTCTATATCTATGGTACTGACGAGCATATCAGACGTCACGGGCAGGCTGACCTCAACACCGTATCAAGTGAGGACCAAGAAGTTCTGTTTCAGGGCTGGAAACAATGTCAGTGTGCGTCACAGTAGTTACTCATATCTGTGGTGTTTTTTTTCTCTTGGTATGTTAAAGACTACCATAACAACATGCTGCTGTTGTTGGGTCCTGGCAGGGCTGGCCAGGGGGAGAAATAGGGCCCCGTCACTTTTGGCTTAAAGTGCCCCTCATAATTAGCGGCGCAGAACTGATTCACCGGTGTGCCCCGCACCCTCATGGGCCCCTATTTTCAGAAATGTACAACAACAACATTTCATTTTTTACATTTCTGAAAATAGGGGCCCACCAGGGTGCAGGGCTCACCAGGGTGCAGGGCACACCGGGAAATGCCCGCTACGCCAGATGGCCAGCACAGCCCTAGGTCCTGGAATGGCATGATGAGGAACAAGTTGAGGAAAAAAAAAACAGAAACTGTTTGCAGCCCTTCATGCGTTGATTGTTCAGATTTTCTTCCCATTTGCAATTCATTGCATATTCTGTTGTTTTTCGCAGCCTGAATACAAAATAGCTGATCCCATTTGCACATTCCTGTTTTCTGTGTTTGTGCTCGCAACGACCATCACCATATTACGGGACATCGTCAGCATACTCATGGAAGGTACACTTTTTACTAGAAGTTACAAGTTTACTAGATGTACATTATTCACCTTATTATACAGTATATGGTTACAAGTGCGGTGCCATGACTAATTTGGTAGCAGTTGATGGTGCTAAATCATTTAGATGGGCTCCCAGACAGCAACCAACAGACATCATGGAAATCATGTGTTAGCACGAAAAATGTTGAAATGGGCAGGGTCAGTGAGCTGGATAATAAGGTGGATTGCTTTGTACTACTGTGAGTCATAACATTTGTCCTAGAGTGGCTTTAATTTTTCTAACTTTTAGAAATGGACTCGCTTTGTTAACCAGTATTACTCCCTCACCTACCTACAGTATACTTCATAATTACATTTTATGTTGGCAATAGGTGCACCAAAAGGCTATGACTTTGACTCGGTGAAAGACGCCCTCCTTACCGTGAGCAGTGTCCAAGCAGTGCACGACCTTCACATCTGGGCTCTTACACCAAGCCACCGACTTCTGTCAGTTCACCTGGCTATTGGTAAGGAATCTAATCTCTATGACCTTATGTACAGTTTGGACTATGTTGCCTTTTTTAATGTACTGTAGGTAAATCTGATTAGCATGTCGAAGATCACAGATGTTCTGGTTCAAGAAACAGTGGGCACAATTCAGGATGAAGCAGTGCTGCTTTTGCTATAGGCAGCGCGCATGCACACTTTGCCAGTTTGATGCATTCTGGTTAGAACCACAATGCATCAAACGGGCAAAGCGCGCATGTGCGCTGCCTAGCAAAAGCAGCACTGCTTCATCACGATCATGCCCAATATGTTTGTACACTCTTGTGAACGCAGTAAAGCCTCCATTTGCATCTTTGCATAATTTACCTTAAATCATGGTAATGTAACATGATGTAATGTAATGTAATGGTAGAACTACGGCCATACACGCTAGCGTGCCATCAGAAGCCTGGATAACCATAATAGTGTTTCCTGTTCCAGAGGATGTAGCCAATGCCCAGCAGGTCCTGATGGAGTCTACGGAGATGCTCCAGTCTAAACATGGCTTCCGCCGCGTCACCATCCAGATCGAGCTCCACAGCACGGCCATGGCCTTCTGTTCCCAATGCCTGGAGCCCATGGACTGATCCTGCCCCTGGCCCCATCCCATCACCACAGGCTTGGGCCATATTCCAGAAAGCATATTTAGTCAGTGACTTAGCCTTACCTGGGCATGTTAACTCAGGACTGTACTGTAAGTGGTAAATCTCCTAAAGGGAGAGACTTGACTTGGGATTTAGGGCTCAATCTGAGTTACGCAACTCAAATGAGTTAGTCACTGAACCGACTTTTTTTTTTTAACGCGCCCTTTGGAAGGGAGCATCTTGTTTTGAGCAAGAAATACCTCAACTTGTGTCTCAATATTTATTTCTTCAAGTGTTGTTTTCACGATGGCTGACGTCACAGTCGTCTGCAGCTCTGTACAGGGCTTGCATCATATCTGGTCTTTAAGGTTTAATCCTTCGAGTATGTTTCAATGACTGCAGCCAGACCTAGTCTTAATGTTTTTTCCCTTCAAGTATGTTTCCACTGACGGTGCACACAACTGCAGAATGTGTACAGGCAGGGCCGCAGACAGCTTTTACTGGGCCCAGGACAAAGTCATCTGAAAGGGCCCCCCATCCAATACATACAATGTCATCAGGGCTCTAAATTAACTTTTTCCACCACCAGCCAATTTGGCTAGTGGACATTTTTTCTTACCAGCCAAACAGAAGTTCAACTAGCCATTTTTTTTTTTATCTCGCCAAAATAAACTATGCATTAGGCTAGTTTTTTTTTCTAATTAAATGGTCATTTTGTCCAACTGTTTCTACAACACAGATACACTATAGGCCTGCATAGGCTACTATATGCCTACATAATAAGCATATTATAGGCTATATTTTTTTCATTATTTTTTACCTTCTACTTTATTTTTTACTTTCGTTACTTAGGCCTAATTAATTTGATTAGTTTTTGTTCAATTCCTCTGAAAGCAGCTGAATCACATCACACAAGCCACTCACTAAACAGACCTTTAACATAGGCCTACAGTAACCAAGCACACAGCGAGAGAGGAGGAGCTCTTCTCTACCATGCGCAACAAAATGACAAGAAGCCTAGTTTAATTAAAAGTAAATAGGCTAATATCTCGGGAATCTTCGCTTCCTTTGTTACTTCCACAGCTTCGTCGTTGGTTGCTTTTTTTTCTTTTCGATGGCGTGGGCTTTCCAACTTAGTTGCGCCAGGACTCTGAACATTTCAGAAGACAACTGAACTGACAGCTACGGTCACACTACTCTGACAGTCGGCTCTCCTCCTCTGCCCTGGTCGCTATTTCGTTCCACAACCACTCATTTTTAACGTCACTATTTACAATTACTACTAGCATTCACCAACACACAGAACCTTGCTCTAACCCCCGCCACATTCTCATCACTCGCACAAAACGTCTACACAACAGAAGTAGCGCTATGCATAATCTGCGTAAGTCCTGTTATTGAAACGGTCAGGGTCTCGCTGCTTTAAAAATGCAGCCTGTTACAGCAAGGTTCATATAGTAATAATAGCAGTAGTGACGTTAAAAAGGTTGTAGCGAAAGCGACGAGAGCATAGGAGGAGAGCTGCCTGTGAGAATAGTGTGAGCGCAGCTTAGCTGACAGAAGGCTGGTCGTCTGAAATGTTTTCAATCCTGGCGCGCGCAACAGCATTGAGTTTGACGCTCGATTTTTTTTTTTTTTTTTTTTTTTTTTTGAGTTTGACGCTCCATACACTGGAAAGCCCACGGTGGGAGGCTACCTCGTGACGCTAGTGTCCATGGGTAATGTAGGAAATCTCGCCGTATAACGTTCATCAGAGCAGCGGTTTACCATTCATAAGTTACTGTACTCGGGCGCTACTAGCCAAATTGGCGGGTAGGTATTTTTTTCTACTAGCCAAAATGAATTTTCACCCGTGTTTGGCGTGTTGGCGTGTGTTAATTTAGAGCCCTGAATGTCATGGAAACTCAATTTTGGGTCCCATCTCTACCTGGGCCCGGAACAAATGACCCCTC
This sequence comes from Engraulis encrasicolus, assembly GCF_034702125.1. Classification (NCBI taxonomy): domain Eukaryota; kingdom Metazoa; phylum Chordata; class Actinopteri; order Clupeiformes; family Engraulidae; genus Engraulis; species Engraulis encrasicolus. Next base: position 34,757,981 of record NC_085875.1, read on the forward strand.
CCTGTGGCTTTCCTGTGTACAGGAGTTGCAGCCTATCAGTGTGTGCAGGTCAGAAGGTCATTCTTCCCCCTGCACACAAGCCCCTCTGGCGCAGCACGATAAGGCAGTGGCTCAGTGGGAAAGCTCCTCATTCTATCAATATTAGTCTTTCTAGGGAGATAAGCACTGACAAGGTCGCCTACTCCAATATGACAAAAATAATACTGTCACCGCCACCACTTTTTGATGGGCTCGGCAAGTCTCTAACAGCTAGTGAAAAAATATCTCTCTCAAGTGCACACCAGTGCAGGCTTCTGAGAGAGCGTGTAATGCAGTCAGTGTACACTTGATGTGCTGTTTCGATTTTTAGATCTGAGTGTAGAGCATGCGACAGATGCCTTTTCTTTGATTGAGACTGATTAAAACAATATAAATAATTATTGAATATCTAAACACCTCCACCTTCTTTCCAACAAGCTTTCACACCTTAGATTTATTAAGCTTATATAAAGAATTAACTAAGGAGAACTCTTTATTTTTCTCTCACCTGCCACAGATGACTGTGCTTAGAAAATGTGTTTAAACCATAAAAGACCTGATGGAATCAGTTAATATATTGTGTGGTTATGTTTTTTTTTCAACATGTATTTATAGAATTATTCAATTTACAATCTTGACACAAAACACAAAAGCAGTACACACTGTATGAAACTTTCCCAAAATAATCTTACACATCTGCCTTTTTGGCATTTACAGCTGTCATATAACGCTGATCTTTTTTCACATAGCAGACACCATGAACACAGCTTCATCACTACATATCTTCTCATGTACTTGAAGTATTTAATGTCCTGAGAAGACATGAAATAAAATGGGCATTTTATACAAAATGTTGGCCTATATAATTCTTCTTCTTCGAAAAAATATCATGTAACATGTTCTAAATAGCTCAACATTGTGTTGTAAAAATGGTATTACATCCTGACATAATGCTCATTTCCATGCTTGTTTCAAATGTTTCTAAAAGTTTCAAACTTGCCTAAAGGACCAATGTAATCACAAAAAGACAAACATTTCACTGGAAAGAGGAATTCTCCTGACAGTTACAGACCACTTCACTGTTTGTACACAGATGTGATGTAATCGGGCTGCGCGCACATTGTTGCAGCAGAATCGACCATGCACCGCACATTTGTAAAGAAACTAACCAGGTGATTTTTTCCAAAATAAGAAAATGAATGGTCACGATAACTTCAGATATGAAGTGGGTACCACAGACATGGGCATTCCTGATGGTGTCCTCACTCCAGTCGGTACGTTTAATTTCTTGAAACCACAATCATCTCCCATGCGTCTGGAACAGCATATTCCCTCTCAGAATAGCGTAACAAGTGTATTTTTTAGGATCTTTACTTTTTACAACCATACATGATTCAGGACGGCAGGTCTTCTCTCCTTAGGGTCTGCACTGTCTGTTTGTGTGTGTGTGTTTGAGCCAACAATGCACACGCAGTCAGTGATCATGTAACTTCTAAAGGGGTCAATACTGCCGGGGTCAATACTACAGGGTCTATCTCTAGGACCTCTATCATTGCTTTGTTCTTCTTACTATCACCTGCTGTGTCTGACTGACAACACCTTCAGGCAATCTGTCTAAAAGTTTTAAGCTTGCATGAAGGACCAATGTTATTTCATCACAAAAGGACAAACAATATACTTTTGAGTGTAAGAGTTTTTCTCGTAACACCAACACTGTCTTACACAGATTCTATCAATCACACTTTCCTCTCCATACGTAGTGTACCATCACCTGTAAATCTCTCTGGTAGGGTTCCTCTCTGTTTCAAATTTCACTTCAGATTTCAGATGTGCATGAAGATGGATCAATGTCATTGTATCAAGAAAAAAAAACACCAAATTCCAAAAAATGTCCAATTTTTTTTTTCGATCTCTACTCTTCACTTTCTCTACCATCACCTGCTGTTTAGTCTGTCTCAGTCTCAGGTGCTATTTCCTCGTAGCCGGATATTTGGATATTTTTTTCTCTTGTTTAGGTGTAAACACAACATGTGGATAAAAAAAACTCCACTGTAAACAGGTGCGTTTTAGCCCCCTAAATGGGATATATTTTTGACAAGTAGATTTTAAAACTCTGTTGTATGTGGAAACGGAAGGCCAAAACCAATGCATTTAATATATATATATACATACATACATACATACATACATATATATATATATATATATATATATATATATATATATATATATATATATATACCCGGCTACGTGGAAACAGCACCTCAGTGGTCGTTCATCTTCAGAGCAGGATTAAGATGGCCTGGGGCCCCTAGGCTACAGGTTGCTGTGGGGCCCCCTGGAATGCAAATTTTGCAACAGAATTACATAGACAGTGTCATAATTACAAGCTTGGAATTAAGGACATGTCTGCCAATTGTGGAGAGTATTAACAAGATTTAAAAATGTATTTGTAATATCACATAATTCTGCCATGTTGTACTTTTGTCCAATCAGGGGGCCCCTGGCAAGTGGAGCCCCGTAGGCTTCAGCCATCTCTAACCTGTGTGTAAATCTGACCCTGTCCATCTCCTGCTGCTGAGTCTGTCTCTGTCTTTGTCTCAGTGGTGGTCGAGCTCCATCTACTGCTGCTGTCTGCGCTCCCTCCAGTAGTGGCTGTAGGCCTTCTGCAGAACTCTCTCTATCACCTGCTGTTTAGTCTGTCTCCACGTAACCAACGAATTGGTTTTGGCTTATTGTTTACACGTATGCAGAGATTTAAAATTCACATATTGAAAATCCGGCTTTAAAAATATCCCATTTAGGGAGCTAAAACGCACCTGTTACAATGCAGTTTTGTGTTTACACCTAAACAGGAGGAAAAATATACACATTTAAAAATATCCGGCTACGTGGAAACCGCGCCTCAGTGGTGGTTGAGCTCCATCTCCTGCACTTGTCGGCGCTCCCTCCAGTAGCGGCTGTAGGCCTCCTGGAACATGTCCCTGCAGCTGACCTGGGCCTTGAGGCGGGAGCAGATGAGGAAGGAGCCGCCCATCTTGCGGTGCAGCGAGTAGGTCTCCTCGGGGGGCGGGGTCAGCCGCTGCTTCAGCATGACAGGGATGAGGTTGTGGATGCGCTCGGTGGTGCTCTGGCCGCCGAAGTCGAAGGGCTCCGAGGAGGCAAAGGCCTCGCCAAGGATCATCACCGCGTCCACATGGGCGTTCTCCATAGCCTGTAGGGAGTCATGCCACATACAGCCATGTCAACCATACTGTACCTCTATATAATAGCACATGTAACACTTCATTACACCATACTGTACCTCTATATAATAGCACATGTAACACTTCATTACACCATACTGTACCTCTAGCACATGTAACTCTTCACCTACAGGGGTCATGCCACTAGGCAGGGCATGTTGATAGTGCCATGTTTCCATGTTAAAACACATGTACACACACACACAGGGCTTCAAAAGCAACAATATGTAACAAAATAGAAAGGCACTCAGAGAGTGCAGACCTCCACCAAGGAAGCTGTTTGATAGAACATTTGACTATGTTACACCCTAATTTTCTCAAGTCTTTCTGCCTTGTGGAGTTAGAAACTGGAATGCGCCCTAAACTGCAAAGGTGAAGAATCTTTTTTTTAATTCCTGAACCTGATCACCACAAAAATGGTATCACCTTTGGTCATTTCCAACAACTCCACAAAATTTAATCCAAATCTGTGCAGAACTTTTTGAGTTATCCTGCTGACAGACACCCAAACAGACAGACAGACAAACCAACACGAGTGAAAACATAACCACTTTAAGGGGGGGGGGGTGTGGGACTATTTGTATCTATTTGTCCAGTTTTAGTAGAAAAGCCGCACTCTCAGGTGTAATTCTTGCAGTTTATTCTAGTGGGTTAGCATGGCAGACAGATGTCTTCTTCTGTGTCTTGTACAATTTGTTCCGGTCAATTATGATTTTTTTTTTTTGCCTTCATTGTGATAGGAAAGTGAGGAGCGGGACAGGAAACAAGTAGGTGAGAGACGAGAAAGGGCCCAGAAACGGCCCAGACCGGACCCAAACCTGGGTCCCCATGGGCACACTCAGTTACCCATTCATGGTACGGTACAGTGTATCAGGGCAGTGCACAAGTCAGCTGATTCTAGGGCCAACATTTCAGTTGTACCTCAGAGGAGTTGACCATTTGCAAATGTTACCTGTATAAACCACATAGATAATGTAAAACCCTAAAGAATTTGGATCATGTGATGTGAAGACTGCACCAAATACAATTACATTCCTTCCTGTACTCTCTCTGACAACGAGCACACAGACACTCACACACACACAGGCCTGCCGACAGGGGGGGACAAAGGGGTCTGTTTTCCCGGGCCCAGTGAGATAGGGGGCCCACAATTGGGTCCCCCTTACATAGTATGTATTGGGTAGGGGGCCCTTTCAGATTACTTTGTCCCGGGCCCACCAAAAGCTGTCAGCGGCCCTGCACACACACACACACACACACACACAAAGAGGAAATATTTTCTGTCTGTCTGCGATGTGTCCTTTATCACCTTGGTCTCGTAGCCGGTGAGGAACTTCATGTCTATAGATCTCTGGAGGACCCCCCGTCTGTCTTGCTCTGCTGCCGCCCTGATCACCTGGCCAGGGCAGGAGCAGATTAGTTTACTTGTTTACCTCTGATACTGACACTCAAATGGCCAAAGTACATACAATACAATTAGAGTCTTTAACAAATTACACATGTATTCCAATACTGCCTGGATATGACCAAAAAAACAAAAAACTTTTCATGTTTTTCAACTTTTCAAAAACGCACTCACATAACTCAGAGCTGCTCTACTTCACTCAGAGGGCACATAAACATGGAGGGAATTACAATTGCAACAATTATCACTGCTATGTTAAACAAAGCAGAGCAATTCATACCTCGATGTATACATCAGTGAAGCTGGCGTCAAAGCCTCGCGTGGCCCCAAAATCCAGCAGTGCCACCTAAGGGGTGAGCGGAGAAACACACTGAGATTCCCGTTATTTCCCTTGTGCATTATTGGGTGTTATTTCACATAACACTGTAATTCACACCTCATAGTGAAGTGGTTCTTAACCTTTTTTTCTTAAAGCACCCCCTTACCTGCGCTCAAGACAAGCTTCGCACCCCCAACCAATACTTCAATACTCACTAAAAATGTAAGTGATTAATTACTTTGCATGAGGGCCTAATTATAATGTTGGCTTGCAGAATTTTGGTCACAACCTCAACACAAACAAAAATCTGTGCACCCCCTGAAATCTCTGGCGCACCCTCAGGGGGTGCCCGCACCCCAGGTTAAGAACCACTGTATAGTGCACATCTTTCTTAATAAACAAATCAATGTTAACCCCCAGGACAATAAACCTCGTAATACTGTAAGTCACATTCTAAATTAACTCACCTGGTGCGTCTGTGGATCGAAGAAGAAGTTAGACCAGTTGGGATCCGTCTGCATGTACCGGAACTCAAACAGCTCCCTGAGACACAGCACCAGGATTTGCTCACAGATCTGACGGCAGAGCAGAGAAATATGTCAGATCTATATATCTATATAAATTCCGTCATATTAATTATTAAACTGTCTCTGGTGCATACACCATTTAGAGAGGTTGAAAGACTTCCATGCACAAAGACTGATGGTATTCATGCTTGCTCTGCTTGTGAAACATCAGAAGAGTGTGCTTGCTGTCATTGTTCACAGCAGAATGCAGCAGTTTATTTATAGACCCAAGAACAGACGCCATTATTTACATATTGTATAAGATGAAAGAAACTCAGTTGTATATGTAACCTTAGTTGTATATGAAGGTGCTATGATGCTGTACTGTGCCCTATGCTACTGGTGCTGCCTAAGGTGTCATTTATGCATCATCGCAATTATGTGTGCTAAGCACTACACGTCATTCCAGAAACAGCAACATTTTCAAGGAAGGCTGCTATGGTAAGACATGTTCCCACAAGCGTATATTTTATTTAATTAAAACATATTCGCATTTTAAATCCATTTAGTTATTTATTTCCAGTATTTGTTTGCAGTTATTTATGAGTGTAATTGATACTCATAGTGCATCATATTTGTAAGTCAATTTACAAGCATATATTGTATTTTAACCGTGGACCAATCGTGATGCTGTGGAAACAAAATTCCTGCCCAGCCTAGTAGTAGAACAACAGTGAGGTAGGTAGGTACAGTACTAGATACTACTGTATAGGTTCACGGTCAGTTACAGTAGACTAGAGCAACAGGGAGGTACAGTAAGTTGGCTCTCGGTGAGGCACACCAGGTAGGTTCACGGTAAAGTACAATAAACTGTACCTCGTTGCAAAGCTGTGAAGTAGAGTAAGTAGATTCACGGTAAATTACAGTGGGTAAGTTAGGGGTAAGCTACAGTAGGTAGCTTCACAGTAAGTTACAGTAAGTAGGTTCATGGTAGGTATAGTAGACAGCACCTCATTGTGAAACTAGAGCAACAGAGAAGTAGAGTAGGTAGATTCATGGAAGGTACAGTAACAGTAGGTAGGTTCACAGTAAGTTACAGTAAGTAGGTTAACGGTAAGTTACACTAGTTAGGTTCCCAGTAAGTTTCAGTAGGTATGTTCTTGGTAAGTTACTGTGGACTGCACCTCGTTGCGGAGCTCCTGTGGAAGGTCCTCGGCCTTATCCAATGGGAAGCCGCTCACCAGCTCTGTGGTAAGGACATGGCGGCTACTCAGCTCATCCACCACGTCAGGCACATTGAAGAACGGATGCCCTCTGAGGAGCTGTCTGTAACACACACACACACACACACACACACACACACACACACACACACACACACACACACACACACACACACACACACACACACACACACACACACACACGAGAGAGACAGACAGATGAGCACCCACACATGTGCAAGTCTCCTAATGTGTTGTATAGCCAACCACTAATTAAAATTATGTAATAAAAACACAGCCCATCCTAATACCGTCCTCATTAGACTCCAGTGTGATGATTACTCAATCCCATCATCCATTTCAATTCCATACATTTACATTAACAAACATGCTGCTTAGGCTGCGGCAGCAGGTGCAGTGATGTTTAAACATGAAGCACAAAAAAATCATCAACCCGTTACCCACCCGCTACCCGCCCCCTTCGCCTTCCTCGCACCTCCATCTGACTCACTTGAATTTCTTCGCACATTTGGCTTCACGCACGTAATCACACTCCAGTGCCAGCTCTCGACTCATCACCTCGATCAGGTGCTCAGGAAACAGGCCTGCAGGGGATCGGGAGAGGGAGGGAGGGAGGGAGAGAGAGAGAGCATTGGAGAGTAAGAAACACAGACAGAGAGGGAGGATGAGGAAGACAGAAAATGTGTGTGTAGGAGAGAGACAGGAAAGAGTGAGAAAAAGAGATGGAAAGAGAGAAGAACAGATGTCACGATGATGATGAAAAAAATACAAGGGTGAAAATTAAGACTTTCACAGAGAGTTACTATATTCAATTGTTGCTACGGTATTAAATTAGACTCTTATCTCCTGGCAGAATAGGGGGCATGGATGGCATGGATGTGGGTGTGCATGTGGATCTCTTGCTAGTTTCTTTCCCACCCTCAGGTAAAGTGTTAGTCATCTTGAGGACAGCCATCAGGTTGTTCACGTCACTCTTGATGCTCTTGGCCACACCTGGATACTGAAAAACACCACATCATTGGATAATAGTGATAGTCAAGGAAATTTCCAATACCGCTGTTCATTTAAGACCAAACACAACTCTAAACAACACAATTGCAAACTTTATTTGTTTGTCTAAGGGCTATATGCTCTTCCTAATGAAGCAACTTTACTTCTGCAAAATGGGGGCACTTACCTTTTAACAACTCATAATGGTAAATGTAAAGTATTCATAATCAGAAACAAGTTGTCCCGTGCCAGGAATCGAGCCCTGGTCGGCCACATGGCAGACGAGTGCTCTACCGGTTGGCCACGGCAGGGCCATTTTTTAATTCTAAATATCCCATTTATTGAGGCTGTCCAATGTTATGAAGCTTTCTGATTTGAATGATATGGTATAAATGACATGGAATGACATCATTGATATGGAACTGAGTGTCAAACCAAACCTTGCGTTATTAGGTCAGCGCAAGTTGGCCAGGCGTCCATCTTTAGGACGGCGTCTTTTCAGTGCCTTGTCCGGCGTCCGGCAAAGCATTGATCCGGACTTCTACTTAATTAAAATGCATTAAAATGCATGAATTTGCATCTAAGAAACACAATTTTTCTTCGGGGACGACCCCAAAACCCCCCCCCCGTCCAAAAGTCAGCCTTTTTAATGTCACAGAGATGGTCACCTTAGGTCAGAGTGGCGCAGTACGGCAGATGTGCTCACCTGGATTTTCTTTTTTTAAATGTATTTTTATGGGCTTTTTCGCCTTAATTTTAGATAGGACAGTGAGGAGCTACAGGAAGCAAATGTGGAGAGAGAGACGGGGTAGGGATGGCAAATGACCCAGGCCGGATTCGAACCCTGGGTGCAACCCTTGGGCATGCAAGCCCAAATGTACCTGTATTTTCATGGCCACCTCCCTGCCGTCCCTCATGCGGGCGTGGTGGACCTGGCCAATGGAGGCCGCTGCAAACGGACGCTCCTCAAACATCTCTAGCTCTGCCCTCCAGTCTGGCCCCAAGCCCGCCGTCAGGGTTTTCTACCAAAATCAAAACAAAACGAAGGGCATCAATGACTCAATGGCGCCTTCCTATGGTAAGAAAAATACTAACCATTGACCATTATCAATCATATGCTATGGTAAATTATTTCGGTAGGACTTTACTTGACGCCGGTGTCATATGCATGTCATTACAGTGTCATATTAGTGTCATGGCACAGTTATGCATGTGTTATAAACATTATGTCCATGTCATAAAAATTTGACAATGTCTTTGCCATAACCGAATGTCACTTAAGGCCAAGAGTCATGAAATGTTTGTGACATGTACATAATGCTTACGACTTATCTATGACTATGTCATGACACTATTACGAAGAAATCTCCGCCCTACAGAGCAAAAAAAAACAGTAACTGCATTGTTGTTGATGAGGAGCAGTTCTGTTTTGAATGATATATCAAAATATTAAGTGAAAGAAAATGATTGATCCTCAAAAATGTGATAAAAATAAAGTAATAAAACTGCAACATGTCAATAATCTACCTAAAACTACTTTAGCTGGACAACAGGATCATTTCATAGTCATTTTACTCAGTTCAGATCACTGCATAGTTACTACCTTTTTGCTCAGTTGGACAAATCTGTGCAGAGAGAAAATGTGTTTTTTGTTTGTTTTGTTTTTAGCAGAAAGACATTTTTTAACCCTCACATTTCAAACTATACCATCATTTGCTTTGTGGGCATGAAGTCAGCACTCTGCCTGACACGATCAAAGATTCTGGCCAGCTGGGGATTCAGGAGGGCATCATCTAGAATGAGGAAATGCAGAAACAAACATAACGAAACAACTTTGGTTATTGATTTATTAACGACAGCACGATTGGGCCATGAAATCTGACATTGAATTGTCCTTCAGTGCAACGGATACTTTTGCTTACTGTAACTGCGAAAAACATGCATTCACTTGAAAAAAAAAGGAAAATCGTGTTTTTTACAGTTACAGTGAGCAAAAGTGTCCGTTGGCACTGAAGGACAATTTCATGTTGGACGTCTTTGACCCTCTGAGAGGTACTGTATATGATGCTCCCAAATCAACTGGAAAAAAGATGCACACAGTAAACCAACACAAATGCCTTGCCTGTCCAATGACGATGAACAGATGATGGCCAATGATGAACCTCTGAACCAATCAAAGCAATGTGCAACGTATGTGTGCCTCAGGCATCAGATGACACATACAATACAGACCAAGGGCTCTGATTTCATGTGCGGTGGTATGGAAGTGTGTGTGCATTGTTCTCCAAAGGTCACCATAATCCTACAGCATTGGATCCTACTGGCCATTGCTTATTTTGTCAGGTGGAAAATCCCTAGTTCTAGTAGCCACCGGTTGGTTACACTGCACGGCGTGGGTCAGGCCGCTCTCAGCATGACCACCAGATGACAGCAATGGCAACACACTCAGGAGCAACACTGTTCACACTTTCCAGCTCACTGCTTGCTCCGACTTGCTAGCACTGATACATAATGCAAAATGCATTTCATAAGTGTGTTTTTAATTAATCACTCAGTGTTCTCAAGTGTTCATTGTGTTCTTTTCTAAAATGGACTGTGCGCGAACTACGTCAAACCCGCTTCCTTGGTGGTGGTGGTGGTGGTGGTGGTGTGAGAGGACGCGATGGTACGCCAGACTGGCAAGCTGACCTTTTTCACTCATCTGTTGCTATGCAATCTGCTAAAATAAGCCGAACCATGTAGGGAGAGGGGAGGGAACGAGCCAACACAGGAAGTCATTGTCAAGGGCAGTGACTCAGGGGCTGTTGGAGAAAACAGGCTGAATTACACAGTCAGATTCGCATTACAAAACACTGGCTGCACAAAACAACATGCCAACGCTGCCAGGTGGGTCGGCATTGCTGATAAGCAAGCTGTTATCACAGATTCCGAATGTTTGGTCGTATGTATTCAAAGAAACATTCAAACCCAAACGAAGCACTTCAAAACAAGAAACGTGTGACGTATTTTTAAAAATGTACTTTGAACCTGTGCATGTTCATCACATCTCGTATACCAGATTAAAAAGCCTCGATCAGCCGTCCCCGCACTGACCTGTAAATATTTACAGTTGAGAGAAGATGTATAGCGTCTGAGTCTCATTCACCAGAGGATAAATCAGGGGGGCTGCCACGTAAGTATGAGAGAGTATGCATACACACTACCATAGGCCTGCACAGATAGGGAAGAGGTGGTGCTAAAGCACCTGCTCCTTTGCCCTGCTGAATAAAAAACGCCCTTTTTGAGAGTTATTTTTCAAAGTGTTTTTGTCAAAATGTATTGTGGTCCATCATAATCTATGCTTCATGATGAAAATCATGTGACAATAAAGCCCCGATGTAATATAAAGTCTCTATAGCCTAGAAAGGCAGCTGTACATGCCCCCTTCCCCTGCGCTCCAAAAATGTCTGTGCACGCCACTGCACTAGGGGTGTAAATAATAATCTAAATGTATCGATGCATCGCTCCTACGGCCAACGATCTAATCGAATCGCATTGTATTGTGGGACATTCTCAAGTATCGAAAGTAATCGAATTGCTTGTCCCTCCAATGTCTTAGCTCCATACACATTATAGAAGTGGAAAAGTAATTGGAAAAAATTCAGTCGAATCGTGCCGTATCGTATGGTGAGGCATTATTAAGTCGAAAATCGTTGAATCCCTGCCTTCAGAAATCGATACCGAATTGCATCGTCATGGAGGCTGTGATTTACACCCCTACACTGCACACTACTGCAGATGGCCATTCAACTCACCCTGAATACTCAGCATCTGGCCTAGTTTCAGGGCGGCCCCTCGTACTTTACACAGCGTCCTGACAATCCTCTCTGCATTGGCCTCAGACATGAAAGGGCTGGCGTCCAGGATGGCTTTCTTGTTGCCTGCAATGAAATAAAAAAAATAACAACAAGATCACTCCTAATAATGATATGGCTTAGGTTTCCTGGTCGGCAATGTTTTTTTTTTCCCTCCATTGTAAGCCAAGCATAAAATGGATAAAAGCTAATTTAATGTCATGACATACGTGTGACTTCATTTCACTTCCTTAAATGTCTTCATTACATTACATTACACTGCATGTGGGAGACGCTTTATAACCAAAGCGACTATTTAGAAGGCCCTGCCGTGGCCTTATGGTAGGGCAATGGGTTACTCCGGTGACCCGGGTTCGATTCCAGCCCGGGTTATTTGCTGATCCCTCCCCGTCTCTCTCTCCCCACTCATTTCCTGTCTGTCCTTCATTGTCGTGTCAAGAATAAAAGCGAAAATCCCCCCCAAAAAACAAACAAAAAAAACCCAAATGTCTTCATCAAACATTAATAATGTCAGCTGAGGAGTCTTTCAGTGTGTGCTTTTCAGGAAGCTCACCAGATTTGTCTTCTGGTGACCTAAGAGTCTTCTTTGCAAGCTCAGCGATTGCTCCGATGCCCAGGCCCAGCGCTAGCCCTGTGAGACGCACAACAGGAATGCCCACATGGCCACAGCACGGCATCAGCAGCATACACAAGCAAACACTGAACACTTTAATATTTGAGTGTTTCTCCGATGAAGGTTGTAGAGACAAACGACCGAACTTATCTGGCGTCATTCCCATAAAGTCATTTAGCAGGCCTGGCCAACACAGACCTTTCACTGAACTGATACGAGAAAATTGTAGACATGCTGAGATACATTGTGCTTGCTTGTCAAGTTCTCTACAAAAGGTATGCATTGTGGGAATGAAATGCTGGTCACGTATTAACATACACAAAAGGTTACCTAAAGGACAACGCATTGTTCTGATGGTTACTCAAAAAACAGGGCAGCTTTCCAGACATGTCAGGAATGGAGGCAAGAGTATGACATGGCCTGGATGGAAGCCTAAATGGACCGAGCAGATCCTATAGGTGCAGTCAAGCAGGTCTTGTAAGGAAAGCTAATGTGGGAAAGCACTACTCTCTTCCCTCCACACACCAAAGGCACCAACCCTGATGTGAGACAGGGAAACCTGCCATATATTTCATGCATCTTTGTGCCATTTTCTTAATCTTTTGCTCCGAATAAGTAAGGCAAATCAACAGGCAGATGCACCAGCCAATTGGTGAAATGTTGACAGAATGTTAAACGCACATGCAGTAGCTAGCATATAGATGGGTTTTCTTTTTTTGTTTCGCCCTGGCTGTGAGAACCTGGCTGCGCACAACTCAACCTCTGATTGTTGGAAACCGCTGTTGGTCAAAAAAAATAGCTCACGTGGTTGGCTGCCAGCATCTTGCCCCTCCTCACAACAGAATGTTTATAAACAAAAAAAACATGTATAGCAGGGATTGAGTCTATGCTCTCTTCACAGAGCATGATCAATAAAATGAGCAATCTAAAGGTTCCGGTGGTCTCCACAGCCTTGCAAGGGAGTTAGATTTAACAAATACTACTGTGCTTAAGATCTGGGCCGTTCACATTTCATTGAGCCCATTAAAGTGCATTCAATGACCTATTTTAAAGGCATTAAATCACATAAGACTGTAGGAAACACATGTTGTCAGCAAATATTGACCGGCACACAAAAAAACGAGAATGTAAATTGCAGGTGCTTTTGGTACGAGTCAGCATTTTGGGGGAGGGCCGCATTTGTGCTGATACAGAACATCCTAGGTAAAAGAAACCTACAAGTAACGCCTATATACCCCTCATGATATGGATATGTGCACTCAGTCTGGCCAAACTAAAATTAGCTGTGCAGATTTTAATATCAAACAAGGCACCACCAATTCAATCAAGTCATACTGTAGCTCAACCGGCGCTAGGCATAGGCAGATAAGGTGGTCGCCTAGGGCGCCAAATGTCTTGGGGTGCCAAGTCCCACAAATTTACAATATTAAATGACATAAAGCATTAAACGTTACATTGACAATGATTTTTCATGGCCACTCAGTACATGGTGTATGTACTTTGTAGGTTCTAGATCAGCTGTGCTTGATCAGATGTACATATGACGCTATGTTTACACATGCCAAATTCTAATTCCGCAAGTACGAAAGAGGGGTGCTAGTCTCGGGCACCAACCTGACTAGAACCAGCCCTGCTGTAGCTTACCTCCAAAGTTGGCAAGTCTCCCAATTCTTGTCACAGGCACTTTCCTCTCTCTGGCAGTGGAACTGAGCTACAGATAAGGACACCATGAAACAATGCACCCAATCACTGATAAAGAGTTAATAATAATAATAATAATAATAATAATAACTGTAATGGATAAACATCAGTGTTAAAAATGAAAATAAAAAGTGAGGTAGAAAAGAGAGACAGAAACTAGAAAGAATAGCAAGAGGACATGACTTTGATAGTGTGATAGTATGATGTTGATAGTGTTGTAATGCAGTCATACGGCAAACTCCAATCAAATCTGAGGAATTCCACATCAATAAGCAAATAAACAGATGTACACTTGTTTCTTTTGAATTATGATATGAATTTGTGTAATAACTACATAACAAACGCAGTGAATAGGAAAAGGAAATCAGTACTGTTTGGTTATGGCGTTTGGTATCTTTGTTTATGCTTGATCCAGCTCCCTCCACCGTCTCTGCCTTGTTGCTGGCCACAGACGAGTAGCTGTGTTGAGACCATCTCCTCTCACTGAACAACATCAATCCACTGGCCCTGCATGCTTTGAGGAACTGTAGTGTTGATCTGCAAGACTTGGTGTTTGCATGTCCCTTCCATTGCACCCTGGACCCCAGCCCAGGGAGGAGAAAATCTGCTCTGCACCTGAAAACCTGTATAGAATAAAATTCATTCGCAAATCACAACCATGTAAATGTTCAAGGTTACGTACCAACATTGTGCAATAACTTCAATGGAGTGAAAATGTATTTTTGTAAGTGTTCAATAAAAAATAAATTTAAAAAACTTCAAAGGAGTGGATTATGTTCAAAAACGTGCTGCACATGTAAAAGACACAAGATATAGGCCAGCACTTGTAATGGTAAATCAAGATTCTACCTGCTGCCTTTGCTGAAACGTGTAGATGTTTCTTGTGGCAAATAAAGCCCTTAGTCCACTCCAGGATTCCAGGACGTGTGTTTGCCTTGCCATGGGTTTCAACCTCACCATCCCCAACATCAGACACCTTTCTCCAGCCATGATGTTCTCATACACTCCTCTTCCCATAAATGAAAAAGAAACAATCACTTTACTACTAACAGTCAGGAAAGTTAAATGATCAACATTATCTACAGTGCTGGACTAAAAATAAACAGGTCAGACTTTCATCATAGTATCAGCATCTGATCTGATAGCAGGCCTATGCTCTAAAAAAAAACCATTAAATAAAAGAACAACTTACCAAACTTGACTGTTCCGCCTGATAAAATATTTCACTCATAAAGTCATATTTATGAAATGCTCTTTGTATGGCTCTTAACTTTCCTCCCATGTCTAACTGACTGTTAGTCGAAGTTGGTGTAAAAGTAGGCAAGGAGGCGTGGTGTATGTTTATAGCGACAACTGTGCGTCATCTCAATTTGATATAATTCTTAAATACCAAAAGGTATGCGTTGTTTGACAGTCAGTATTACTAGCCAATGAAGTCTGGAAAACAACTGGGCTAGGAAGCAGAGTGCAGCTGCAGAAAAAGTTTATAGGCGTGCTCGACCTCACGGCCTAAACTGTTAACTTCTCTGAGCAGGTTGCGAGAGTCCTCTAGCGTCCAGCCACCAGCCATAGTCAAACCGCAGATGTCAGACCAAGAGACCGCCGAGTAAACTACATCGCAACTGGTTGCTGTTGCGTGTATGCCAAAAGACGGCGGGCATATGTTATGGCAGGACAGCTTTGAAAAAAGTTACATGACAACTGCAGCTATATGAGTGGTTCTACGATTCCCCTACGCTTTTGGCAAAAGCAAAATGTCAATTATCAGTATTTTTTTTCAACTAAATGACCTAGATGTTTACATAGTGTATATATTTAAGTTTCCAAACAAACAAATTGCCAAGCTTAATCTTAAATCATTTGATAAATACTCTAATGAAAGCGAACATTTGCTTAATTATTTTGTCAACAGTGTTATGGACAAATACTATGTCATTTCAAACATATATAAAAATACTACAGAGTTGAAAATATATATGTTTGAAAGTGCTTATGTCCCTTAGCAGTAATGTTGTCATTAATCTGTGCAACTGATATAGAAAATGTGATTGTTGAGCTTCATAAGTAGGATTTTATGAGTCACTGTGATACAGACTGACACATTTTTCATCATAAATCCCTGTAACTTCTGATTTGAATATAGTCACCCTCCTTACACAAGACTTCCTTCTCCAGAGATAATCCCTAGTGTATGTTCATAGGATTTTTCCAACACATAAGGGATCAATAGCGCAAAAACACTTTCAAAACAGTCAACTGTGTTACTCAACTGTGTTACGGTCAACAGTGCAGGGGAACAAGTCGGCACTTTTTTAGGAGAAAAAACAGAGCAGACAAACCCATCTCCCTAGAACACAAATTATTTTGTTTGTTTGTCTGTCAATATGGATATAAATTGGCAAAAACATACTCCTCCTCAACTGTCATCAGTGTTGCCAGATTGGGCTGGTTCCCGCCCAATTGGGCTGCTTAAGATGGCCGTGTGCAGGTAAAAATGGCATCTATCAGAAAAACCTTCCCACTGCCATATAAATCAATAGAATTGGGCGTTTTTTTAGGGCGGATTTTGATCATTTTTTGGGCAGGAAATCATCAGCCTCATCTGGCAACCCTGACTGTCATACTTAATTGTAACACCATTGACGGTAACACCGTTGACATTTCAGCCATTTTTATGGTGTTGTGCTAACTGAGGACCTCAGAAGTTCCACCACAACACCTTAATCAATTCATGTATCTGTATGCTTTATCTGTGTTTTTCTACATGTGATGTCTAATTCAGATTCTTATGAATATGTTGATAACACAGTTGACAGGCAATTTTCCCGCTATGAGAACATGAAATAGAATGGATTAAATTATGGAAGGATGGAGCTCAAAATTGACCAAAAAGTCTTCCCGTATCCTGCCAAAGAGGTTATGACATCACGTGATGTTATTCGTATGGCCTAAGCAGTCCCTCCAGGATTTTGCGCTGAGATTTTGTGATTTTTGCGGTCAAAATGTCTGATTTTGTGGCGGCATTTTCTCATTTTTTGCAAAGATTTTGCGGCATTTTCTCATTTTTTGCAAAGATTTTGCACCCCTTTCTGGGTTTTTTTGGTAACTGAAAACCACAATCAGTCTAAGCAGGCTTACGACAAAAGAGAGAGAGATTCAGAAACACAATTCCTATATAATAGAATAATAAAATATTGACAATAAAAGATTGTCAAAAACTGCCAGAGCGTCTTATAAGCCAGTGCGTCCAATGTGTAAAAAAAATCATGGCCGCGACACTCATAAATCTCTGTCGATATTTTAGAACGACTTCGGGGGAAAACGGGACTGCACGTTATGAAAAAATACTTGTGGGTATAGCCTACCAGTAGGCTAATGAAGAGCGTCGCGGGGTACAGTAGCCAGGTTGTATGCAAGCGTTACAATGTCACCTGTTGGAAGACGTCTCTCTCTCTCTCTCTCTCTCTCTCTCTCTCTCTCTCTCTCTCGTGCTCGTATTGCAAGCTGTTGCATATTAGGCTATTTGCTTGATGCAAAGTTGTGATGGCATACACGCTCTCGTTGACATGGTTGTGTGCATGGTTGCATGGATTCGCAAGACTTGCAATAACACAGTGAAAGCGTGGAAGGGCCGTTCACTTCCTATCTCGGTGTCCTTGACTGAAACAAGTTGCAAAACTCCACACTTCCGATCGAATCCTTTGCGATCGGCACTACAGTGATTGTTATCAGAAGGCTTGTGCCTACGCATAGACATAGACCCTTAAATTACAAACATTAGCGAACATTGAAAAAAGATCAGACAACGACCGTCGGGTAGCATGCTCATGAAAGCGACAGGGGAGAGTGGAGAAGTTGCGCAAAAATGTAACGTAAGATGTTTGCTACTGTGCGACAGCACCGCCACTATTTCATGACTGCATACACTTCTTCGTCATGGATAAATGGGCAACAATACTTTTTTCCAGCCAGGATTGCACTGAAAAGTAGGCTACTGCTGTTAAAGAAAGGTCACGGATGTGCAGCACCGACGCCTGCGTGTATGTGTGAGGGGAGAGCGGAGCTGCTGAGATGAGGGTCGCGACTTGCGAAATAGCAGGCAATTATTTTTCAACGTTTCAGTGACATATTAACAAAAATGCTTCCTATTGGTTTTCGTCTCCGGTGGTGTTGGTCTCATTTTTTATTTTTCGACGAAAATATAAATCAATAAACTTTGCGGGAAAAATGCGGCTTTACAGGAATTACGTGGCATCGTGAAATTATGCGGAATATCATTGAATTTGCATGAATCCACGCGATCGCTTAATCGCGAAAAACTGGAGGGACTGCCTAAGACCAAACCATTACTGATTTATGGATGAGGTTTCAGACCGTGACACGGTTAACACAGTTTTCGTGGACACACACAAAATGGCAAATTTCATGTATAATGGAAAGGACAGTGGTCTTTCTGACAGTTTTGTCATATTGTGATGATTACTGTGAATCAACATTTCCAATCGTCTTGGGCAAAACAAGTTTCTTTACATGCTAATATGAAGACTGAATCTGACATTTGGAAAACAGGACGGCATGAAAACGCCCAAAACCAGTATTAAATATTCATTCTTGCTGAGGGAAATAATGCTATGTCTACACTTTCTGTATTATATGAAAGATAAATGTTTTCTAATGTCCAAAAACATCATTGGATGCAGTTAATAGTTAGTGGAATTGCCAAATAAAATCCACGGACTTAAAAGTGTAGGCGAATTAGAGAATCACTCATATACCATAATAGACTTTTTTATTATGTTTATATGTACAACACCTCGTACAATTAAATCCAATATGCTTACCTTTGTGTTTTTATTATGTGTGTCCAACACGTTGAATTTAGTAGGCTATATAGGCTGCAGTAGGTTAGGACACAGCTAGGGCGCAATGTTTTTCCAAAAGGTTTGTCAGTCGCATGATAAACATCTCCGTGCATCTGCACTTAATGGCCTATGATTAAATAATCACATAATAACAAATCCAGATCCAATTCATTCCTTTATTTCATAAATATCTCCCATAACGTCAATATTGTCCATTTTCAAATGCAGGTGCTTTCAAGAGGATTTCAAATTGTCCACGGAACAGCTGATTCATTTTCAAATCTGTAGGGTACATGCATTAGATATGTCTAAGCAATTTCCAAGCCTCTTGTCTGAAGGTTGACCTATGGTCTAAATGTTAGAGTGAAATAGTGTTTTTGAGGAGCATATATACAGTCCCAGGAAAAAGTTTGTACACCCTTTGAAATTTCTTACCTTTCTGTCAAAATTGGTCATAAAACATGGTCTGATCTTCCCGGAAATCACAAGAAGGAACAACCAGAGTCTGCTTTAACTAATTCAACCCAAACATTTACAAGTTTTCATATTTTAATTGGCCATAAGATGTAAACATTCACAGGACAGCAAGGCATAAGTAAGTACACCCTTGCATTCAATAGGTTTTAACCCTAAGATAGTCGCAATAACCTCAACCAGATGTTTCCTGTCGTTGCAGATCAGATTAACAAAACAATCTGGATGTATCTGGTCTCCCTCTTCTTTAGAAAACTGCCAAACGTCAGCAAGGTTTGTGGGATGTCTGGAGTGCATAGCTTTCTTGACTTCATGCCCTATAATCTTAATTGTTTTTTGTCAGGGCTTTGACTGGGCTATTCCAGAATGTGTATTTCATTATTATGAAGCCATTGTAAAGTCGATTTGCTTCTAAAGTATGGGTTGTTGTCACATTTCAGCACCCATCCTCTTGTGTGCTTCAACTGTGTGACAGACTACCTCACTTTTTTTCTGTAAAATATCTCGATAAACTTCTGAGTTCATTGTTCCACTGATAATAGCAAACTGAAAAGGGTCTGAGGCAGCAAGGTAGCCGTATATAATGATGCTCCCGCCACCATACTCAAAGGTGGAGATGATGTTTTGGTGAAGGTGTGGTTCTCCAGTTCTCCTCCAAACATGACATTGTGTGTTCCCCTGAACAATTCAACTTTGGTTTCAACGTTGGTCTACAGAATATTTTGCAGTAATTCTATGAAGCATATAAATGCTTTTTCGCAAACCTCAAAGGTGCAGCAATATTTTTTGGGACAGAAACCCCATTAATTTTAGATTGGCAGAATGAATCCCATTTTTAGCTATTCTTGGTTACATCTCCTCTTCTGAGTATGGTGGCGGGAGCATCATTATATGCGGCTACCTTGCTGCCTCAGGCCCTTGACAGTTTGCTATTATCAGTGGAACAATGAACTCAAGTTTATTGTGATATATTACAGAAAAAACGTGAGGATGTCTGTCACACAGTTGAAGCACACAAGAGTATGGGTCCTGAAATGTGACAACAACCCATACTTTAGAAGCAAATCGACTTTAGAATGGCTTCATAATAATGAAATACACATTATGGAATAGCCCAGTCAAAGCCCTGACAAAAAACAATTGAGATTATATGGCATGAAGTCAAGAAAGTTATGCACTCCAGACATCCCACAAACCTTGCTGACGAGAGGCAGTTCTCTAAAGAAGAGGGAGACAAGATACAAACAGATTGTTTTGTTAATCTGATCTGCAACTACAGGACAAGTCTGGTTGATGATATTGCAACTAACTGAGGGTTAAAACCTACTTAATGCAAGGGTGTACTTACTCATGCCCTGCTCTCCTATGAATGTTATGGCCTTATGACCAATAAAAATATGATAACATGTAAATGTTTGGGTGGAATTAATTAAAGCAGACTCTGATTGTTCCTTCTTGAGATTTCTGGGAAGATCAGACCATTTTTTATGATCAATTGTGACAGAAATGTAAGAAATTTCAAAGGGTGTACAAACTTTTTCCTGGGACTGTATTTTAGATGTTTCTTTTATTATTATATTTTCAAAGATATGAAAAACCTGGAAAAAAAACATGGAGCCAACCACTGTAGGCTACATCCAGTAGCCGAGCCAGCAGTGTTAAAATGAATGAAATGTCCAATGTTTTGATGCTCCTTTCAAATGGTCAAGAGGGTCTTTAGTCTGGGGAAGAGGCGAAGAGCGTTCTGTGTGGTCACCTCCACCACCCTCTCCACAGGCACGCCTTTGATCTTGGCAATGTACTCTGCACATATGGAGATGTTCTTTGGTTCATTTCTCACCTATAGGGCAGAGAGGGGGGGAGCAGCAGCACATGCGCTGCATTAGCCAAGATGTGCAAATGCAGCAAAATCATTGAACTAACATTATATGTGAGCGCGGAAGCAGAAAACATATTACAGACGGTTTATATCAAAACAACAGAAACTGGCAATCATCATAGCATCACAGCCAGCGCCACAGGCCTGTGGTCATGCACTGTGAATAGTATGGCATATACTGTAATGGGGCATTAGTCTACAAGTAATGCTGTGTGAAGCTCTAGTTTCTATTCTTTGCTGGTAGCAAAGAATACCAGTGTGCGGAGATTCATCCTTCCTTTACTTGGATTACTTTTACTGCACATCACCAGCACCTGGACAGTGGTTGTGCACAGGGACGCTACTTTGAGTACTGAATATTGTTAACTAAATGTAAAGTATTTGGGTTGCTTGTACAGTGTTGTGCAGTTAGGCTACCTGCTTCTCCGGGCCCAACGCAGGAGAATCTGTCTCCAGGCACATGTTCTCCAATGGCAGCTGTTTCACCAGTTTTTGCTTCTTATTGAAATAGAAAAGAAAATTAGCATGTGTATAAATATAACAGGTTTGTAAATACCAGGTCAATAGTTACATTCTAAAGGTCTCTACAACTTATGGTACTACTGTTACTCAATGACGCCAGCACTATAAAACTAAAAAAACTTGAAATGGGTTTTAAATAAACACATCCTCTTTTTCATTCATACATCCTAACATAGGAAGACTATTTCAAAGGTTGGTGAAACTGTCTATTAAAGGGGTATGACACTATTTTGGGGCTTAATACAGTTAAAATCATTTGCCATGGTTTATAAAGGTGGTAAAGTGTCTTATTTTTCATGTAAGCTGTTGTCTTGCTTTAAGACAAGTTAAAAGAGGGAGCATGTCGCTAAGCTAGTGAAAGTCAATGGATCCGTGTAGCATTAAGCCCCAAAATAGTGGCATACCCCTTTAAGCTATTTGATAGGAGACAGAGAGAGCAGTATGTACCTGTTCACTTCTTATAATAGAAGGAGGTATGGAAAAGAAATAACCAGCTTTCACGCCCTCCATTGCAACTGACGGTTTTCCATCAAATGCATGAAGAAGAACATTCTCTGCTCCTGTGAATAAACAATTGAAAGATATTTGCAACAACTCAAATTGTGCAAATGAGTTGTGAAAAATGTGCATGTTTAATACATTGTAATCATTAATCATTTCACCGACCCTGATCTTTCAAAAGTTGGATTGTGGGTCTGCCTGCAGATCTTGAGTGGACATTTCTGGTCAAATGAAGAATGAATTTAGAACTGCAGTTATGTAAAATAGATTGGTGCATGATATAGAGTAGTGCTCAACTTTGTGTTTAAAAATACTTTTCAAAAGAGAATCCTTCATTATCCCAAAACACTTCCTAACTCTACCCGCAAAGGTGAAACGTTTTTTAAACAAAATAAGTCTAATAAGGGACTGGCTCTGGCTACACAATCAACCACAATCCACAAGGGCTGAGGTACATGACACATCATGCCGTATCTAGGACAACAGAGCTAGCAAAACACTCTCATGTGCTTTTTTTCCTGTTACAATCTCTTAGGTAAAGAAGAAGGGAGGGTGACTGAGGTTTTCAGACTTACAAGGGAAGGCAGAGTCTCTTGGCAATCTCTACCTGACGAATGAGCACCTGCCTTTGCTGGTCTTTCCCAGTATCAGAGCTTACAAACCGGGGGGTGAAATCCAGGCCCACCTGATGATGGAATGTGATGTGATAACACAACCGTATCTCTATCATTTCGTGAAGGATAGAGATAGGGCTCGATAACAACACAGAGGGAAATTCCTGCTCATTCTGAGCAAGTAGCAAAGAATGTAGAGAACTGCAGTCATACAATAGCATGGTGCCTAATAGGCTAGTAAAACATAAATGCATAACAAACGTAACCAAAAATGTTATTTAAAGTCATGAAAAGCACTGAACCTGCATCTCTGCATTAACCTTCTCACCTCACCAATGGCCACAAGCTGGTCCTTGTGTTGCTCAATCAGAGGCATTGCTGCTTCTAGATCCTGCACAACACAGAGAACGTGATTCCTTTAGGTGTGTGTGTGTGTGTCAAGTCAAGTCAGCTTTTATTGTCACTTTCTTCATATGCACAAGTCATACAAGGAAAATTAAATTACGTTTCTCTCTCTCTATACCATGCCAAGACATAGACATACAGAGGACTGACATTTTACAGACTGACATAAAGTGCAAGACAGGACAGGTAACAGTGATGGACTGGTGTGTGTGTGTGTGTGTGTGTCAGGGCTTGACACTGGCATCTGCCAACCGGCCAAATGCTGGTAAAACTTGGCTGTGGCTGGTAACAATTTCAGTGTCACTAGCCAATTTGGCAGGTAGTTTATTCTATGGTATGACATATCATTCCGCACTTTGCCCCTTATGTATCAATTGTTTGTATTTAAGTTGAAGAAAAAGCTAATTTACTCAGTTTCTATTTGTTTGTTTAATTTTCATTCAGAAACCCATGCACTCATCTTCTTGCTTTAAGCACCTCATCTTCTGAGGTTAGATATACAATATCATGATAAAAAAATAAATTTTGAAAATCTAAAAAAAAATGGCTAGTAGAATAGCTGGATGGCTTGTGACTCGGGAAAACCACTAGCCACAGTGGCCGGCAAGCGAAAAAGTTAATGTCAAGCCCTGGTGTGTGTGTGTGTGTGTGTGTGTGTGTGTGTGTGTGTGTGTGTGTGTGTGTGTGTGTGTGTGTGTGTGTAGTGGGATATTACATCCATACTGGGCTTACATCAAGGACAGCACCCCGCTGCTGGGTCTCATCCACTGCCTGTACAGGATGGACTCCAAGGGAAGGTGCAATGAAGCCCGGAAACCTGTCAAGCAGTGGGGTTCTTAATCTTTAGATGTTCCGATGAGTGTTGCATTTACACAGTGATGGACAAAGTAAAAGTACAAGTACTATTGTGGTGTAATTACAACAGTGGCACATTATATTACATAGCTGTTACGCCATTTAGATAGACTGTGTTACTACTGTAAAAAACAGAAAAACCTAACAAGGACCCACCACAAACTCAATCCAAAATGTGCAGAATCAGCATATCGTAAGACAAGTACATTGGTCTTCTTTTTACTCAGATAAGTTACCTGTGTTGGAAAAATACACTGTTTCTTTTTTAAGGCTACTTTTACTTTGTCCACCACTGTTACATTATATTGCATTCACTTAATTGAACGTTTTCTCCAAAGCAATGTGTATTACATTCTACAGGATCTGCATGTTCATTATGCCAAAGTACCTCTGAGAGAGCTTGATGATTTTCTCAAACTCCCCTGCATGTTCAGCAACAGCTAGAAGTGCTACCACCCCCGCCTGTCAAAACACAAGAACCAACATGGAAACTGTGGCTTGTTAACATCAATCATACAGTCATTGGTTGAGAAGAGAAGACTGGCAAAGACTACATGGGAACAACTTACTCTCTTGGCATTCTCAATTACAATATCAATATCCTGAAATAAAACAGACACAAAAAAGGTTTAGATGTCGCATCAGTTTGCAACAGCATGCATTTGTATCAGTAGGCTTGGTAAGTATGGCATTTGAACATACGTTGTCGAACTCTGTCGCAGAAATGTGACAGTGACAATCAATGTATCCTTGCATTAATGTATTTATTTTACTCCTGGTCAAAGAAATGCTACTTCTATATTAGATCATTTCGCAGAAAAAGACAAACGTGGGCCCCTATCGCCTCGCAGCTACGACCATCAGGAAGATACCGGATGTGTCCTATTTAGTGCACCTATAATTCAAAGTAAAGGTTTTTTATTATTGTCGACGAATCCTATGCAAAGCATTTTCGTCGTCATAATAATTAATTTTGTAAATCATTCCCCGTCGTATTGCTATCACATGTTATAAACGCACAACAAAGAACTGCACTTATAGTGAACAGAACTGATCACTTGGGAAATGTTGTGATTGGTTGCAACTTTTTTTTCTCAGACTACCGGAAGCGCGCGGCAGCAAACCAGTTTGTTACAAATTTGCATGAGATACAAAGTTGCCTGAGCGCAGGTGTCGTTACATATTAACAACGTATGGTGCCGTCGTATGGAACGCCAAATGAGCCACGCTTAATTAAATAAATACACCAACAAATAATTAATTAAATGTGTCACTAATTAATTTAAAGTAGAATGAAATAATTAAAATTGGCATTAAATATATAATTTATGAATTAAATGGCTATTTATATAATGTAATGTTAAATATTTATTTCGCAATTCAATTAATTATTTAATTAATTTATTTAATTATTTCATGTTACGTGTGTTTCAGCACATAATTAATTAAATTAATCTGTCAATCTCACCCATCAAAGTCAGTGGGCGGAACCACTGACGTAAACGGGCGGGACTAGTGCCAATCTGGTGTTATCGACTGCTTTGGTCTGAAGCGTAACACACCTCCTACATGACATGAATGGATCAGAGCCACTCTGGAATAGCCTGGGAACACCCATACTGCCTTACGTTCTACACAATCGTTTCGATCTGAAAGACAATCTCACTTGTGATTAGGTCTGGTGGTAACCAGGCAAACTCTGGAATGGATCAAGGAGGAAAGCTGCTTCTATTCGAAATATGACCAAAAAGGGTTGTGATTGATTGGGACTGTAGCGCTGTCAACATTTCAAGTGAAAGGCTTAGAGTTTTATCTTTAGGAAAATGTATTCGTAAAATTAGCTTGTTGGCCATGAAGTTTTAAAAGGAGTGGATGCATGTTGTCGAGATACGTTGATGGTTGAGGATGACAGCTGTCTCCAAGTTCTTCTTGGCTTCCTCGCGGCCTATCCACTACAAGGGCTCCGGGAACCAAATCTCCTCAATCATCGTGTTAGTTGTTTGACACACTTTCTCACAGGTAATGTAGACAATTTTGAAAGGCATTTGCCGTTGTGTAACCTGACAAAACGTTCGAACTAGCCGGCTACGTGGTCTCATTTTCACCGTGGTAATGCTAGTTGCATTTGTCATAAGAAGTAGCACGGTCAGAGTGACCGCAGACAACGAGTCATTTGTTGGCAAAACAAAGTAGATGGTATGCCAAGAAACATTACCAACGTTGTTCAATAACAATGTTGGCGGACGCTCCAGTTTTTGAATGGGGTCGAGACGTCAACCAGCGATACTCTTCTAGGAGGGTGCTAGTGCTAGAAAAATAGCATTAGCAGGCATCACTACACAACAAATTACCAGTTACTTATCACACCATAGAAAACAAGCAAGTACCGGTATGTGATTAGTTTGCGAATTCAAGGTGGATAGCTTGGTCACTAGCAAATGGTATGAATATCAAGAGTACCTCCCAGTGCTTGGCTTACTAGTTCAACTTCAGAACATTCTGGGACTAGATCTGTCCAGTTATGTTCATGAGCGGTCCGAGACTATTTTCTCTCTCTTGAATATGTATGAATTCTGTATTGTCACGTAATGCAGTTAAATAAGTTAAACTGATTTGGTATGTTAAGCACGTTTTAAAAATGTTGCAGTTTGCCTTTGTAGGGCAGTAGGCCTACTGTTGTTATCAATGTCATAGTATTCCACAATGTAACCTCATGTAGAGTAGCCTCAATTATTGTTTTATGTACTTAATGTGTTTATGTCTGTCATGTGTATACTATAAAGTGCTATAGGGTTCTTCACTCTCTCACTCACACACACACACACACTGGTTTTATTCAGAACATTGTGGAAGATGAATAGAAGTAATCTGTTGTAAGATCTGCTGTAATTCCCACATCTGTATTGCACTGTATTTTCAGAAATAAAAAGGGGATACTGTGACCAAACCGGCCTACTGATGTCCGTACAGACTACCCCTACACAAGACAATGTCTGTCACATTGGTGCCATGACCGAGTTGGACCTTCGCCCAACCGGGATCATTCTGGACATCATCTGCGTTGTGGTATTATACAGTATATTGCGTATATTGCATCCATGTATGGAAATGGTAAAATATGTAACCCACTTGTACCATCTTAATGTGGTACAATCAAACCTTATTTGACTAATCAAGTGTTGAAGTGATACTGTTTAGCTATTTTAAGATTTAATCTGTAGAGCTTTCTTTTAGATTACTATTTTATCTTAACCCCTCCACCTTTTTTTTTATTTTATTCTTTATCTGTTAAATGTTTTGTGTGTGTGGGTGTAAGAAGTGTACCACCCACTGCAAAACAATTGCCAATACTGGGACATAATGCTACTACTACTACTACTACTACTACTGTGTTATTTTTGGAAATAAGCTCATATTACACCTCCCTGTGAGTTAAATGATTGAGTTTTACCTTTCTCTAGCCGCCAGCTGGTCTCATAGGATTCAATGTTTATCACATGCATGGAGGTAGTATTTGCACAGCCATACTCTGAAAACGATTGAAAGTACAGGAGGAAGGTAAACCTTGATCATTTAACTCAAGGGGAGGCGTAATATGAGCTTATTTCCACAAATGGCACAGTATCAATTTAGCTGAGATTGCAAGCTTGCACTGATCATGGATCATCTGACTTTATGTGTGTTATTTATGCAGATAATCAACAAAGCCTGACTGCCCACAACACCTGGATCAGACAGCCAGTCCAATGAAATCTGTCAAGAAAACCGCAGATAAACAAGGCCTGTATCATCATTGTAGTCTAGTACTACACTTTTATTATACACGAAGACAGAACATGACATGCTTGTATCATTGCAAGAAAAAAAAAAACTATACAATCAGTCAGACGCACTCTTACTATACAACTCATGTTATCCATTACAATGTGTTCATTCAGCTCTAACATACCCACATTTTTAATAAAAAAAAAACCCTCAAATCTCAAGAACCTGAATGCAGCGTATATGCGTCTCCAGGCTACAATGGGTTAAAGCGCTGGAGGCCAGAAGGAAAGTAGAGTGATTACACTCATTCTCAAACTGGGCACAATGTGGACAGTATTCCAAGTGCGCCTTTAAATAATATTGGTTTGTGGGTTTTGTGTTGTTTATTGGGTCAGAGGTGGACCCAAGTTTCAGTTACACCATTAGGTGTAAGTGATCACCATTCTTTGTTACACCATGATTTTCCTAAATGTATGTATATTCCAGTTCAGTCTTGTTTATATAATTCTGCACAACTTGGTTTATCTTTCTTCCCATGTTTAACTGCAGTCAACCTGCCATCCAAGCCGAGGCCAAACACATCATAGCACTGAGGTGGTCAACCAAGGTTCCAGAAAGGGATGAGTTCCACGACGTGTCCACCAAGACCAGAGGAGGCTGCTGCGGACAGCTCCCCTGCGAGAAACCTTGCTACGCCCAGTATAGGCACACAACTCTAATTTCACTGCATGTTTTAGTATTTCTATGCATGCAACCTATAAATCCTTTAAATCTTGCAATTGATGTAGACGTGTAAGCCATCTTTAAGCAACTAATACGTTATTCTAACCTCTTCACATTGATACACATTTTGTGCACTTCAGATCAATTTCCTGTATTTTGTTCTTGCTCTTTCCCTGCAGAAACACAATTGAACAGATTTAATAAATGTTCGTCTTTGTCAATAATTGTATCTTCTTTTCAGCATGAACTGAGCCAAGTTAACTTTCTAGTCAAAGTATCTATTGGAGGCATAAATAACAAGAGGAAGACTAGCCATCAATAATTATAATATTTACAAGCAGTGAAAGAGGCACGGACTATCCAAATATGCCACATATTTGTTACAGTGAAGAAGTGGTGATGCTGTACATGTTTACTCCATCTACAGGCTGCTATAGACTGTTCGTTTTCCACAAAGAAGCCTAGAGTCGAGACCTTTGTTCAATCTGACATGCTCTTACTCTTGACAAATGGGTACTATATCAGCTTTATTACTTTATTGAATCCTAAAATTGTCCAGCACGTATGAATTGGACGTTGTATCTTGGAGTAAATAAGCTACTATCCAGATTTAAAGATCAATGTGAGCTGAAAGAATTTTTTCATCCCTGCGCAAGAGGCCAGGAAGTTTTGTCAAAGGTTGGAGAAGTCTCTTTTTTCGCGACTAATCGTGACTAGATATATCGATTAGTCCACTATTTCTCAACAGGGGTGCCGGGGCACCCTGGGGTGCCGCGGAAAAGTGGCTGATGAATAAATTATGTAATATAAGATATATTTGTCTAAATTGATAAGTTAATGCTAGTCAGTGGAATCTTTCATCTGCCATTTACGCACAATAAAGTAAATTTAGGTCACCCCAGTAAGCTGCAACTTCAAACGTAGGTCGTGTGACCAAATGTGTTACTTTTCTAAGCTTGTGTGGTATTGGATGCGATGCCATGTTACGGCTTGTTGGTTTGGGGTGCCTTTAAATTTTTCATGAATTGGAAGGGTGCCTCGCCTAAAAAAAGGCTGAGAAACACTGAATTAGTCGACTATTAAAATTATCGTTAGTTGCAGCCCTAGTAGGAATACCATCAATACAATATAGCTGTTATGCTACAACTGCTGATAATAATTTGCCCCTGTAGGGCCTAGGGGCCTACAGTATTTTCACTTCGATAAACCCTTAACTGTCACTGTAAGGGTTAGATAATCATTATTGGTCAACTGTTAAACAATTGAGACATATATTGTTATATAATAATAATAATAATAATAACTTGCTTTTATATAGTGCCTTTCAAGGATGGATAAGTGTTTCGGTCACAGAGTCGGAGAGTGAGTGCTGGAGTCTGGAGATGTTCTTGAGATAGAAAAAGGCAGATTTGGTGATGTTTCTGATGTGAGACTGGAATGAGCGTTATTATGTGTAACAATTTTGAGTAACAGTGTCTACCAAAGGGAGTGTGTCTATGTTCCCACAGCCCGTCCCACATCACAAACACTGAAAACAAAAACAAAAAAGGGGGAGAAAATAGATTGAATTGTCCCGCAGGCCAATGGTAGGCCTACTGTTCCACCCAAAAACCTTTCCCTAACCTCATTGAAATCATGCCTAACAGTCAGTTAACACCAACCATACCTACCTCTAAACCACAATGTAATGACCTCTAACCATGCTCTACTCATAATAGTAGAGATGGACTTAACTAAACCACAACCAGGGTGGAATCATGCTTAAACCCAAGTCAGTACACAATAACAATACAAGATAACCTCTGTGGAAGATATATGGGACTAATGGGATGTGGGAGCCTATAGGGCAGACCCCATGTCACATGTAATAGAAGTTACTACTTTGTGGCCATGGTATGTCAGAAACGTCAAATTAACATGATGCATCTGAAGTTGGTTTTGTTGCTGCTCCTGTCAGCATTCTGCCGTGGTCTGTGGGGCATTCTCGTGCAGTCACTTCTTTGGTAGGTGCCTGGCTTTGCCATCAGTTCATCCGTCCCAGTCCCATCTTCACTGTAAAAAGAAAAAAAAGCTTTTGGTCAAGAAAACCAATGGAAGCAGTAGCAGCTAGCGAAAGAGAGACGGGCAGTAATCAGTTGCCTGGAATAGACGTAGTGTACACGTTACAAAGTATGTGCTACAATGTTACCTAATGTTACCCAAGCTATTAGGCCCTAGTATGTTCACACACATCGCTACTACAGTGAAGTCAGACTGTTTTGACGAAGCAACTAGTTCAACATCTCTAGGTTAATTTACATGCATGCACAGATTTTTCAAGGATGGCTGGGCTGGGCCACTCATGACACTATCCACTTGCACGTCAAATGCACACGTCTCATCCTTGCTCAACAACATATCACATCATGGGCTTTTAGTGGAAAAAAAAACAACAAAAAAACAAATGAATACTATCTGCCATAGCCCATTATATCTCTTTCTCAACCACTATCTGAGCACACAGTCTAGCTGGTAGACAGCTGCTGGCTAAGGTTAGCCATTCCGTTCAAATTGAACTTGCTTAACCTAGGTCAGAACATTAACCATGTGTAAATTTACAAATTTTTATAAAAATGGACTTACCAGTTGAAATGTTGATCGCGGTGAATGAATGCTGGCGGGTCACCTTTTACCTCACCGATCTGGGTGATTCACGTTAATACCTACACAACGTCCGACAAAATCTTCATGATCAGCTCTACGCTCGATCTGTTTTGACTTGATAGGCAGTGCAACCAATCAGATTTTAGGATACGCCCACAGACTTTGATGGGTGAGTTTGACAGATACAATTATTTCATAATGTGCTGAAACACACGGGCCATGAAATAATTAAATGAATATAATTCAATAATTACTTAAATGGTGAAAGGAGTACTTTAAATACTTTTCTACTTTTATAAATTAATGACACATTTAATTAATTATTTGTTGGCATATTTATTTAATTAAGCGTGGCTCATTTAGCGTTCCATACCGTCGAACCTGTTTGTATGGACTGTCTTAGATGTTTCTGAAAAGCAGGTCACTTGTCAGTAGGCTACTATCTAGACCAGTGGTTAGCATCATGTGAGAGCAGTCATATGACGCGTAGCATTTGTTTCCTGGTTCTTGTTATTTCCCTGTAGTATTGTATTTCATGCAGTACCTGCCTGTACTAGTTCCTTGCACAGATAGGAGGATGGCGGTCGCACAGGTCGTGCGATTTGTTACTCTATTGTCCGCGTTGACCTGCTGCATTTCCATGAGATACGAGCCAACATGGGAATCCATAGACTCCCGACCTCTTCCAGGGTGGTATGACGAAGCCAAACTCGGTATTTTCATTCACTGGGGAGTATTCTCTGTTCCTAGTTTTGGAAGTGAATGGTTTTGGTAAGTTATGCTCAGACAAAATAGAGTGCGTGAACTTGCGAAATTATAGGCATACATTGCTTGAAGTAGCGTATTAGCTTTAAAAAGAAATAACCTGTGCTTATGATTTCTGATCAAACTTGTCAGTTAAGTGTTCTAAATTGTGTGCAGGGAATTCTGGCAAGGCAAGAAATGGCACCCCTATGTTGACTTCATGGAGAAGAACTATCCGCCAGGGTTCACCTATCCTGACTTTGCACCACAGTTTACTGCCGAGTTTTACAATCCCAAACAGTGGGCAGAATTATTTGCAGCATCTGGTGCAAAATACATTGTTCTCACTACAAAGCACCACGAAGGTTAGTTGCAATATTGTTACATGCAGTGTTGTCTAATTCTTCTATAGGCCTAATGCACCTCAATCCAAATTGAACTTGGAACCTTTACCTGCTTCACCCTGCATACAGTCCTTTAAAAAGTAGTTTATATAATATAATTGTGCTGGATTTACACAATGTTGTGGATTAAGATGGTGAGAAAAGCCTTATTGATTCGCTTGAGTTTGACTCCTGATAACAATAATCAATCTTATGATTTAGTTCCGAATGTGAATTGTTGTAATTCAGTACAGGTCAATGCATAAAATGAGTGCTTTGTGGATATGACTGGAATCTGGGCTAGTCAGTAGGCCTACCCTCCATGAAGAACGTCATGCACTCAGACCCATTGGAAAAGATGTTCTAAACATTCTAAATGTGCTATTCGGATATAATTACTCAAATCTGGGCTACTCAATACCCTACATGTAACATGCCACCTCAGACCCATTGGAACAAGTTGGATCACTAATGTTTTTTTTCTGAACTTTTTAGGCTTTACATTATGGG
Organism: Engraulis encrasicolus; assembly: GCF_034702125.1. Lineage (NCBI taxonomy): Eukaryota > Metazoa > Chordata > Actinopteri > Clupeiformes > Engraulidae > Engraulis > Engraulis encrasicolus. The sequence goes on from NC_085875.1 coordinate 34,790,756, forward strand.
GTTCAAAGAATTCCTTTAACTGGAATGCGGTGGACGTCGGTCCAAAGAGGGACCTGGTGGGCGACCTTGCGGATGCCCTACGGAAAAACACCAACCTCCGCCTGGGACTCTACCACTCCTTATTTGAGTGGTTCAACCCGCTCTTCAGAGAGGACGCAGCCAACGTCTTCACAACCAACTACTTCCCCACCACAAAGACCCTCCCAGAGCTGTACGATCTGATCTTGAAGTACAAGCCAGACGTGCTGTGGTCTGACGGGGATGGAGACGCGCCTGACAAGTACTGGAACGCCACAGGCTTCCTTGCCTGGCTCTACAACGACAGGTAGGCTTGATTGATGATTGATTGATTTTATTTGACATCTTCAGTTCATATAAATAAAATAAATACATGATTGAGTTTCATATAAACCGCACCACATACTTAAATAAAAAAACAGAGAGTCAGGATAGCACAATAAAGCTCGGAAGCTTATTTCCATTGTGGTCCTTGGTGTTTAGTGGTGTTTATGGCAGCCATTGTTAAAATGACAAGAGTAGCACTGAGACCAAACTAAAATTATAACACATTCAATACATAGCATACACATAGCACATACTCTTTCCACTGAAAGTAATATAAGTTACTACACTGACTGATCTCTAAGCCATTTTTTCAAAGCCCATTTAAAACCATCTAGGCTATTGATCATCTTATATTCCACAACTGACTGTGTGCGGTGCACTTGTGTGTTTCACTAATTGGTTAATAAAGTTTATAGTGAGGATCCTGCATGCTTGAAATCAGAAAAAAATGGATTTGTGTGGAGACTCCTCACGTTAAAACTTGATTCAGCCTTTGTCCTGCACCTTGACCTGGGATGTGCACAATTTCCCCTATGCTGCTATTTTTTGAACATTACATTTCTTCATTCTCTTTGAAATATTATATAATTGAATAATTTTGTGTTGCAGCCCGGTGAAAGACACGGTGGTGACCAACGACCGCTGGGGAAAAGACACTGTCTGCAAGCACGGAGGCTACTACACCTGCGATGACCGCTACAACCCAGGGCACCTGGTCAAGCACAAGTGGGAGAACTGCATGACCATTGACAAGCATTCGTGGGGCTACCGTCGAGAGGCCGTGCTGAGTGACTACCTCACCACCCAAGAGATCATAAACGTAAGCAGTAGCAGCATGGCCAAACAGGTTGACATGGATGGGTCATGGGTGGGTGAGGGGTATCCCACGAAGGCAGTTCAGCACCAAACCATGTTAAGTTAAGATAAGAGACATTTCATTGGACATGAGAGTGTGATGTAACACCAAAAAACAGCACAGACAAATGACACGCATGTATACTAAACAAGGAAACATGTAATATGTAAACAAACAACTGCTTTTAGTGTAGTGCTTCCCCTTTGGCGCTACCAACCGTCAAACATTCGTCCAAAATAAAGCAGACCATACATTACACACACACCCCTGTGAGGGGAAAAAAAGAACACATAAATATTACACATGTGATTCATAAAAATAAAAAAGACCCCACCACCACACATATACACACGTATGCGCGCACACACTCACACATATACACACACACACACACACACACACACACACACACACACACACACACACACACAGTTAACCTGGAGGTAGTTCTAAATCAGATGATAAAATGGCCTTCCTGATTTTCTCTACTAAATGATACCTGCTGGCTTTTTATTAGCAGGTTTTTGTCTTCTGTAGGTTAACTTAGCCAGGTATATCACTTAACACTGTTCAATGCTCCCCTAATATGTGATTTTTGACACTATGCTGTCAGTGTTGCAACTGTACACTGTGCCTTACCCTGTTCTTGCTTAAATGTTGTCCTTGTAAGTCGCCTTGGTCAAAGGTGTCTGCTAAATGCTATGTAATGTAATGTCATGTAATGTAATGATATAACTTTGCATTGTGTTTGTGTGACGGGCTTTTGCATTCAGGCCATAGTTTTATGGCATTCCAAAGTCCACTGTCGTCATTAATATTGTAGTTACATTTCCGTGTACAACATACTTCTGCTGTTTACCTGACCCCATTTACAGCCAAAAGATTTTTGTGATTTACATGTTGATGTTGTATTATTATATTGTATTTTATTGTATTACTGTAAAATGTATTACTAGTATGTTTACACTGTTGTACTATCCTTGAAATGCTATGTCTATGTTGCCATATCCATGAAATGGTTTATTGTTGTGGCCTAGGGAACACTTCAGTTGCAAGTCATGTGTATAACCGCTATGTATGATTTAGTAATTCTGTCTTTGCATATCTTTCAGACTCTAGTGGAGACCGTGTCTTGTGGTGGGAATATGCTGGTGAATGTGGGCCCCACGCGTGACGGCCGCATCTCCCCCATCTTCGAGCAGCGTCTCCGGGAGCTAGGCCAGTGGATGAAGGTCAATGGAGAGGCCATCTACGGGTCCGCCCCATGGAGAGCCCAGAACGACACAGTCACCCCTGGACTCTGGTCAGACTCCTCACGTGCACACTCCCAAGCACCTCACACCTTTTATAGCACTTAAGTCACTGTCTCTACTTATCAAGTCAAGTTAAGTTTATTGTCAATTTCTTTACATGCACTGGTCATACAAAGAATTTGAAATTGCGTTTCTTGCTCTCCCATGCAGACATAGACTAATCTAGGCAAGGGCATAGACAGTATAGACATAGACAGTACTCATACATGGACTTATTGTCAATTGTCTAAGATCAGATCTCAACAGAGATTAAGGTCATAAGACCTGAGGTACATCCTTGGCAATCACTACAAAAACAAACTAGTTAACAAACTAGTTTTCCAACCTAATGACTGGCAAAGTGCCGGATAGAGTCATGTGTGTATGCGACTGACAACACCTGACCAAATCCACAATGCCCTCTATGCAGGTCTGAGACGAGTAAAATTGTGAAAAAAAGGGTAGGATATCCTGAAAAACCAGTATGAGCAAGGTACACGCTGGAGTAGGAGGGAGGGAAATGCAGTAGGTGAGATTGATAGGTCACATGATTGTCTGTCCTACTACAGGGATGAACATGTCTTCCATTATGGAAAGTGCGGTCACTGGGTGGGCATGTTCAACCGCTGTGGTTTTCTGACTTAACAAATTGTTTGGGCGTAACTGACATTTGTGTGTATTTGCTAACATTTGTTATGCATGTTTGAGTGTATTTGCTAGCCTTTGTTAGTCATGTTCGAGCAATTATCCAATTGAAGACAATGTTTTCTCTTCCAGAACGGCACCAAAAAAATCTCCCTCTCAGTTGCCATAGGCACACAGTTGTTCAGGGCAACATTCATGCATCTTGAACATGGCCATTATGACCACAAAATGGGGGCATAACAGAAAACGGGTGTACTGTATAGTTGCTTACCTGTTTATGGTCAGAGCAAGTGTTATGCCTAAGCCTACTAAAAAGAGTATATGGGATTTACATGAGAGTGCAGCATATGAGATTGATAGGGCATGTCCTCAGACACCCCTGCAGAGTGTTATGATGACTCCTCCTGAAGTCAGAACAGGAGAGGAAGTTGTACACCGCACCAGTGAAGTGTCATATGACAAAAGAGCCACGAGTCTGCTGGCAAGGTGAGAATCGGAGGGACAGTCACGCGGTCACATGATCCAGGAGCTCTGGAGATGTCCACCTATAGCTCCTCGTCAGCACTGAAGAGAAGATTTTAAAGAAAGGTGAAATGTCTTTAGTTTAAAGCCTCCAAAAAGAAAGCCAGTAGATTATATTATGTGACTCATTTAACTAACATGACCCACTTAAGATAAATTGAAAATCATCAGCAAACACTCACTCCTTCTAAATGAGCATACAGCATACAATGTCTGACAGCAACATACACAAACAAAGCAAGTGAATACTGATGTAATTGGTTATCTTGTGACTCTGGTGTGAGAAGGAGTTGCCATTAGCATTACACTTGTCCTCAGTTATTATCTGAGGGTGTTGGCATGGTATTGTAATATTGCAGGTACTGTCTGTTGCTGATTCATCTGTCAATAACTCGATCATTAATGCCTTGATTGTTGCCAAATTCGCTTTGTAGACACATGTGCCTCTTTTCCACTGCAGGTTTTCCGGAAGGCCTACAGCTCGACACAGTGTGACTCGGCCACCATTTTTTGCTTTACGATTGAGCGGTGTCGTGCCTATTCGAAAAGCAAAAAGTGGCGGCCTACTCAGGCTTTGTCGACCTGTTGGCCTACCAGAAAACTGGCAGTGGAAAAGAGGCAATGGAGAACTTGCATTACAATTCAATGTCATGTGGGCCTTTGTGAAAAGTGAAACCCGAAAGCGAAGTTTGCATTTTGCATTGCAAATTTCCCTGCAGCATTGACCATATTTGGGGCAAAGTTGCCATCTCTGATTGCACTGAAGAAGAAAAAAGCAATCATATGGTCTGTTTTAATACATCGCTTGTGCTTCATTGTCCCTTGTTTCAGAACAGGCTTAATGTGGTTTCACAACAGACAGATGATTGTTTGTGTAGCTTCTCTAAACACCATGCGTATTAGGGAAGTGCCACCCGCCATAAAAGTCTGAGAAAAAAAAGAAATACCATTTGAAAGCAGAACACCACTGACAAAAAACACTCCCCAAAGAGGAGATCGTTCTTGTCACACATCCTCAAAGAAGCCGCATGTTTAAGCTCATCCAACAGCCTGTGTGATGTAAGGTATAGGCTGCTGTTACTATGGCTATATGATGATCATAAGACGGTTGTCTCTGGAGACATGTCTATAAAGTCACCGCGGAAAGGGATCTGATTGACGCAAAATGTGTGGTTTTAGTTTGAAAACATAAAGGAACATCCTGAATAGGAAATGCTTTCGGTCACATCAGTGGCTGATCCGAGAGAATTTGAATCTTTATAAACTAATGGCTGCACAGTACATTTTAAAGTGTTAATTCTAAAAAAGAGTTGAGTTTAACCCCTCTAGTTGGTGCTAGAATTAACACAAGAAATCTGCTTTGTGGAATCAGTCTTTGTCATCCATCTCTATCATCCATATTTGCCAGACATCCTTATCACCAACCTACAGTACATTTTAAATCCTTGTGCAGGTACACTTACGGGCCGAAGGAGAAGGCCGTCTACGCCATCCTCCTCTCCTGGCCTGCTGACGGATCTGTTGTTCTCGGTGCACCGAAGGCATCTGCAGGCCAGACTCAGGTGAGATGGCTGTGTACAATATGGCGTTTACGACTGTATTTGAAAGCAGCTTAGTCAAATAAGGCTCCCCCAGTGACGCACTCTAATCCAGCGGTTCCTTAAGGTTTTTTTTTTTTCTGGCCTGGACCCCCTTTTTGGACCTGAAGCATATCTGCAAGTAACCCAAACGGCAAACATTTAATATTGTTTATTTTATGATTTTTATTAATATTGCTATTTTTTTAGTAAGAGGTTTACAGAAACATTTAAATATAACTCTTAACCATAAAGGTGAATCCTGTTGCCACCAAATGTATGACATGGTTTTATTATAATGTATAAAAGCATATAGCAATCAAATCTCACGCACATCCAATGACTGGTTTCGGGTGCAGGTTCAAAAACAGTTAATCAATAGGTAGTGAAGAAAAACCGCACACCGATGAGCTCCTATTTAAGCCATTTTATTGCGTGACATTTCGGGCCACCCTGGCCCTTCCTCATACTAAGTTTCTTCACTACCTATAAAAGCATATAGGCCTAGTACATTCAGAATGTCTGCAGCAGTCCCTTCTCTGTGTGACCACACCACCCCGCTGTGCGTCTGTGAACCTCAGGTTGGGAACCACTGCTGTAATCAAACCTGTTTTTGAGCTCTTTCTCTGATGCCATACTTGGACACATACAGTAAAACCAATAGTGTATTTTATTGATTATTTATATATTTGCACCATCCTGAGTATTGGCACCTTCCTTGATTCTGAGAAATTATGTTCTTGATAAAGGTTATTGGAAGTATTGCAGTGTGCAGTAGAGTATAATGTGATCTTTGTGTGACTTGTCTGACTTTTATGCTCTTAGTTTTATTGTTCCAGAGTCTTGCCAGTGCAATAGCCTTGTTTTTCCCTCTTTCTCCCTCTGCATTTTAGTCTGAGGTGCAATGAGATCACATTGTTATTGCATGACAAGTTTATTGATACACATGTGACCGTGCATCCACATCTTGATTTTGGAATTAAAATGAGATATCAGCTGCCTTCTTCTAAAAACCAGTGCTTAATTTGAGACGGAACATGCCGGAACAGGATCCCCCACCTCGTAATTTTGACCCCCCTGTGTTCCGGGACTTATTTTGGCTGATCCGGCACCTCCCGTGAATTAATAAAATATATATATAGCCTATTATAACGGACTACCTCTGCCTCCTCAGGAGTGAGAGCGCAGCATCATGATGTTCACTAGGCTACATTTCCCATCTCACCGTGCAGCCTATACATTGGGTTTGAGACTGTCAGGATCGCAACAACCACGAGTGAGCAAGCGAGAAGGAACCACGAAGTGTGCGCGCCGAGAAGATCACCATTTCTGAATCACGAAAGCTAGACAGTAGACACTGATGTGCGCTGTTCCAAATTGAGACCGAGCGCGCAAGTCTGCAAACAAGGGTTTGCAAAAGTGCACTACTAAAAAAGAAAAAAGATATTCGTTGTGTTGATCTACGTTATTTCTTATGTGTTGGTCAGTGGTTTTTATTCATATTTGGAAAGGTAACGAAAGGCTAAACCAACTCATAACCTTTAAAACTTTAAAATAGCCTACAGTCGGCTGCACGTTACAATATGGTAGAGCTGAAGGCAACGGGCACCGACTTAAAAAAAAGATCGACATCATATTTTATAATCGCGACGCAGGGGCATGCAACAGTTAATCATATATGACATTCGACATAGTGAGAGTGTTTGAGTGAAAGAGAGAGGATTCTGAAGTGGCGACCTCTCCACGTATTGCAGTAGGAGAAGTCCAGCGTTTGCGTGGCTATTTTGGTGAGGGAAGCGCAATTGGTAGCCTACTGCTTGTCCCACACATTTAAGAATCATAACTATTATGGATCTACATTTCCATCCCGAGTATCTGATTAAATGTAGGCTACATGAAGTTGCCCCTCCCTCGCTGTTTGTTCATATGCGCGGATGAGATGGAAAGCCTGGCTGTGCCAAACATTGTTTAAAAGTTTTCATCAAATTTTGGTCGGCGCACAAGGTTTTGGACATACTAGTTTATAGTGGCACGGGCGCCTGGGCCACTTTTGGTGCATTAATCAGCCATGTAGCAAAAATAGAAGATAGATAGCCGAGGTGAGAGGATGATATCTTCCACGGCTGGCGAGCGCTCCGCCTAGTGCGCGCGTTTCCTTCCCTCCCAGGACCCGACAGCTGCTTACAAGTCAATTTGAGCACGAAAACAGCAAAGACAATGTGATGTTTCATTCAAATATGGCATACACGCTCCAAATAAAGCACTGGCTGGAGGGATTTTCAATCGGACCGCAGCGCGAGCAGACAGTCAGTGTGAAAAGCCAAGTCTAGGGAACATCGCCGTCTTCGCTGCCGCTCGCTTACCATCAGTGCACGAGCCCTTGAAATAGTGAAGTGGCATATCGCAACAGCACATGCGGATTAGCCAAATTATATGCAAGAAAGTCGCCAACAAAGCGTGGATTTGCCAACGTTGTGTGAATACGGGGAAAGGATAACAATTGGAAAGCCATGCGCTGTCCTTTCCATGGGTAGTAGAAGACCGATTCGGTTTCTTTTCACCTCATGTGGAAAGCATAATTTCCATGCACTGCATTTGCTGAAACTACTAAGCATAAAGTTAGCGATCAAACTGAAATATTGGTTGTTGTCATTACATCATTTAATAGGCTATGGTTGTTGGCCATTGGATTGCCAACCGTATTAAAAAACAAAAGTATGGTTCCATGAGCTGACATGCTCAATGTCGTTAAAATGCAGGGAATTGCACCCTCCCCTTTTATTCGTTTGCGTAATTGTAGCCTATGTAGTTTTTTTCTGTGCGTTCCGGGACCTCTGTCCAACTCATCATCGCTGTGGTGTCATATGTGTTTTGCGTTCCGGTACCTTGTGATTTACAAATTAAGCACTGCTAAAAACCCAGCTGCATTCGGCAGAACAACCTCAGCTGTTTCCCCTGTGAAATATGCACTAACATTGTAGATATGATTATCGACATTGCTGTTGGTTTTTCACTGCACAAATCTGCACTAACATTGTAAATATGATTATCGACATTGTTGTTGGTTTTTCACTGCACATAAGGAAACTTAATAATCATTCTCTCACGTTTCTACTAAGGCCAGGTGGTGTTCTAAGGAGATTTTTAGCAGCACGTCTGTGATATGCTTTCTTACTTTCTGCTGTCTGTGAATTGCCCATTGTGTAAATAGATCCCAGCCTTTTTCCATGTGCATACCACATAAAGTGAGGTCATGTCTTTATTTCTGGGTTTTTTTTCCCCTAACTGCTTGTTTTTCCATTTGTGTGCCACAGGTGGCGCTAGTGGGCTACAAGCAGCCGGTGAAATGGGAGCCGGTGGCTGCCGGAGGTGTGAGGGTGTTCTTGCCTCCACTCTCCCCACCTCAGATGCCTTGCTCCTGGGCCTGGACACTCAAGCTCACTGGTGCCTCCTAGAGGGAAAGACGTTACCGACGTTGGCATTGAGAAATGGTTGAGCGTTATGAATGAAGTATACGGGACATGAATGAATGCAGCTAAAGTGCACACAGAGAGAGAGAGAGAGAGAGAGTTGGGTGGAGGATGTATACTCAGACATGAGGCATGAGTAATGCTGTCATGGCTTTTTTAGAATAGCAGTTACTTAATTCAGGGAATGCAGGGATTTTTGGTGGTGATTTAATAGATTTTTGATGTTTTGACATTTATTAAGCGCTGTATGTTTTCAAAAGGGACTTTTAAAAAAATGGTTGCAATGATTCGTACCCTGTTGTAATTTTTCAGTTTTGCAGGAGATCTAAATGGTTCATCTTTTTAAGGATACTGTACATGTACTGTGAATCCTCTGGAAATGCACTTTTGAATTATGTTATGCTGGTGATGGTAGTAGGGTAGTATAACTGATAGTCCTTAAGACCCAATTACTCACAGCTCTACTAGTACACAATGTCCATTTAAGGCTGGGTGTGTTTTGACGCATCATATGATTTGTAATGAGTGTATGAGTGCTTGCGAGATGAAAATTAAATGTTTGTATGGCTATGCAGTTAGGATGAGATGGTTAGACCATTTGATTTTGTGAATAATTAGTGCAAATTTCTGTCATTCCACCATAGGAAGAGAAGAGATTTGTGTGAAAAGGGATGCTTATAATTATGACCACTATTCAATGTTAAGTCTTCAATCATTCTGTGTCTACTTTTTGTGTCTTTATGCTTCTTTTAAAAGTTTGAACATATTTTTTTGATGAACACTTTTTTTACATTTTAAAATAAATTGATTTGATGTGCTTTATAGTCCTTGGTTCTAAATCTGATTTAATGTGACTTCACATTGCAAACATCCTATTGTTTTTCTTAGTACATAGCCATTTAAAACAAGCGTCAAGAGTCTTTAAAACAACAAGATCTCTTGTTTAAGAGAACCGAACAAATATTACAGTATTTGGAAGCAAGCAAGAGAACATCACTGACATATAAAATATATCCCCCAAAGAGCAGAAAGTTCTTGTCAAACATCCTCTAAAAGAAGCCGCGTGTTTAAGCTTCATGCAACAGCCTGTGTGATGAAAGGTGGATGCATAAGCTGCTGCTGCTGCTACTGCGGGCGGCTGTATGATGATCATAAGACGGCTGTGCTGCCTCTGGAGACATGCCTAAAATCGTGACTGAAAGGGAGCTGATTGACGCAAAGCTTCTTTCTGCTCACAGGAAGCGAGGGAGGAGTGGAGAGTGTGAATGACCCATCATGCCTGGCAAGTGTGCGTGTGTGGGGAGTCTGATGAGAGCGAGCGAACACACACGCATGTACACACACTTGTACACACACACACACGTACATTCACACACACACACACACACACACACACACACACACACACACACACACACACTTGTACACACATTCACACACACACTTGTACACATACACACACACACACACACTTGTACACACATTCACACATGCACATACACCACACACCTACACACAAATGCACACATACATACAGTATGCCACACACTCTCCCTCTCTCTCGCGCACACACACACACACACAAACACATTCCCACTCACACACACATTCCCACTTCCCTCGCCTCTTTCAGACACCTCCGCTGAACTGCCAAGAATAGCACCACAGTGTTTTTCAAGATCACAAGCTGGGCGCACACACGTCAGAGCAGGAAAATAAAGCCTGTGCGCGACGGCGCGTTCACTCGTGACAGCTTTACAACAAAATGTAAAGATCTTTTTTTTCATTTATTATTATTTAATTTTTTTCCCCAGATAACATTTCAAAAAGCCACGTTCAAAACACACAAGCGTTTACGTCGCGAGTGAAATCTTTTTTCCATCCCTCAGCCGCGGCGGTGGGTTTTTCACGACTGCGGCCAGCCAGACGCTGCTTCTCGGATGGCTAGAGGAGGTCTGAGTGCGTGTACTCTGGCACACGCTGGGGTCTCTGTAGAGACAGCGTCTGTGGGAGCCAGTGGGGGGGGTGGAGGGAGGGGAGGGGAGGGGAGGGAGGAGAGGGGATGGGGGGATGAGGGGGGGTTCTTGAGTCTGTTCTGGCTGACGAAGGGAGAGAGGGAGGGAGAGGGAGAGGGAGAGGGAGAGAGGGGGACAACAGGGGGATCCTCTTCTACAGAAGCAGGCAGCAGACTGCAGATATCAGCCCTGCTCTACTCATTTACGCCATAGTGTTATTGCACTGTAGTAAGACAGAATGGAGCATATGCCATGCAGTGCCATGTTTTGCTTTTTTCTGGTGTTGGTGTCTGGTGTGTGATATGTTCTTCAAGAATCTATAAAAAAAAACAGACAAGCCATGTCTTGCAAAATATCTTGCTATTTGATTTTTCACTATTTACTTTTTGATACTGCTTTAACACATGTTCTATCCACAAAGTCCACTGAGTGGACGCCCAAAATGATTGACAGTGTCGTTAATAACTAAAAAACACATTAAGAAGCGGCGGCTTAAACATGTTTGTAATCTTCTCCTCTGCAAACTGCTCTCTCTCTCTCTAGTGTAGAGTTAAAAAGTGAACACCCTCCACCTCACCTCTCAGCTATGAGAACCAGGAAGCACTGACACATGTTCTAGCCAGTGGGAGTGGAACAAGCACATGACACCTACCCATGACCCACCCAACCCCAGCGCTCTCCGAGCAACACCCACCCGCCCGCCCTTGTGGGTTTCCCCCGTCAGTCAGTCAGTCAGTCAGTTCAGTTCAGTCAGCCGGCTGCCTGCCTGCGCTTTTTATGTCCGTCCATATGTGCGACACAGCGCTGGGGTCAATTAGCCTCAGCGTTCGTTTTAACTGCTGGATGGAAACTATGCTGCATGGGCTGCTATGTCTGGAATGGCAGCAGCAGCGGCAGCAGCGCTGGTCATGGGTGCCGACGGGGGGAGACAAAGGGGGCAGTTGTCTCAGGCCCCTGGGAAATAAGAGGCCCAGAATTGTTGCCCTCATTACATTGTATGTATTGGGCTGGGTGTATTGGGCCCTTTCAGAAGACTTTGTCCTGGGCCCGGCCAATGCTGTCAGCAGCCCTGGTTCTGGTTATGGGTGTAGACTCCTCAGGGCAGCAATCCACAGCAAACAGCAAAAGCCCGGCAAAAAACTCACTCCTTTATCTCCCTGTTCCATCGCTCGGATTAAGCAGAGAAAGAAAGTTTTTGCAAGTCTGTGTCAAAAAATGTGTCTGTTGTTGATAAGATGTATTAAGACATGGGGTGTGGGGTGGTGGGAGGTGGGGGCGGGGGGAAGTTGTATGTAAGGGGCTTCTGAAGTGCCTCCCAGGAGTTTGGGCATATTGAGGGCATTTGCTCATCCCTTTAATGCGGATTTGTGGAACATATTTACATTTTGGGCTTGCTGCACACAAAGAATTAAAAATGCAGCAGGCAGCCTGTGATGAAAAAAGGCCCATCACCTCTTGATGTTTTATTTTTAGAACAAGTTAAGATCACCTTGCCGTGTTCGTCAACAACAATTATGACATCATGACAGCTTTGTGGGCGTCCTGGGTCATCGTGTGAAGAGACGTCTCAGTTCTTTTGGATCAAGCATGCAGCACTGTTCAAAGGCCTATCAGGAGTTTTGACTGGGAGGTGTGTTGCTACGGATGTGACAGAGCTGTCTCCCTCTCTGTGGCTGTCTCTCTCACCTCTCTCTGTGGCTGCCTCTGTCTCTCTCTCACACAATCTCTCTCTCTCTCTCTCTCTCTCTCTCTCTCTCTCTCTCTCTCTCTCTCTCTCTCTCTCTCTCTCTCTCTCTCTCTCTCTCTCTCTGGAATATCACCTCTGGAAAGTGCTAATGTTGGGCTTCTGAACATGCCATGAGCTAAATCTTCACTAACAAGCCAACTGAGAAGATGTTCGAGGTCTCTCTTTCTTTTGCTCTCTCTGTCTCTCTCTCTCTCTCTCTCTCTCTCTCTCTCTCTCTCTCTCTCTCTCTCTCTCTCTCTCTCTCTCTCTCACAGTTTTTATCTCACACATTCTCCCTCTCCTTCTCTCTCTCCCACACATGCACACGCACACACACATATATGCACACATGAACACACCCCACCCTCCCACACACAAAATTAATTCCCTGTTAATTAATGTGGATGAGATGAGAAAGAAAGAATAGTGTCAGTGTGATGATGCATGATGAATAAGAATTAGCCGGCTCGGTGTCACACACATCCTTTGGCCTCAACAAGACCAGACACACCCTGACCGGACACATACGTCAGGCCTATAAGACTTGTAAAATAAGACATATGGAGGCAGCTAACACTCAAGTGTTGTTAACAAGAGCCGTTTGAGCAGAGCAGAGCAGAGGCACGGCAGCAGCAAGACTCAGGGACAACATAATAGATTCTTAGTGTAAGTTAAGACTCTCAGCCCTGAAGCTTTCAGGCATTTTAATGAGAGACTGAGAGCTGCAAATGTGTCAGAAATGAAACAGCCGGCGAGTGGCTGCGACTGTCTGCGGACTATGAATCACCAAGATTTTTCACATTGTCTATTCCTTTTTTTGTCGTTTAATCCTGGCGCATCGTGTGGATCATAAGGATATAGTTGCCATTTGTGGGTGTGGTGCCTAAAAAAAACTGCAAACGGTGCAGTTATTTCTCTGGTGTGAGGGGGTATTACGCTCTTCTGTGAAGGGAAAAATAATGTACGTATGTTGTGCTGTGAAGAGAGTGGGAGACGTCTAGTGTGTTTATAGGCACAGGAAGGAACTCCTTTTCTGAGGCCCATTAAATGGCCAGTCACTGTAACTAGTCCTGCATGTTGGCCTTCTCTCTAACACCCAGCCCTCTCTGTGGGTTTTTACAATGCAACACATATGCAATGCATTTCAGACAGACGCTTGCATTTTAGGAGATAAAACTGCAAGGAGTCCCCCCCATAGAGTCTGTGTTGCCTGTCTTGGAGAACAACAACATTGCCTTGGACACAGTGTGTCAGCGTTTAGTCTGAGACATGTGCACGACAGACAGAGCTGTCCTTGAGATGGTTTTTATTTCTCTCCGACCGTCTCTCTTTCTCTGTCTCTGTGCTTTATCCATTTTCTCCTTCCCTTTCATTCTCTCTCTCCTCCTCCCTTATCTCCCCCTCCCTCCCTCTTTTGACAGCATTGTGCAGCCCATAGAGGTAAAATAGCCTTGTTCTATTTCTGTTCTGATGTGAGTCCCCCCCTCCCTCGCTCCCTCTGCTTCCCCTCACCTCCTCCCCCCCCCCCTCTCCAAAACACCACCCTCCCACCCAGGAGTGCTTGAGAATGGTTGTCACGGTGATGAGCCAATCAACAGGCCAGGTGTTGTTTATACCGAGAGATATGATTCCCGTTGGCTTCCTGCAGTGCTCGGGGGTGAGACGCGAGCCAAGCGCTCGGAGGGAGGTACAGTACAGGGACGCAGGCGGCGTGTGGTGTGTCGGAGAGGAGAGGAGACTGTGTGAATACCCAGCCTACGGAGCGGTAGAAAGAGAAGAGGGAGGGAGGGAGGGAGGGAGAGAGGAGGAGGAGGAGTAGGGGGAGAGGGAGTGGGAGGAGGAGGGCATCCTGCGAGTGAGCTGCACCCTGTGAGAACACCGGTGGGGGGGTGACATGGAACTGGAGATCCTGTATCAGGTGAGCGCCGCCCGACCCGTGTCAGCTGTGACAATGAATGGAGGAGTAAAAGATACATTTGTGGGGTGCTGCTGTATCAGGGGGTGTTTTTATTTATAACAAACCGGGGGTGGTGCTGGCTGGCGGCGTTGCATGGGGGGGACTTGGAAGTCTTCCCTGTAGCTTTTTTTGTACTCTTCCAAGGTAAGGACGAGGGCCATTTGAACTGAGTCAGGGACACCCAGACAGCTCTTCAGGTATGCCAAACATGCAATTAAACTAAATTATTATTATTAATATTTATCTTTTTCTTTTCAGTAATAGGCTGCTAAACTTAACTGTGTGCAATTTTGTCATTGTTGACTATATTTGCTAAGTGTTGTAATATAGCTATAAGCATGTGTCGTTTGCCATTTGTGCATGTTACCATAAAAATGCTCCTTGTGCATGAGGTGAGTGAGCTGGTAGCCTATGTACTGTATAGCCAATGGTTTCTTTCTTTCACATGCATGTATCAGAGACACACGCCTGAAAAAAAACCTTCATAGAACACAGCATCTCGTTGCCATGGGAATGCTGTGAGCACTTGTATTCCAATGGCTTGGTGGAATTACATGAACAATGTGGCTCAATGAGAGAGGGCAGAGGAGTGTGCATGAGTGTGCAAGGCTGCATGTTGCAAAGGGGTCAGGAGTAGTAAGGAAATGGATCGCACTCAGTTTTTTCTTCTTTCTTATTCTTTTCTTTTTTATTCAAACATTGCAGAGACAGACAGATGTTTCGGCTGCAAGAGCCTTCCTCAGTGTCACAGTCTCTGTCTATTTCCTGAAGTCTTTTAAAGGTGTTAGGAAAAAAAAGTGTTCTGCAAATCCTCTGCATTCAAAAACATATTCTGCACTTGTATTATTGCCCTGCTCTGCTCTTTACCCCTGCGTGCTACCGTGTTGCCTCTCTTGCCCGTCCTCCATTTGCATAGGGCATTTACATGGATGTTCCCGAACGCTGTATTGAGTTTTACAGCCTAGGTGAGGCGAGGCTGCTATTCTTTTGCTGATAAGGCCTTGTGTGAAATGTTCCGGCAGCGCGTATCATGCTACATAGGCCTACATGTGGTTTTCTTATACCTGCCAAACACCAATGGAGGATTGTGTTTCCAAAGAGAGGCAAGATGGGAATCAATTAATGATGGGAAAATGTGTTTTCACGGTTGACAAAGAGGACATCGTGTACTGTACTGCCTAGTCATCTGGGCCCGACAGCACAGCTTTAGCCTACACCTGCTGCGATGTACTTATATACACCAGCCGCTCTGGTCCTCTGCTTGATATTGAGCTGTCAGTCAAATTTATGACAGGCAGGAAGGAAGGGGGGGGGGGGGGGTTGTGATGACTCATCGCATCAGGAGCCTTTAAAGTTGGTGTGTGGTGGGTGCCCATTGTTGTGCCATGTGACCCCGTGTGCCAGTCAAAAGGTCCGTCCTGCAAAACTCCCCACCAGGGATGCTGACAACTTTCACTGGGCCCAGGACAAAGTCCTCTGAAAGGGTCCCCTACCCAATACATAAAATGTAATAGGGACCCAATTATGCCCCCCCCCCCATCTCCCTGGGCCCGGGACAACATACCTCTTTGTCCGCCCCTGTCGGCAGGCCTGCTCCCCACCGTGGACAACCAACCGCATGTCTGGCCGGCCACCAACAGCTGTCCCTCAATTTAACAACCATTTCTGAGAGGTGGTGTGAGTTGTATTGTGTTATGTAATGGCGATCCTACACTGGCAAGTACACGCTCGCCAATGCCATGCATAAAAAAAAATACCATAGCCTACAGATCAAAGAAGTCTAACTAACTCCATTGTAATGGTAATACCTTTAATTGCTCTTGTTTCCTGAATTATTTAAGTGGCTCATTAAAATGGCATGAGCATTTAAAGGAACATGCACACAAAGAAGCTCACGTCTGGTCTGCAGGGGGTCTGTGGCGAATACAGTGACACAAAAAGATGGCAGACATGAACCAAGTCAAAATGGGTAACGACAAGGTTTTCTCTTGAGACTTTTCTGTCAATGTTTTTGGCACCATTTTTTTTAACTCTTCTGCTCTCCGTCTTTCTTTATCAGCGGCTGTCTCTAGCTTTCCATTTGTCTGTCCCTAATGTCATGAATAGGCTGTAAGTGGAGAGAGAGAGAGAGAGAGAGAGCGAGAGAGAGAGCGAGAGAGAGAGAGAGAGAGCGAGAGAGAGAGCGAGAGAGAGAGAGAGAGGGTGGCTAGCTGGCTGGCTGGCCGGATCGGCCAGCCGGTATTGAATCACATGTAAATTTGCTGGGGATTTGAGCCGGTCAACAGAGCTGTGTGTCTTGGAGCCTGGGGATGCCAAGCAGAACAGGACATCCAGAGGGGGTAGAGTAGAGCATCATATTTATGGGGGGGGGGGGGGGGCGCCACGCAGGATGGGTGTGAGGGAGGGAGGGAGCGAGAGAGTATGGGGACCAACCAACCACAGATCTGACCTTAACTACACATTGAGCGGGAGCCAAGAACCCACTCAAGGCAAAGCATAAATAAATTGCATTGTTGATAGTGTGTCTTTCAGCGGTGGGTGGTTGGGTGGGTTGGGGGGGGGGGGCACAGCCATGGGGTGTATTCTATTTATATTTCTCATGCAAGCATCTGCGAGTCACAACAGCTGAGAACTGCCAAAACCCATATGCAGATTTCTAATTCAGCATGTTTACGGTAATGTGGCTTGTGTTACATTACTGGCAGTTGAAGTGTAGTGTAGGCCTATGCGGGAGGGACAATATATGGCCCCCATGCCACTCTAGCTTAATCCCCCCCTGCTCAAGCAGCTAGGCCTGCAGTTGTCCTCTCCCCCTGAAACTCAAGACGCTGGTCAAAGCGGGTCAAATATTTTTAGTTGTGTAAATTGTATTGTATCAAAAGGGCAAGGTTGGGGTGGGGGAAAGACTAGTTACATGGATCACTTTTCTTCTAAATGTGTGTCCTCCCATTGATGGACATTATTAAGTAATTAGGTACAGTTGAAGGGTGTTATTTATATGGAAAAGAACATGGGTGGGTGGAGACTGACCATAACAAAGTATTATGCCATGCATTAATAAAATATATGATTATAGTGTGTTTTGCATGTTAGCCTTCTACATCACTTCAGTGTTATGTGTGGTGGGGCTTGCTCTTTCCCCCTGTGGTTGTGTATTATAGGAGGGATGTTGTGGCCTTAGGGTGTGCTGACAGCGAGATGACCATGCACAGGGCGGCTGTCAATCAGGTCAGCGCGTGCCACGCAGAAATGAGGAAGGCCAGCGCGCGATCCTCCTGGCGGAATCTCTCCACGGAGACCGCTGCCCTAATTTAAGCCTGTATGCGTGCGCGCGGGGACATTCTACAGCAGTAGTAGCCTACTCTGCGCTACCCCTCAGATGAAACAGAGCGAGTCATTCCTCCCGGTGTTCAGGCAGAAAGGGAGAGAGGGAGATTATTAACCGGAGACGACAGTTCAGCTACGGCCATCCTATCTTAGAATAATCCCCCCCAAACAGCCGCTGACGTGGGATGAATGTTTCATTTCATTTTTCTTTAACAGCGAACATATCTATACCGTTCAACGGCAAAATAGCTCACCGGCGGTCGGATAGAAACCGTGCGCTCAGACAGCCTGCCTTGCTGAGCTGCACTGATACTGCAGAAGAGCCCAATCGTGGGCAGTTGCATAATCCTTCAGTGGGCCCCGCTGCTATTTTTGTTCCTGGATACGCGTCTCTGTGAGGTATTTTCTGTGGTGACTCACTTACATCAGTGGGTCTTGTGCTGTGCGCGCAGACGGCAAGACATTCGCTTCACCACGAATCGTTTGGCTTTTTCCCCTTGACCCTGGCGAGAGGTCAGCCGCTACTACCGGGGCGAAAAGGAATATAACTAAAATCTGGCCAGATGTGCTGAATTGGAGGCTGTCAAGACTGGCAGGTCAGTGGGTGGATGATGTTAAATGTCATTGATGTCTGTGTGGCCGTTGGTTGATGTGCTTTCCAGATGGTGGGTCGTTGGACGTTAAAGTGCGAGCCTCATTTCTGCGCGCGGCTCCTTCGTTCGGCGAGCTGTGATGTACGGCGTTAGCGCGAAAGGCTGCCGTGTTCCTGCCCCAGGGGCTTCGAGGCTGAGCGGTTTCTGTAGCTCCATAGCTTTAGGGGAAAACGAACGGGTCATGAAGCAGTGTCAGTCTGTCAGTGGTGGTGGTGTAGATGGTGTTAGTGAGCATGTATTGTCGTGTTTGCTCTTGTGTACATACGTGGTGTGTGTGACTGTGCGTATGCCTGTGTGTACAGTATATGTTGCAAGAATGATGTAATGAATAGTTATCCCCTCAAGTCGGGGATATTCTCTGATCTCTCCCCATAGCTTGTCACAGATGCTGCGGCAGGGAGCTTGGCTGGCCTGATGCTAGTTCCTTTCACAGTGATTTAACTTTTTTTTGGTCAAGATCCTCAGACACCCACCAGCTCTTCTTTCACTACCCGAGACTAAAATGGAAGAGGCAGCCTTTTGCAGAGACAAAGAGTTTTAAAAAAAACATATGTCCCCGTGGTCAAGATGTGGATTTAGAGAAGTGCTCATATGACAGAGATGTATTTTTAAGCTGTGGCTCCATCCCTGCTCCATCTCAGCCTTGTGCATGTCTGTATGTGTGTGTTTGTGTGTGTGTGGTTTTTCCGGGCATCTCTGTGGATGCGCTGAGGCTGTTTGTTTGTATTAATAGCCCTCATTCAGGGGGGGAAACCCGGGAGTGAGGTCAGAATGACCTTGAAAGGACCCCCCCCCCCCAGACAAGTTCTTCCACAACATTGCCATTATATCCCCACCCCATCACCCAGAAAGCGCACTCCAAACATGGCTTATGCTTGCTTACCGTAACACACACACACACACACACACACACACACACACACACACACACACACACACACACACACACACACACACACACACACACACACACACACACACACACACACACACACACACACACACACACACACACACACAGATATCCCCACCCCAGCCACGTTTACGCACACCTCGCTCACGTGCGAGCCACACATATATTCCAAACACAGCTGACTTACTGTAAGAGGGGATCTCGCAGCCCACAACCCCTTCTTACACAGACTCATCTACACACACTTCACACACACACTTGCCCTGCCATTACAGCACTCTCAAACTCACAAAGATATGTACACACACATGCTCACAGGTACACACACACACACACACACACACACACACACACACACACACACACACACACACACACACACACACACACACACACACACACACACACACACACACACACACACACACAGAGAGTGGATGCAGAGCAGAATATGAAGCCTCCACAACACAAACCCTCCCGCCCCCCCCCCTCCACTGATCATGTTGTTTCAGTTTCACTCGGGGGCGATATATCGCTTTAAACTTTTAAATCGCCCGAGACTAGACAGCCTGCTAGCTGGCTGATGTGTTATGCAACCATTTCATTGCTTTCTCTGAGTCTTCCTTGATGTGCTGTAATGTCAGGAGCATATCTGAATGTCCTAATTAAGGCAGAGCAACGAGGTCTGATCCAGATAGCACCCTTGATAAAGCTGTGAGGTGAGGTGCGGGACCAGATAGCACCCTTGTTAAAGCTGTGAGGTGCGGGATCAGATAGCACCCTTGGTAAAGCTGTGAGGTGAGGTGCGGGACCAGATAGCACCCTTGGTAAAGCTGTGAGGTGAGGTGCGGGACCAGATAGCACCCTTGGTAAAGCTGTGAGGTGAGGGACCAGATAGCACCCTTGGTAAAGCTGTGAGGTGAGGTGCGGGACCAGATAGCACCCTTGGTAAAGATGTGAGGTGCGGGACCAGATAGCACCCTTGTTAAAGCTGTGAGGTGCGGGATCAGATAGCACCCTTGGTAAAGCTGTGAGGTGAGGTGCGGGACCAGATAGCACCCTTGATAAAGCTGTGAGGTGAGGTGCGGGACCAGATAGCACCCTTGTTAAAGCTGTGAGGTGCGGGACCAGATAGCACCCTTGGTAAAGTTGTGAGGTGAGGTGCGGGACCAGATAGCACCCTTGGTAAAGCTGTGAGGTGAGGTGCGGGACCAGATAGCACCCTTGGTAAAGCTGTGCGGGACCAGATAGCACCCTTGGTAAAGCTGTGCGGTGAGGTGTGGGACCAGATAGCACCCTTGGTAAAGCTGTGCGGTGAGGACCCAGCTTCTTCTTCTAACTGAGGGGATGTGGGAATGATCGGAGGGGCCTCGGTGGGTGTCTCGGCTGTTGCCCTGGACTAATAGCTCGGCCCTGTGTGTGTAGTACAGTACAGTGCAATGAAGCCTGGGTGTCTCGGCTGTTGTTCTGGACTAATAGCTCGGCCCTGTGTGTGTAGTACAGTACAGTGCAATGAAGCCTGGGTGTCTCGGCTGTAGCCCTGGACTAATATATCTCTGCCCTGTGTGTAGTACAGTTCAGTGCGATGAGATGAAGCCGAGGCCGAGGGGAACGTGTTATTATTCCGCAGCAGCTAATGGGAGGCTCATTTCTTAAAACTCTGACAACATCATCTGCTCCTTGGGCAGTGTCAGAATAAGCTGCTACAGAGAGAGAAAGAGAGAGATGGAGGGAGGGAGGGAGAGAGATGGAGCGAGGTCGAGATAGAGAGAGAGAGAGAGAGAGAGAGAGAGAGAGAGAGAGAGAGAGAGAGAGAGAGAGAGATGGAGGGAGGGAGAGAGAGAGAGAGAGAGATGGAAGGAAGGAAGGAAGGAGGGAGGGACAGGGGGAGGGAGGGAAAGAGCCATGAAACTGTCTTCACCTAGCTTCTTAATGTGAAGGTCTTGCCCTGAAGGGGGTAAATGGAAGGACAATTTCCTCCCAGTTTAAATTATCCTATCTTCTTTGAGGCATTCATCTTTTCCATGTCGGAGCGGCAGTCATTTTGCTTCCTGGATTAATATTATGATAATTTGCTGATTTACTTTTTATATGGTATGATATGGGTGAGGGAAGTCATCCTAATAAAGATACACAAGTACAGCAAAAATCCCCCTAAAATGATTTTGCTCCTGAATGTGATTGTTTTGCCACATGGGGCCAATATTTACCCTTAAGATTACGGCAGAGCATTCAGTGAAGCACTATCATCATACTCTTCTCACACAGCCTTTAATCTCACAGAAACTTGCTAATAGATGTCCTTGTTCCAGTCAAAGGTTATCTCTTCACTACAAGCGCAATAGATAATGCTTTACCATGAATATGACAAGAAAAAAATGAATCATCCGCATGTGGGATGGAGGGAACGAGGGCTGTTCGCCTTTCCCACATACAGTATCACTGCTGTCCATTCTCTCTCTCTAGACCTAACAGCACATACCTAGAGGGGGTCTGAATAAGTAGTAGTTATCTCAGTAGCCATAGCAACTCTACATAAGAAGTACAGTAGTCCATCCATTTCACATGGCTAAGAGCAAAAGAACAAGAGTGTGCACATGAGAGACAGAGAGAGAGAGGGAGACAGAGAGGTGGGTGGGTGTTGTGTGAATGCTACAGTGAGGAGACCTGATGATACCTGGACTAAGCCACCTCTGAGCCCCTAGCCCCTCTATAGTATGTACAGTATCTTTTCAATTTATTTCAATTTTATTTTTTAGTATTTTTTGGGGCTTTTCAAGACTTTATTGGTTATTATCAGACAGGACAGTTGAGGGGAGACAGGACGTGAGTTGGGAGAGAGAGACGGGGAACGGCTGGCAAAGGACCCCGGCCGGGAATCGAACCCGGGTCAGCCGCATAGTAGAGGAGTGCCCTACTGTTAGTGCCACGGTAGGGCCCCGGGCCCACATTTTTTTTACAATGACATGATAATAACACCGGGGGGTCTTTCACCATGAGGCGTGCAGAGTCACCCTGAAGTGCTTTGTCCTGGGAGTCAATGTCAGAACCACAGAGCTGCACGGGCATCCTACACCGTATCGATCCCCCCCCTCGCTTCGGCTCACCAGAGAGCTGGTGTTTGGATGAGAAAACAAGCTCCCGGAAGCACAAGTAACGGATCTCCCCCTTGGCTAAGAGACGATCGGCGAGGCCCTCACGCACAGGGAGATTCGCTGTAAGAATGGGCCAAAAAAAAATAATGACAGAGGGATCCATGAACGGGATAGTGAGCGGATCAGTTCCCCCCTTCAAAGAGCGTCTAATCCCATATTCAATACAGGGGTCTCTGACAAAGTCATACAGACTCCATAAGTTGCTGCCTGGCACTCGCATCCTGTGGTGGTATCCTGTTTTGTGGGGATGTTGTGAATAACTTATGCGAATCGAAAATGAAGAGAAATTGAAACACAGCTCCAGCCAAGAGAGTGCCTGGCCTGTATGTGAATAATGTGCTGCTTTCACTACTGAGTCAGAGTCAGCCATGCCATGGCACACTACACCACAGATGGGACAGCTCAATGCCGTAAATTATTTCTATATGAAGATAGCTGGTACACAAGTAAAGTGCAGACAGGATTGACTGCTAAACGCTCTTTTGTTCTTTAACACCTTGTTTTTTGTCACCCATGCTATGTCAAACCACAGATGGGCTATGGGTTATATTAATGCCGTAAATTTCTGTATGTCTGTGAAGATTGCTGGTACACAAGTGTAGAGACAGGATTTACTGGTAAGCGCTGCAATTGTGCTTTAACAACTTGTTGTTTTCTTGTCTCTCCCCCCACCATGTGTTTTCCTTAGCCAGCCAGTTGAAGAGGCACACCTGACCCCTCATGACTCACTGGTTACCAGCACTTTCCTCTTGATGAGAAGTTCCCGCCCAGCTGCTCCGTTGGGGTGAGTCCCGTAGTGTGAAGGGGCTCCGTTCCCCTGTTCCTTTTTTTTTGGGGGGGGGGGGGTTGAGGCAGGATAGTGAAGAGTAGTACAGGAAATGAGTGAGAGAGAGACGGGGAAGGGGCGGCAACGGACTGGGGCTGGGAATCGAACTCGGGTCGGCCGCATAGTAGACGAGTGCCCTACCGTTAAGCGCCACGGCAGGGCCCTGTTCCATATGACATTTTCATCAGCTCATCAGCAGCCTGGGCTCAGGCTCAGGCTGCACCTGGGTTATCCTCACTAGCATGTGTGTTTCCAGCGCACATGCCAACATGGCTCCAGTTTCTTTCCTCTCT
The DNA here is from genome assembly GCF_034702125.1 of Engraulis encrasicolus. Lineage (NCBI taxonomy): Eukaryota > Metazoa > Chordata > Actinopteri > Clupeiformes > Engraulidae > Engraulis > Engraulis encrasicolus. The sequence continues at coordinate 34,814,328 of NC_085875.1, forward strand.
GGCATCGCGGAGAACAGACAGACTCTCTGCTGCTTTTTTAAATGTTGTGACAGAATGTTCTGTTTTTCCTTCTTCCAAAACTCCTATTCGGAGTAGTGCTTTTGAGGGAAGACTATAAGGGTAGCTCATGTGTCTTAGTTGGTGTGACTGTTGGTCACTGTCTGGCTCTGTGGCGCTGTGGAAAAAATCACAGCCTGAATGCCTCTTCATTTTAGTTTTTTAAGAGTCTATGTTCTTCAGAATTCAAGTTATGTTATTCAAGTTGTGTCTCATGTGAGCATGGATCCTTTTGACTCTAACTCTGTGACTTGCTAATCGGTCACTTATTTAGTGTTAACTCACTCTAGTGTTTCCCAAATCTTTGTCCTTAAATCATAACAAAAGGCAATTTACCATTTTACCAATTTATCATCCAAACTGACAGTCCCTCATTTGGTTAAATGCAGTGTTTATTTGGTAGGTTTTGCGGTTTGTTAGGTAACACAACATCCTCTGGAAGAATTTATGTGGAAAAACTTTAAATTGTGACATTTCAAAAGGGGGTTGAGTGCACTCGCTTCAGGGTACATGTTTGTTTTTTTCCCACATACTATGAGTCAGACATCCTCATTAGAGGTTTGGTCAGTAAATCTAATCCTATACATGTTTTGTTCAAAATCAGCAAAACGGCTCATTTACGGTTAGGCCTCTTGCAGGATGTTTTTCTGTTTGTCCTCAAAAACACTCTGGTGTTTGTGCAAGACGCTGCCTCTGTGTATAGGAAACATATATAGTGAGTAGTTCAGACGGGGCTGTAAACAATCCCGGCCAACCAGCAGGGTGCTGGACTCGAGCAGAAAGGGGGCGGGACATAGTTTGGTTGGCTGTTGAAATATCAACAGTATTTCATGAAACAGAAACTCAGTCGCTGGCAGTCTCTTTGATATATCCATAAATTATAAAAGATATTTCGCATTGAAAGGCAGATCTCATGCGCTGCTGTAGTACGCTCAACTGCTGTCTCTCTATGTACATGGCAGCAGGAGCAGGAGGAGGTTGATGTAGCCTAACTACATTGAGACATTTCTCCTCATTGGAAATGAATGCCTTGCGAAGCCTCCCAGAGGGTGTGAGAATGCCGTCAGAGGCAACTGCACCTGTTGGGTTGTGTCATTCGCAAAGTGTCATGTCCCAGAACAAGTCCTAGCCAGACAGATAGCAGTGTAATGCCATCATGCTTTTACTGAAATATGAAAACTCCCATAGGATTAGGCTCATACAGTTACACCGCAGAGAGAGGAGATTTGTGTATCATGCAGTTGTCAATTCTAAAATAATGTGATCTTTTTTTACACCCGTTGCCCTTTGCACGCAGCTTGCTTAGTATACCAGCCCACTAATGCCTACTCGCCTTAAGTAAAGTCTTAGTGATGTGGAAAGGGGAACCAACTTTCCATCTGTCAGTAAAACGTATTTAGTTCATTAAAAGAAAATCCACTTAGATGAGTTATGATTGAACTCATTAGACCAAAGAATCCCACAGCCATCATTACTGTAGTAACCACGGTCTGTAAGGAAACACTTGTTTAGGTCTACTAGACCAGTGTTTCTCAACCTTTTTTAGGCGAGGCACCCTATCAATTCATTAAAAATGTCAAGGCACCCCAAACCAACAAGCCGCAACATGGCATAGCATCATATACCACACAAGCTTAGAAAAGTAACACATTTGGAGACGTCACAAAACCTACGTTTGAAGTTGCAGCTTACTAGGGAGACCTAAATTAACTTCATTGTGCGGAAATGACAGATAACAGATTCTACTGACTTAGCATTAATTTATTAGACAAATATGTATGATAGTACATAATTTATTTATCAGCCATGTTTCCGCGGCACCCCTGAAGGGGGCCTGCGGCACCCCAGGGTGCCCCGGCACCCTGGTTGAGAAACACTGTTCTAGACAAACCACAGAAAATAAAGTTTCCTTCACTAATTGACAAGTCACATGTACCGGACAGAATTAAGTTTGGTTTCTGTTTATATTTGTTTTCCTGGAAGTACTTGAAATATGTTATTACAGAAAAAAAATGTGAATGACCATTTGGTCATGTTTTCACTTCCCTAAATTGTAATAATGTTTCCCCTCTTGTTTCTCTGCCCTTAGGTCACACACAAGACTCTAACAGCTCATAGTAGACCACAGGCATGAGGACAGACAGGACGACTTTCTCCTCCACTATTCCACGCTGAAAAATGCCAAACACTGAAAACAGCTGATATCTCTCAGCTCAAATTTGACTGCATTACTGAACAAAAAAAATGTTGTTACACTGAGGACACTGGAGAAGAGAAGACGTAAATCCTCAGATGAAAAGACAACAAAAAACGGCACATCCTTTAAAAACAGCCTGAATGTGATGCTTGGATTTCGTTTGGGAGATTGTTCATCTAACATCTCCTCAGCCTGAGACAGTGCTTAAGCGATGTAAAGGACACCGCCCTATAGCTTATCAGAAGGCATATTGACATTGATGTCATGGATTCCCTCGAGGGCACTGACAGCTTGAGGTGCTCAAAGGACGCTGCTGAGCAGAATCCCCATTCAGCCTCATTCAGAAGCAGAACTCAGCCCGCTGTAAATGTAAATAAAGACAAGAGTCCCCCCCAGCGCGAGGGGTCCTCCTCCTCCTCAGTGCAGGGGCCCGGGGACAGTATTGTCAAAGGCGGCTCGCCGGACACGCCTACCTCTGGAACTTCACCACCACCACCACCACCACCAGAAATCCAGCAGCAGTTGCAGGTTCCCAACACTAGTGGCCACTATCACCGTTCGTCATCTCCCAAGCCTGGTGACAGCAGTGATGCGGCTTCCTGCAGGGCCGCGTCGCAGCAGCCGTGGCCTTTTGTCAGTCAGCAGCCTCAGCAGCCATTCACTTCAAGGAACCTCATGGCGTCGTCTCAGCCCTGCGAGCACGGGCGAGTCCATTTCCGGAAGAAAATGACGGGTTTTTCAGCCACGTCCAGGCAGCTCTATCAACTGGGAATCGGTCAGCAGCTAGCAGAGGGGCTTAGCAAAAGGGAGCCGAAACCTGGAAAGAAGCCTGGAAAGTACATCTGCCACTACTGTGGGAGAGCGTGCGCCAAGCCCAGTGTCCTGAAAAAGCACATCCGCTCTCACACCGGTGAGAGGCCCTACCCATGTGTCCCGTGCGGCTTCTCTTTCAAGACAAAGAGCAATTTGTACAAACACCGAAAGTCTCACACGCACGCTGTTAAAGCTGGCTTGCTGGCATTATCCGAGAAAGACACCCATCCTTCTGGGGTGGACCAAGAGCTCCTGGCAGAAGGGGAGATGCAGTCAGATGCAGAGCAAAGCACAGACACTGACGAGGAGGGCTCTGAAGACTTGTTTCTGGACTGTCTCAGTTCATTCGAGGGCACTGAAGGGAAGTGGACAAAAGAGTCACCTGGCATACCGTCTGTGAAGGTGACCACGCCAAGTGCCACGAGAAAAGAAATCATGTCAGCGTCGGGGAAGGTTTCTCTGTCCCGGTTCAGGGAAATGAGAGCCACCCCGTCTATAGCGGAGGTTGAGCAGGCCGTGGAGTCCTGCACCATCAAACAAAAACTCGCCCTCCGTCTCACAGAGAAAAGGAGCCAAGACTCTGAGCATTCTCTGTCTCTGCCAGGCTCCAGCAGTAAAGGGAGCACAGACTCCGGCTACTTCTCTCGCTCAGAGAGTGCAGAGCAGCAAGTCAGTCCGCCGTGCACAAACGTCAAATCATATCAAGAGATAATGTTTGGGAAGTGCTATCGACCCTCTCCCAAACCAAGACAATCAATCACAGTTCAAACCTGTGTGACGGACACAAATGACAGCAGATCAAGTTTTATGGTCAAGCCGGGCAAGAATAAGATACCAGAGGAGGGTATCCATTTATCTGCCTGTAAGAAGGACTTGGCTGCATTAATCAAATTGGAGTCAAATTGGCCACACGAATGTCAAGAGTCTCCAAAATCAGATCAAATTACCACATCCTCCTATCAACTCGAAGCTCCCTCAGACACTGCGTCCCTTATGCGGAGCAATTCCCTGCCCACCTCGACTGCAGCAGATCTCAGTATTCCTCCACCAGGAGGACTTCAAAGCAGTCGTTCTTTCGACGAGAGAATGACGGCCGATGACGGAATGTATTCCGGCCAAGGAGGGATGAGGAGGCTGATGAGGCAGGCGGCCTTTGAGCTACCCTCCTCGCACGAGAGCCACGCCGCGGACAGCTCAAAAGCAGCAGGGACAGAAATCTCCCACGAGGCCGAGCAACTCTTGGCTACACAGCATGGCTATGTGACAGACCCCGCTACGAGAAAACGTAGAAAGCAAAAAGGTGTCATGGAGGAGGAGGACTCTACCACCTCCACCTCCACCCAATTTGTCAAATCTGTAGAAATGGTTGATCTTTCGACCGAATGTGAATCAAAGCAGAATGTGAGTCAAAGCAATGTTATCTCTGTAATTCAGCACACAAACACTGTTAGCCGAATGGGCTCCGTAGAAAGACATGCGGAGGGCGAATCACACCGGGACAAACAAAGCTCACAGACAATGGCAGAGCAAAGTGATGTCAAGCCTATGAAGAGAGAGACACAGATGCATGTTCTGTCGCAGCCTGAAGTTGTAGGTCAGTTTAAGGATGTTAACAAATCAGCAACCCAACCCAGCACTCAACCACGTAAATTAACTGGTCAACCGAGCATCCAAGTCCCTGAAATTAGGGTGACTGAGGAACCGGATAGATCCCCAAAGCCCCCTGACGTCCAACCCAAGCACCGTGACAAGCCCACTGAGGAGTTCCAGTGGCCACAAAGAAGTGAGACCTTGTCTCAGTTCCCGGTGGAAAAACTGCCACCTAAAAAGAAGAGAATACGTCTAGCAGATCTTGAGTACTCCTCCGGTGACTCGAGCTTTGAATCTGCCTGTACGAGTCTCTCGAGGAGCCCAAGCCAAGATAGCAACTTGTCTCACAGCTCCAGTTTCTCTTTGTCTCTCGATAGGGAAGAGAGCCTTGTGTCAGGAGGACCTGTGACTAAATATGATGAGTATGGCAAGCCGTTGGAGTTCCTGTCTGTGCCAGGCTGCTGCCACACTCTCTCCATACCCGGTGAACATCGGCTAAAGGAGATGAGGCGGTCTGCTTCAGAGCAGGCGCCATTTATGCCAGAGACGGAACCCCCAGACTTACGGAGCAAGTCTTTCGACTATGGATACCTTTCTCCCAGGTCCAGACAAGGGGAGGCCTACGCCAGTGCAGGAGGGATAAAGCAACGCAGAAGAGGTTACTTGGTGAGGCAGGCATCACTGAGTGTTGAACCAGAGGGATCAGCGGCACAAGAGAAAACTGCTGATATATCCGTAAAACAAGACTCTGAATCCATGTATCATAATCCACCCTCTGCCCACGATTCTTCTGTAAATAGATTAGGTAAGATTATCACAGACACAGAGCACACTGGATGCATTCAAGCAAGTAGTCCTGAGGGTGCAGTTGAGATGCAGACAGGGACACCATCTCCTGACAAGCACATCTTCAGTGGTCACGAGACTGTACCATACTCAATGATTCCAAGAAATTTGGCCCCCTTTCTGCCAGCAGCATCAGGGCACTTCTGGAAACCTGACCCCCTGCACACTCTTCCTTGGCAGCAACTGCAAGATTTTCAGACCCGCCAACTGCACCTACAAGCTAAAGTTCAAACGGATCCAAAATCACCAACAGAAGAACTGTCTCAGAGTCTAAGGAGGGTCTCCTCAACCACTCATATATCCTCCTCAGAGGCACCTGCACCTCCACCACACCCTCAATCCCTTCAGTCACCCTCTGCCTCGCTGGTTCCTGTGCGAATTCAAATGCAGGTGCCCTCCCACGGCAGCATCACATACTCCAGCTTGTCTCAGCTTTTTGACAGCCAAGCGAGGAACATCGGCGCCTCGCTCATGTTCTGCGGCGCCGCCTCTCAGGGCTCCATAGCCAGTATTGCTATGCTGCAAGGGATCGGGTTCGACATAGCTCAGGTCTCTGGGCAACCTAGCGGACTTCTGCACAACCCGGAGCTGTCTCCGGCTAAAGTGAAGACGGGAATACCTCTGTCCTTGACCTCCAAAACCATCTCCACTACGGAGGCTCCTAGCGGTGGACGAGCCAAACGAATGCTCTCCCCTGCCAGCAGCATAGACCTCTTCATGGAATCGAAGCAGCAGAAACGAGTCAAAGAGGAAAAGATGTATGGGCAGATAGTAGCCGAGTTGAGCGCTGTGGAACTCGGAAATCCTGACATATCACATCAGAAGGGGAGAATCAAGGAGGAAAGGACACAGCGGGGAATTTCTCCATCCTTGTCATCATCAGACCTTTCAAATGCTTCGATGTCTGAACAAGACAAGGCCATCACATCACCCCGCAAGCTGTGCTACTCACCAGACAGCGGACCGGAGTCTCCTCAGAGCATAGACATCGACGGACCCGAGCAAGATGTCAGATGCGGGTCGGACTTGGTGCTCCCCGGCGCCAATCTGACCAAGGAAGTCCGAGATCTGCAGAAGCTGATCGCCAGCCACGGATTTGGTGCTGCTATGCTGCTTGCTGACTTTGCCAACGCACAACTCTTCTCGAAGTTCCCAAGTCTTCACACAACGACAAGTGTGAGTTGGTGCTACCTCCACTCTACCAAGCCAAACAGTGCCCAGGCTGCTCCTCTGTTCTCAGTGTACGCCACGTGGAGCGTTAGATCCTTCGACCCGAACCCACCCAATCTGGCAACCAAAACAACACTGGCTCTTCTCCGCACCAAGCAGAAGAAGCACTCGGATATCTACACCATCGCAGCAATGTATCAACCTGGAATACTCGTTTCATCTGTACTCTGGAAGCAGAGATTTGGAGAGGTAAGCAAAAACAGAGAACTATTAAAACTATTAACTATTCAAATCTGATGAACATACTTTATTCTATATACAGTATATATATATATATATATGTGTGTGTGTGTGTGTGTGTGTGTGTGTGTGCGTGTGCGTGTGTGTGTGTGTGTGTGTACGTGCGTGTGTGTAATATTATACAGTATAAATGAAGGTCTGAGCTGACATATTTCATATTTGACTCTTGGGAATGCTTAATATATGTCCCAGCTACAGGGAAAGCAAGACCTCAGAGAGGAAGAAGTAATGATGTACAAACGGACGGTGAAGGGCATCAGATCTGCTAATAAAAACTCGATGGAGGATCAAAAGGAGGCGGAGGCTCAACCAAAGCAACCAGAACCAACACGTATCAAAATATTTGAAGGAGGGTAAGTGACAGTTTCAATAAACCTGTTCTAATACGAAACTGAATAATTTCTGTAATATTATTCATTTGGGTGATACTAGGATATGATCAACCTTTTGTGTTATATTAATCAACCTGTTCTAATACGAAACTGAATAATTTCTGTAATATTATTCATTTGGGTGATACTAGGATATGATCAACCTTTTGTGTTATATTAATCAACCTGTTCTAATATGAAACTGAAGAATTTCTGTAATATTATTCATTTTGGGTGATACTAGGATATATGATCAACCTTTTGTATTATATTAAATGTCATTAGCTCGTTCCACTGCAAAACTTAAATCCTGGCCTTTTGCTCCTATAGTTTCAAGTCCACGGAAGACTATGTGTATGTACGTGGTCGAGGACGAGGAAAGTATATCTGTGAGGAATGCGGGATTCGTTGTAAGAAACCCAGCATGCTGAAGAAGCACATCCGCACGCACACAGACATCAGACCTTACGAGTGCAAGTCCTGTCATTTCGCCTTTAAGACTAAAGGTAAACTTCTTGGCATGTATGCACCGAATACATCATAACAATTTTGACATATTCATGAAATTACGACAACATTTCACTTACCCAACCCCAACATGTGATTTTGCATTACATTTTTTCAGCACCTATACTACAGCTAACAGTTTACAATTTTTGAATAATTATTGCAGGAAACCTCACCAAACACATGAAGTCCAAAGCTCATATGAAGAAGTGTCTGGAGCTCGGGGTATCCTTCACATCAATAGACAGTGTGGATGACACCGGTGAGCTAAATATAGGCTGTGTATAGGCTGCAACCTTTAGCAGCCCGGCTAATACTCTCATCAATATTGATGATGTGGCTTTTGGTTTTTCCTCACAAAGTTGTATAAGCAGCTCCTGTAATACAAGAACACTTCCTGCAATGACATTGTTGCGATTGACTGTAAACTGCTGTTGCTTTTGTATAATGTGATTCCTCGCTGGGGTCTCTTTTTTCATCCGCCTTCTTTCTTTCAGACAACCCAGAGGACATCTTGAGGGCAGGAGGGAAAACAAGGTCACTGGGCTCGACGGCAATCAAGCATCAGTTCTCCGACGTGGACGACTCTGATGGCGCGGACGACGACGGAGACGAGATAGACGAAGACGAGGACGAGGACGATGACGAAGACGGCTCCACTCCCAGGACTCGCTCCAGGAGCACCAGCCCCTTACCGTGCGCCATCACCTCCCCCCATCTCCCCAGCTACCTCTCCCAGCTCCCCAGCATCCAGGTGCACCCCTCCATCTCCAGCAGGGAGATGGCCCATGCTCATGGCCGACAACTGGGAGAGGGGCGTATCATGGCCAGCGAGGGGCGTATCATCATGGGCAGCGAGGGGCGTATTATCATGGGCAGCGAGCTGCAGTCCCGCTTGAGCGAGTCAAGGCAGATTCAAGAGGAGGATGATGGAGTGGTCATGGCCTCGTGTCATCATACAGCCGCCACATCCTCCTTCCACTCCAGCAGCTCCTACCTGCTGTCGTTACCCCGAGACCCGTGTCTGACGCCTCAGCAGCGAAGCCCGTGCTTGACACCTCACCGGAGCCCCTCTCCCAGAGGAAGGGGTGGCGACTGCTCGCCACAAGGAGGTCTGTCGTCGCCACTGCGGGGCGTGTCCCCGAAAAGAGAAGTCTGTTTCCGCAGGGATACCTCGCCGCTCCATCAGCTTTCTCCCGGCGGCTCGCTGTGCCCTCGGGCCCTCTCTCCTCTCGGCCACGACGGAGGGGGCATGGTCAGGCGTGAGCTGTCCCCCAGGGGGCGTCAGCGAGGCATGCTCCGAGCGGTGTCCCCACGCAGGGGATCCCAGCACAGCCGGGCACCGTGGGAGCAGGCCAGGGGTGCGAGACTGGACACGAGCCCCCACCACGGGCGTGCTGCTGCACTGGCTTCTCATGCTGGCATGGAGGTATGTTGTGGAACTTTTTCTTCTTCATGTTAATTCACGTTCTTTAAAAAAGCATCAATAACACATAGGATTCATGAAAATAGCATACTTCAAATGTTGCTTCTTCCTTTGATCCAAGAGTGTGGCTTTGGATCCTATGTCCAGTCCACTTCGGTAGCCAATATTCTTCAATCCACACAGTTGTGTACAGTATATGAAGTAAAGTCTTTGGTACTTTCTTATTTGTCGTCCTGTCCTGTAGGCACATAAACACAGCACTCTGCACAGCTTACAACTCCCCGGTGGAGGAGAAGCAACCCTCCGAGGTCAGCTGTCCGTGTCCGGCTGCCACTCTGACCTCTTCAGCCACCTCCCTTTGCACTCCCAGCAGCAGGCTCGGCCTCTGCCCCTGATGCCTGTCGGCGGCATCCAGATGCTGCCTACCCAGCAGGCCACACCACCGCCACCGGCTGCCGTTACTACGATGCCTCAACATCACCACCACCCCTTGGGCCGCTCCTCCTCCACCACCTCCTCCTCCTGCACCTCCTCCTCCCAACAATACCACCACCACTACCACAGTGGCCTGGTGGACCAAGCCGGGCCTGGCACTAGCCCACCAGGTGCTGCCCGGCCACGTTCGAGCGATCAAGAACCAGAACCTCCAGGTCAGCGGGGGGAGCCAGCCGCAGCGCCCCGCCTCCTCAGCCCTCCTCCTCAGGACTCCTCCGGCAGGAGAGAGGCGGCCGCTGCAGCCTCCGCTCGGAGTAGCAGCAACGAGGGGGGGCAGCAGTCGGAGGAGAGTGTCCAGACGTGCACTGAAGCCATCGCCTCTCTCAGGATCACCACGGAGGACAAGTCCGCTCAGAGCTGAGCGCGACACAGAGCGCTTTCACACAGAACAATCAGGAGGTGGTAGACACAGGTGAAGAAGGGAAAAGGGGGGGAATTTTGAGGGAGGAAGGGAAACGGGGGGGGATATTTTGGTGGGTGGGGGGACTATAAAGGGATACGAAGAGAGACTGGTGAGATGAAGGACTGGGTTTTATTATTGAGGGAAGGACAGATTTCGGGAAAGTGGGGCGATTTCTTCGATGATGGATTTTTAGGTGCAATATGTGGCAAAAAGAAAAAAAATACTTATGCAAACTACCTTGCTTGTTCTTGCACATAAAATCATATGATACGACACATGCAGTCAGACTCACTCACAGTACATACAGACATTCACGCATATACTACATGCCTACATTTGATAAATCTGTTTGTTAAGTCATTTCATTACCGAAAGGCTATGGCAATATCGGGATTTAATCCATTTCAAAGTCCCTACTAAGACAAGAAGAAGAGGTTTGTAGGTTACTTAAATCATATAATGTTAGAGATTGGATTCAGTTTTGGTAAAAATTTACACGAATGACTGATGTTTGTGCCTTTGCTATCCTGTTTGCCCTATACTGTTAGGGGGAAGCGTACCTATTGAGCACACCTGGGGTGCATTTCTAGGAAGCGTAGTTGTTAGCAGTTAGCAACTTCGGTAGTTGCCAATGGGAAATTGCATTGCAACCAACAAAGTAGCTAGCATAGTTAGCAACTACGCTTTACAGAAATGCACCCCTGATAACTCTCCTGGCATTGCGTATTCAGTATGACTCACCTGAATAAAACACCATTAATAAATTCCACAGCTTTACAATTACAAATTTAATATCAGTAAGAAAATTATGGGTGTGATGGAGATGATGGACTTGTGTATCGTCAAGTCTATCAGTGTTCTTTACCTTTTTATATCCACCACGTAATGGCTGCCATCATACTTGAAGGTAGACTGACTTCTTCTGTCTATAACACAAACACAAACCTAGTCAGGACAATGTTCCAATGAAAACAATACTAGAAATGTTATGGCATTTATTTTCTTTCAATAAATCAGTGTGGCTCTGTCTGTGCGCTTAATCAGTATGCTTCCCCTACACCAGAGTATTAAAAAAGAAATGGTTGTATACTGTATTGTGTTGATGCACTTGACTAGAATTAGCTTGAGTCTGAGAGACATGAGGTCTTAATGCAACTCTGTTTGCACTGGTAGCTTTTTTAAAGATTTAAGTGATAACAGCTACTATTGCGGATTGCTACGTGATGCAGTTCTTGTTTCATACTTTACGCTGTACTTTTTCTCAGTGTTGTGCAAGACCCTTTATTCAACAAACTTTCAATAGGAAAGGAAAACTAACAGTATTTGAGTTTATTGCTTGGTCTAAAAAAGCAGATATTGTAACATTATGACAATGCTTTATGAATGAGTTTTTTTATGTCAATCAAACAGTATAATGCTGCTGTTGGGAATTTATATGTTGTGTAGCCAGCTTTCAGTCTTGGACTTTGAGGGTGACACAACCAGCTGATATCCCACCACAACACTGAGTTGGAGCCTTAGACCGTTGATTTATTTCTTGACTTTTTCAAATTGAAAGATGGTGGTCAGAGGCTCTACACTCAGTTGTCCTCAGTCCCGGACTGCAAGTGGCCACACAAGAGTAGCCAACGTCTACCTGAGCATTACATTCTGATGGACATGGTGTTGTCTTCATACCTGATTCAAATACATGTATAACTAGAACAGTATCTCACAAAATGTACATGCATAAGGTTTTACAGTTGACTATTAAAATATACGTACATGTATATGGCATATGGTCATAATATAGCTCGAAAAGTTATTCTCAATGAATACTTCATAAACAAACTCAGATATGTGTTTTGTATAATGTGTGATGCTGGGGAGTTTCATTTATTATCAAGGGATTAACTAAGCACTTTCTCTATTTTTATCACTCTCCTTAATCACTAAACTGGATTCTTAGAGTTTAGAGTCATATTTCTTAAAGAAAAATCACTGAAAAAATCATGGAATTTTATGATATTTAACATTCCAGATAGTGGTCATGTGACATCCCTTTTGTATACATATGATGTGGTCTTGAGATGATGCAATGGTCATGCTTATATCAGCTGATAACTGTACTGTATTTATTTGTTTGTTGTCAAAGTTTGACACAAGGTACAAGGTGAAAATGACATATTTAATTCCAGGGGGAAATGTTTTTTATTGTGGTCTCTTATATCCAACTTAATTATACATGTACTGTAATAAAACTGTACTCATTAATTGTATATCTATGTATACATATATATTTTGGATGTATGCAACTTGATTGTTCATAATATTTGCATCATTGTATTTAATTAACCGTGTCCTTTTATTCAAAACATTAAAAACACATGCATTTATTCAACGTCAGTATCAAACTGCGCATCGATCCTATTGTGCGGCACTGTAGTAGAAGGAATTTGGTCATTTGAATAAGTGTGGTGTGGAAAGCTAACGTACATACGGTATAATAGATTTTGTGATTTGAATCTTTTCTGGTCAAGTATGTGGTATGTTTACACGAGCACTACCCCTTAGCCAGTCAGGTCAATACATTTCAGACAATCCACTTTGTCACAAACATCTGTTGGCCGCCTAAGAAGAGTGCACACATTCAACTGTGTGTTTTCTTGCCTTCTGTAGAGTGAGGTGGGGGGCAGTGGTGACACAATGATTTATTTCTGCCATTTAAGACGCCTCATCACACCAGGCCCAAGTGAGGATTTGTCTGAAGGTAAGTCAAAGGAGAATATCATTATTTGCTTTGTTAATCAGACATACTACTGTAGTGTACAACCAAGCTTCTTCAGTAGGCTATATACAGTAGCGACTTTTTCTGATGGCTATTGGAAAGGATTATACACTGACCACCATCATCAGCGGTCACTCGAAACGGGTATGACTGTTCTCTCAGTAGGGTTTTCTATTTGTGGGTCTTCAGGTGACTGTAGAGACCAATCCTTGATCCACATATCTAATCTGATCATATCTGATCACATATCTATCCACCACAGTATGTAGGACTGAATAAGGAGAACCTGTCTATTAAAGGAGGCCTCTCCTGTCATTGGTGTATCATCACAGAATCATCCCTCAGAGATGTCACAGGTCACAGTGGGGTTCCTCCCACTTTCTTCTCAAGAACCACATGCAAGTGTGAAGATGAGTGATCTTATCTAAGGAGCTGTTTCATGGTTTTACCATTCACCCTTCACCTTTTTATTGCATGTTGTTCACTTCAATGGTCAAATCATCAAACATACCAGTGATCCTAAAAAATGCAATTCGTAACACCTCTTAACATTCCGGACTATGTCTGTCTAGGACGCGGCTTTATAAATTTGTTGTTTCTAGTATGGTAATGACCGAGTCGTGGTGCATTACTAAAGTCAGTCAGAATGGAAGGTGACAAAGTAGAGAAACCTAGATTATGTAAAAGAAGACGTTCTAAGGCAGTGTTTCTTAACTGGTGGGTCGGGAGCCAAAAGTGGGTGGTAGGGGAGCGGGGTGGTGGTGGGTCCTGGGTGGGTCTCAGAGTTGTGAATAAATGAGTATCATGTTTCATTTCCATTAATAATACCCATTTCCATTAGTTTACATGTTGTATGTCTGCCAAAAATACAAACGCTGACACAAAACATTTTGTATAGCTATGAAATGCATGGTTATATTTTTGATAGTTAGAATAAATTTACCAGTTTCTGGCAGCATCAAACAAAATATTGGGTCACTCACAACATAATGTTCGTGGGTCCCAGGAAAGTATGGGTTCCAGGACCAGGGCCGCTGGCAGTTTTTCCTGGGCCCAGGACAAAGTCATATGATAGGGCCCCCAATACATACAATGTAATGGGGACCCAATTCTTGGGGCCCTATCCCCCTGGGCCTGGGACAACATAGCCCTTTGTCCCCCCTGTCGGCGGGCCTGTCCAAGACTATTCCAGTTAAGAACCACTGTTCTAAGGAACTCGTAAAAAACAAGACTCAAGATTCTTTTATTGGTCCCGAAGGAAAGTTGCCAGCATACTGGTGAGCATGGGATCTCAGAAAGCTGCCGAAGTTGGACAAGTGTTGATGCCCCATCCCCTCCAGGTCAAGAGTTATGTGTCCACAGGACATACCGCACAAGATCTGCTGCATTGGGAGAAACCACTGGCCAGAGTTAACAGAAATACCAGTCATGTTGAGATGGATCAAAGAAAAAAAATGTATTATGCCTAGCATTGGGTGCATTGGGTGCACCACACAGCATTTTCCAGTTCCACATTTCCACAGTGGAAAAAAAAACATGGCAGCATTTTTTCCACACGATTTACAATCAACTCAGCTCACTTTAATTTAACATTTAACAAGGATAGACTCTACACATCAAATAAGAACTGTACATGACTTCAAATATCAGTTCAGAAAGAAATGTCATGGTTGGTTTATTTCTAAATGTATTGTTGGTATATTGATCACAAAAACATTACTTTTTGTCGGTGTCAAAAGGATTTTTTTTTTGCATTTGACGAATCCTGTCTGATAGATGCAGATGTGTGGTGTGCTTCTAAAGTTAAAACATATAATCGGATTTTCAAATTTGTAGTTCAAATGTATCATTAAGCGGGCTTGCAGAGCAAGCTTATCCTAAGTACAGTTTATTATTATTATTATTATTATTATTATTATTATTATTATTATTATTATTATTATTATTATTATTATTATTATTAAGCGGGCTTGCAGAGCTTACCCATGTTGATTTTCAAAATTATATCATATGCAGTGTTCCTTAGCCAACTTAAAATACCATGTATGTCATTTAGTATCAATGGCAAAGGTGCTGGATTAGAGATATGGAGGTTGTGAGTTCGAATCCCACTCGGACCCATGTTGATTTTCAAAATTATATCATATGCAGTGTTCCTTAGTCAACTTAAAATAGCATGTATGTCATTTAGTATCAATGGCAAAGGTTCTGGATTAGAGATATGGAGGTTGTGAGTTCGAATCCCACTTGGACCCATGTTGATTTTCAAAATTATATCATATGCAGTGTTCCTTAGTCAACTTAAAATAGCATGTATGTCATTTAGTATATCCCCAAAACGCAGAGCTACAACACTTTCAAGAAGGCTGAATCCAAGATGGCTGAATTGTTTGGCCCATAACTTCTGACTGGGTGGATGGATTTTCCCAATAGTAGATAGTAGATGGATTTTCTCAATAGTAGTTTGTTTTTAGGTAGGCCTATAGAGATATCAAAAATAAAACTGCTCAGCTCTGCCCCAAAAGGCAAGCCCGCTTCTAACATTTTCTGCGAGAATGTGATCTAGTTATTGTTGTATAATAATCCCTTGTCTTTTTTGTACTTTGTAACCAATCCATCTTTTAACCAACAAAACCTGAGTTTGGAGGTCAAACAAGTATTCATGTCAACTAAGTTATGAGGTAAGACAAAATGAGACCAGTAGGCCAACTGAAGAAAGAACACAAACAGAGAAGCAGTAAAATCCTAATGGTTTACCACAACTGAGCACATTACTGGAAACAAGTGCACTGCAGCCAACTTCAGTTCTTTTGCTTGGGCCACCATGCCAGTAAGGGAAATACCTCTGTGACAAACCTAATGCCAGCCAATTAGCCATTGATGGATATGTAGGCTACTTACCTACACTGCAGATCCTTGATGTGGTATAACAAACACTAGTTGTCATATGTCATCTCTTCTGAGTGAAAAGGGCACGCAGGAGCCACTGGTCACTAACAGTCTGTATGTCTGCTTTTTCTCAGAAATATTTATTAAATACATTTGTCACAGGATGAAGAGTTATGACCTGTCACCTCCTAATGGCCTGGCAGGACAGACTGTTCCTGTTCATTTTCCTCTGAGTGTGACATCATTACACCAGTAGATGTCAGTAAAGAGCAATGACCCTTTTTTCTACACTGCAGCAAACTGGTTGCCTGATATGGCTAGCCCCTTGAATGGAAAGAAGTAGAGGGTGGCTGGCCATGTCAGACTAAGTAGTGCACACTGTACAGTGAATCTTTTCATATCTACATCATCTCTCCTTTCTTGTTCACTCTCTTCAAAAATCTAATTAATGAATGTATGAGTGAGTTTGAGGTTTTTTTATTTAGTGGCCCCTGACCTGTCAATAACTGTCCACTGAAATGTGATAATTTGATGACTTGATGAAATATGTTAAATAATGAATTACATGGATTGCCTGGAGAGTCTATATGTTCGTGATTAAAGGTAAAGGCTTGTTGTCTGTGACCTATGATGTGTATTTTGGATGGGAGGCAGGGCCGTCCCGAGGCATAACCAAACTATGCGATGGCTTAGGGCCCCCACATCAGTGAGAAGCAACGTTTCAGGAAGAAGTGAGCTCTCCTCCTTTTTCCCTAATCATATGTCTTTCTCATGTACCAATTACACAATGAAAATAATAAAAGACACAGAATATAATGAGGAGTAACAGTTTTGAAGCAACACTGAGATATTCCTTAATGATAAATGGTTTTCTGTTTGAGAAAGTGAAACTTAGTAAATGAAGCTTACACGTATAAAGAATCTGATGCTTAGTGGGTGGTGGTATGGAGGGGCCCCGGATGAAATTTTGCTTAGGGCCCCATAAAGGCTTGGGCCGGCCCCGATGTGAGGGATCATGAACACATGTCCAGGAAAAAAAAGAGCCTATGAAACCACAGTCAGCTCACTGTACGTCCAAAGCATGTTTGCTTGGTTTCTCACTCTTGGTTTGGGGTGAGCATTCACATATTAAACATTGAAAACCTACTTAACAGAATATTCCCATATTATTTGTACGTAGCAGCACCCATTTGTTTTGAAGGCAATTGTTTCATGATTTTACAAATACAGTATATAGTGCTAGCTAGGAGACATTATGAAATACTAACGCATGAGAGGACTTTTGGACACCCTACACAGGACTGCAAATGTTCACTGTAAATATTTTTAAAAGTGGGGATGAGGATGCCATAAAAGTGTGCGAGCCTGTGCCAGCCACCCATGTAGCTATTAAAAACCAGGTGTTCCCATCACAATGCCAAAAAGGAGTTTGGGAGGAGAGAAGTCCGTTTGTCGAATCCAGCTGCTTCTATTTAAGCCAGTTCTCCTCTTTTCCGCGGGCTACAGAGCTGTGCGCGCACAACGTGCAATGCACCACACACACACACAAACACAAACACACACACACACACACACACACACACACACACACACACACACACACACACACGGACAGGTCATATATAGCCACAATGCGCAATGCAACACACACACACACACACACACACACAAACACAAACACACGGACAGGTCATATAGCCACAATGCGCAACGCAACACACACACACACACACACACACACACACACACACACACACACACACACACACACACACACACAAACACACGCACACGGACAGGTCATATAGCCACAATGCGCAACGCAACACACACACACACACACACACACACACACACACACACACACACACACACACACACACACACACACACACACACACACACACACACACACACACACACACACACAGGTCATGTAGTAGCTGAAAAAAGCAGCCTGAAGCTTTTCTGTTGACTGGCTGATCCAGTGTTGCGGAGAGAGAGAGGGCCATTGTACCAGGCCGGCGGCTAGCTCGGCTCCCTTGTCTGCTTGCCACGCAGTCTGACCTGCTGCTATTCAGCTCCTCTAGCCAGCGGCCCTCCGCCACCCACCTCCACTTTTCACCAGCGGACCTCTGAGCATGTCGACCTGACCTGCTGCTTTGTGTGTGGAGCTGGTGCTGCGTTGCGTTGCTGCTGCTGTTAGCTGCCTTGGAAAGCGTGTGGTGGTGGTGGAGGTGGGGGGCAGGAGAGGTGAAACGTGGATGGAACTACTGGCCTGTGGTTCACTCGCTTAGGGACCAGAGCTGGCATGAGGGAAGAGCATACACTCCAGCCAAATGGCGAGGACGAACAACTCACCACCCGGACTTCGCCTGGTGCGCTGGCTTTTTTTCTCTCTTTCTTTCCTTTTGGGGCCTGGTGGGGTTTGGATTGGTCGAGTCCTTGACGGAGGAGTGGTGTCTTGGTAATTCTTGAGGCCGGTGTTTTTGGCTTGGGTGGACTTTGTGTTTTCCATGGCTTACTTCATATTTTCCATGTGTTCAGGGGGGCTTTCATGTGTAAGAGTGTTGGAATGCATCAGCAGATGCTCACAGTCAACAATTGAGACCTTTAATTACGCCAGACATTAGTTCCTGAATAGATGGAGCACGGTTCATGAACACAGAGTTAGTATTACTCTCAGATATTTATATTCATATTTAGGGTTAAAAAAAAGGTTACATACATTTTCCTTTGGTGGGCTTTCACTAAAGTCGTTTACCCTTCACCTGTTTTGTTGTGTGGTGAGAGGGGCAGTCAGTGACTTCTTTTTTTTGCTGACAGAGTTCAGGGGGGGATTATAATAAAGAGAGCACATGTCCACTGCTTTTGTGTGGGCCTTTTTGTTGCGTGTGTGTGCGGGTACCTCGTGAGCACACTGGTACAGGTCTGGGCGGGGGCTGAAAAGGAGACATGGCATTATTCACGGGGGGGCTTTGCACTGCGGCAAAGGTCATTAAGAGCAACAGGCAGCTAGCGTACAGCGAGAGCTACGGGCGCACAAATGCCAGCAGCAGGTTGGATATGAAGGCCAAGCATCGCAGATTAGCCGTGCTTGTAAAAAAGGGACCAAACCATGTCTTTAAACTACATCAAGAACTTCTATGAAGGATGTGTGAGTACACAAATGGGGTGGGACTTGATAGGATTTCTCTCTGTCTTATTTACAGGTTGAAACCCGAAACAAGACACATGCTCTGAGAGTTATTTTTTGGGGAACTCTGAATTTTGGTTGTTATTGTTATACTGTGTTCGGTGCTATTTTTGTGTTCCTTCCATTTCTTCTGCACGCCTAAGAAAATATGTTAATGTTCAATGAAAATGTGATGTAATTTTATAACATGTTGCTAAAATAATATTATTCTCTTTGTCTTCCTGTCTATCTATCTATCTATCTATCTATCTATCTATCTATCTATCTATCTATCTATCTATCTATCTATCTATCTATCTATCTATCTATCTATCTATCTATCTATCTATCTATCTATCTCTTTTCTTTTGTTTCCCAGCTGCGGCCTCCCACTGTGATAGGCCAGTTCCACACTCTGTTCTTCGGCTCGGTGCGCATGTTCTTCCTGGGCGTTCTGGGATTTGCAGTGTATGGAAATGAAGCGCTCCACTTCAGCTGTGACCCGGACAGCAGGGAGCTCAACCTCTTCTGCTACAACCAGTTTCGACCGATAACGCCGCAGGTGCCCAGAGAGCAGACTTTTCTTCACACATGTTGCATACTGTGTGCTGTGCTGTGGGCCCACGCAAAGAAATACCCACTATAACTTGTGATATGCTACTACTGAACTACATGGGGATGTTATTTGAAACATTGCATGATTTATGTAGGCCTACAACATTTATGTAAATCGTACAGATTCATGTAACAGTATTTTGAGAATGCAGTGATAGCTATTCAATAATCATTAGAGTGGAGAGTACTCCTCCGTCCACAGGGGGTGAAATTTGTGTTGGGCTCAAACAGTCACTGCATCACATGCAACACTCATACAGTACATTTAGAAAATACATGGAATACATAAACACAATTCGGTAACACTTAACTTGACGCCGGCGTCATACGGATGACATAACAGTGCCATAATATTGTCAAAACAGTGTCATGACACAGTCATGAGCGAGTCATAAACATGGTAGCAGCGTCATATATGTTTTATGGTCATGAAAAGTTGACATCGTTAGGGTTGTCTTTGTAATAACCGAATGTCACTTAATGATTTAGTCATAAAATGTTTATGACATTGACATAATGATTGTGACACATGAATGACTGCATTATGACACTGTTATGACGTTGTTTTGTAACGCATATGACACCTGGCTCAAGTAAAGTGTTACCCACAATTCACATCGTGAAACACTTCTCTCTCTCTCTCTCTCCGTTCCCCATACTAGGTGTTTTGGGCCTTACAGCTGGTGACCGTCCTGGTGCCGGGGGCGGTGTTCCACCTCTACGCGGCGTGCAAGAACATCGAGCAGGAGGACATCTTGGATGGTCCCATGTCCACGGTGTACTACATCATCTCGGTGCTGCTGCGGATCATCCTGGAGGTGGTGGCCTTCTGGCTGCAGAGCCACCTGTTTGGCTTCCAGGTGGCCCCGCTCTACACGTGTGACGCCAGCGCGCTGGAGAAGAGCTACAACTTCACCAAGTGCATGGTGCCCGAGCACTTTGAGAAGACCATATTCCTCAGCGCCATGTACATTTTCACCGTTATCACTGTCGTGCTGTGTGTCGCGGAGGTCTTTGAGATACTTTCCAGGAGACTTGGCTATTTGAGCAGTCAATGACCTTTCTGCGTGCATGCACATGTGCACACACGCACGCACACACACACACACACACACACACACACACACACACACATACTACACACACACACACACACACACACACACACACACACACACACACACACACACACACACACACACACACACACACACACACACACACATACTACACACACACACACTCTCTCACACACACACACACACACACACACACACACACACACACACACACACACACACACACACACACACACACACACACACACACACACACACACACACACACACACACACACACACACACCATACATGGTACATGCTCTCATACACACACACCTACCTAAACAATTATCCATGTACATAAACTAAATCTGTTTCAGACTCTCATGTCTACACCTCACACAACAAGGAGGAAGCAGCAGGATGCACCCGGAGCAATGACTGTCCACTCATCACGTGATGTTTCGTGATGTTAAGAGGATTGTACTTGATTATACAATATATGTGTGGTTGGCTAATAGGGCCACTGGACTTTTTGCTTTTTCTTACATGTGAAATGATCATTTGAAGGTATTATATATTTGGTATTTTGTACATACCTGTCAATCATCCATCCAATTTAAGTTACATTATTCTCTACAACAGGTCATGACTTATGCTATGCTTTGTTGACATCAAAAAAGGTTCTAGTCGTGTGGCCAATGCATGATGTAAGCACATCAACACAATTTATGTGAGATCATCTGACGGCTGTGCGCTATAAACTTTTGTATGTTCTGAAGTAATCCATAATTTTGGCCATAAGTGTATAATCTCAGGTAGAATGTGACATACTGTGAAAGTGTGCTGGATTATGGATTTCGTGTTGGATTTATATATTCTTTTCAGTTGTTACAAAGAACTAACCAGCATCTCCTATGATTTCTCTTTGAATATAATTTTACTAAAACTATCACATAGAGTTTTTTTTTCTTCTTGGTGTCACTGTGCTGTCTGGTGAATTGTTCATGTTCTACTGTCTCCTGTGACTACAGCCGTTTTCTCCAGATGCAAGGAGAAATGTAAGGCTCTTTCAATTGAGGTATCTGCATTTATTAAACCACAGTAGCACAATTTCTGATGCACTGCCTCGGTCTGACACATTCTTTGCTGCCCTTTTTTAGCATTTCCAATCACTAGTCATTAGAGTGTAGATCCCTAAAGGTGCCGGTATGCTTGCTGCGAGCTGTAAATTACGCGCGTCACCGCGAGCAACCGGCATCACATGCTTGCTTCAAAAGCAGTTGACAAAGACGCAAAATACTGGCGGACAAACTCAATGAGAAGCTCTTCAAAGTTTCTGCCATTGTCGTTTTCATATCAAGCACACGCGTGGAACTGCGCAGTCTATCTTACGATCGCCCCCAGCGAGTTTGAAGATATCGCACCTGACGCACGCATTTAGCTGCCGTGTCCAACGCGCGCGAAATTGACATTAAATACGCATTGTTAACGTGTTCATGAACGAATCGTGCACGCGCTCGTGTATCTTGCAGCAAGCATACCGGCACCTTTATCCTTTAATGGTAGGCCTATGTCTACTCTATACAATTCATTTTGCAGTGTTACAGTAATTCAAAACTTAAGAGTCCAGTGTAACACTCATATACAACAAGTGTCATACATTTAGGCCTACATGGCAGTCTTTTTCTGGTTGCGGTGTGTGTCTGGTATTTGAGTAGGTGCAGTGAATAACCAGGTAGATAATAAGTGGAGTTAAAAAAACGTTTTAAGTGTCACAATAGTTTTTTTCTATTCACGAACTGTGTTCAGATGTAAATGGATGGAAAATATCTGTTACGTACGAGTTATCAAGGCCTTAGTGACACAAACAGCTGCCATGTTTGACAGGACAGAGCCTGGGCTAGTCTTAAAGCTGCAATATACTGTATAACCCAGAAGGTGATATGTGGAAACATGGGCTGATATGAGCTGCCTGGCTATCCTTGGCTGGGCCCAAGCCAAATAATCTAAAAGGGCCCCCTTGCTCATCACAATACAACGAGGACCCAATTCTGCCCCCACTCCAAGGCTAGGGGCAACGTCAGGGAAGTTGACAGAGGGAGACAAAGGGGTCACTTTTCCCGGGCCTAGGTAGGGAGGGGGCCCGGAATTGGATCCTCATTACATTGTATTGATTGGGTTCGGGCCCTTTCACATGTCTTTGTCCCGTGCCCAGCCAAAGCTGTCAGTGGCCCTGGACAACGTACACATTTGTCCTCCCAAATCGACGGGCCTGCTGACGTGAGCCGCCTGCCTGGTCGCCCTGTTGCCCAACTAAGCCATCTGGGGGCCTATACGTCTCCATAAATGTCAATCACAGAATGGTGGGTGTGGCTTGTCAAGTCATTCACCCTGCATTCACATTGTTCACTACTATAAGTAAATTCTAATTTAAAAATTGAAATAAAAACTTACAGCAAATGACTGCACAACTCAATGCACACATGATATGACACTAATCATAAGGAATGTGTGTAAGGTCTTTATTTATAATTTTTATAATTATATATTTATAAATGTCCAGTATTTTCGACATCTACTATACAGTACATCAGGGCCGCTGACAGCTTTGGCTGGGCCCAGGACAGAGTCATCTGAAAGGGCCCCCTCACCCAATAAATACTGTAATGAGGACCCAATTCTGGGGCCCCTCTCTTCAAGGGCCTGGGACAACTGACCCCTTTGTCCCCCCTTGACAGCTTCCCTGCAGTACATTGAAACTGCATGGCTCTCAGGCAGGCATTCCCATGGTCATGAATCAAAGCATTACTGTAATTGTTGTATCTGGTCAGCCCTCAGCTTGGAGAATCACAGTAATTGGTTTTAAATCAGAAAAGTTTGGTAACTAGTTTTTTTTAAAAAAGGTTTCGGGGTCAAAGAATAGGCCTACATATCCAATGTTGTATCTAGAGAAGATGATCTTTCTATTAGGGGGTGAGATTACTGTGTCTCTAGCACCCTACTCCCCTTATCTCTCCCATACAGCTACTTCTACTTGTGGCACATGGGGTTATTTTGAGGACTTGTCTAACGCAGCTGCTGCTGTGTGTGTGTGCGTGTGTGTGTGTGGGCGTGTGTGTGTGTGTGTGTGTGTCCGTGTGTGTGTGTGTGTGTGTGTCCGTGTGTCCGTGTGTGTGTCTGTGTGTGTGTGTGTGTGTGTGTGTGTGTGTGTGTGTGTGTGTGTGTGTGTGTGTGTGTGTAGTGTGTGTGTGTGTGCGTGCGTGCTCCCTAGTAGCCCCCTCTCACTCCTTTCCACTCCTCTTCTCCTCTCCTCGCTGCCAGTATTGGTAAGTAGCACTTCAATATTCCCACTAGCTAGTAAACCACAATGTGTTTGTTGCAGCGTACAGTGAGTAGGTCTTGAAAAGGCACGTGAAATCTGTTTATTGGTTTGATTTAAAGCACCTCTGTTGTCTTGTCTGAGTAGTTTAGGTTAGCTAGTATGAGGACTGGTTGCCTCATGGGGGCTATGAGTGAGGTGTGCGAAGGGACAGTCACGGGGACAGCGGTCGGTCACCATTCCCCATGGTGCTTGGAAATCAGTTGTGTGGGGCGCTACAACCTCACAAAACAATGGCTACACAATTGTTTGACTGTTTGAGATGGTTGTCATTATATATTTACGCATTTCACAGTTTTGCCCTGTGTCCTTGATCTAGCTATGATACAATAGTGCTATCACTGAGCACTACTACCCGTGCTGTTGACCTCTCAAACTGCAATTTAGCAGTGACTGGTGGTGACATGTTTAAACAATCTAATTAATACATTATGCATACTGCTCTTGTGTTAATTGGGTAAAAGCTGTGGTAACAAATAGATAACTTGCCCATATTAAGCAGCTCCCAGAATAGCTGGCTGGCTGGCTGGCCTCAGAACAGGTGCCATGTGCCGTGCCTGTGAAGACGGTGGGGCGGCTGAGCAGGCCGGCTAAATTTAACCAGATAAACACACACTGTCAAATCATACCGCTGCCTGCACTGCATGGCAAGCCAGCCCAGAGCCACATGGAGCAAAGGTGTCGAGCAAACAGTAAACAACAAGCGCAATATGAGGAGGAGGACTGATTTGTGATCTGGGGTGCGTTTCTCAAAAGCATAGTTGTTAGCCCGTTAGCAACTTGGATAGTTGTCAATGGGAAATTGCATTGCAAACAAAAAAGTAGCAATTTTGGTTTCGAGAAATGCACCCCAGATTTGAATATAGGCTACACAGCTCTGCCAGAAACATGGGGGCGAAGGGGGTGGGGGTGGGGGGGAATCATGCTAGAGTAACTACAATCTGTTTCCTGTCATGCCATAACAAAAAAAATGTTGGCTGTTCACATACAGTAAATAACTGAGACCATTTCCTCTTTTTTTGGCCAAGTGCAGGAATTCAGGTGGTATTAAAGCACTCCTTTTCTTGGTATGAAAGTAAATAAAGTAAATGTTGCAAAAGCAGAGTGATAAATTTCATCACCATCTGGTTCGCATCATCCCACCTTTTGGTGGTGTGTGTCGGATGTGTGTCGGATGTGTTGAGGAGCTGAGGCAGCAAAGAAGCCTCATTTCACAGAGCTCCCTTTCACCACATCAACCGCATAGTTAAGCTTTAGGTGGGGGGTAATACACAAGGGAAGTTGAGTAACGGAACTGGATTAATTGCCCCAGTATACACAGATTCTCAATTTTTGTTTTCTCCTGGCTTTGCGACCATGGTTGCGAACAACTCAACCTCTGATTGTTGAAAACCGCTGTCGGTCAACAAATTAGCTCACGTGGTTGGCTGCCAGTGTCTTCTTGCTCCACAACACTGTGTTTATAGTTTATAACAAAAAAACACGTACTGTGTAAAGGGAAACTGATTAACGGATGAATCGCCCCAGTATTATAACAACAGAAAAAAGGCCATATTTCCATTTCATCATACACATGGGAGACATCCCTGGACCATTTTATTAACAGGTTCAGTCAATGTTGAACTAACCCAGATGTAATTATGCCCAAGATGCAATATGTCAGTATGCAACATTTTTCATATTACATGCTCAAAATTGAGAATAACTTGTGACCAAAACGTGCCCAAACAAAATATGGCAGAGACAATAAAACACTTTCTTAGACCCCTATATTATCCCCTCTTTCTCTCTCTCTCTCTCTCTCTCTCTCTCTCTCTCTCTCTCTCTCTCTCACTCACTCACTCACTCACTCACTCACTCACTCACTCACTCACTCACTCACTCACTCACTCACTCACTCACTCACTCACTCACTCACTCACTCACTCACTCACTCACTCACTCACTCACTCACTCACTCACTCACTCACTCACTCACTCACTCACTCACTCACTCACTCACTCACTCACTCACTCACTCACTCACACACTCACACACACACACACACACACACACACACACACACACACACACACACACACACACACACACACACACACACACACACACACACACACACACACACACACACTCTCACAAACACACACGGGTTGAGGGTTACAGTAAGTTTTCTTTGGTAAAGGGTTGTTTTGATGGAGTAAGGTAGGGTGGGTTGGGAGGTGGGGATTTTTGGTGGATGTGTGGTGGATGTGTGCTTGGTTCAATAAAGAGATTTTAAATGTGAAATCTCTCTCTCTCTCTCTCTCTCTCTCTCTCTCTCTCTCTCTCTCACTCTCTCACAAACACACACACCACAGGTCACCCACCTCCCCCAACTTCCTCTCAGTGACCTGCCCCTGGAAATATGGAACCGCGTCGCAAGGCCAAGAAGGGGGGGAACACCGCCACCACCAAAACCCCTGCTCCCGCTCCGGTGGTGGTGGAGCCCCCAGTGGTGGTGGAGCCCGCGGTGGACCTGACGGATGAGCTGGGTCAGCAGCTGGAGGACATCATCAGCACCTACCAGCTGGTGGAGAAGCCCACCGAGGAGGTGGACGAGGACGGCAAGAGCGGCGGAGGAGGAGAGTCGTCCCCACAGAAGGACGGAGGCGGTGGCCAAACTGCTAAAGACCAGAAGTCTGAGAAGAAGCTGCTCAAGAACCTCGGTGAGACCCTCGGTGTGATGTGATGTGATCAGAGTTGGATGGAGAGCAAACAGGGCCTGGTGACGCCCACTAAATAACGGGCCACTAATATCGCTCACCGGGAAATAGCTTGTATGCTGGCTTGATAACCAGTCCAGGCCTGGATTTGATCCCCATGAGGCGGTTCTAGACAGGGGCCAGGGTGGGCCAGTGCCCCTGTACATTTCCTCCTGGCCCCTGTTGTGGCCCCTGTGCTGAACAGCCAATGACTGTGACATGATATACATTTTTGCATATTACATATTCATAACATTACAAAATTATCTCTTGGCCCTGCCGTGGTCAACCGGTAGGGCACTCGTCTACCGTGCGGCTGACCAAGGTTCGATTCCCGGCCCGGGTCCTTTGCCGACCCCTCCCCATCTCTCTCCCCATTCACTTTCTGTCCACCTCTCACACTGACCTGTCCAAAAAGGAAAAAAAAAACTCTTTTGCCAATTTACAATTGTGCCCCCCTGAAAAAATAATGGCCCCACCTCGACTCCCCTGGTAATTTTGGTCTAGAGCCGCCCCTGGATGTGATCCCGTTATCTCCTCGTGTCATCTGCAGGTAAAGAGGCCATGCTGCTGATGCAGAGCCTGAACAAGCTGGGCACCCCGGAGCAGAAACTGGACGCGCTCATCAAGAAGCACGCCGAGCTGGTGAGGACACCTACTGCTCAATGTCTTCTCAATCAGATGTTTAGACATTGTGTTACCTTAACATATCCTTGTCCCATATTTAAATGCTGGAAAGTTGCAGTCGATGTATCTGTAATGTGTGTTTACTGATGTCTGTGATGATGATGTGTGGTGTGTCTGTAATGTATCTTACCTGTGTCAGTGACAGTGATGCGTAGCTGTAAACATGTGTCTACGTGTGTCTGTGATGGTGGCGTGTTCCCAGAGCCAGATTAAGATGGCCTGGGGCCCCTAGGCTACAGTAGGCTACTGTACAGTATGTTACTGCCCCACCTAGAAGGCAAATTTCGCCACAAAATTACACAATGTCATAATTACGAGCTAGGAATGTCTGTCAACCATGTAATGGTGAGGAATATTGACAGGATTTAAAACTGTACTCCACACGACAGATACATTTGAATATGAATATCGCTTCTTGTCACAATTCTGCAATTTTTTACTTTTGGCCAATCGGGGCCCTAGGCTGCAGCCATATCTAACCTGTGCGTTAATCCAGCCCACGAAAGTTGCAATATGTATTTACCGACGTCTCTGAAGATGATGTGTGTCTGTAATGTACTGTATCAAACTGTGTCTGCAGTAATGATGTGAATCTGTAATATGTGTCTACCTGTGACCTGTGACGTGGACCTACCTGTAATGTGTGTCTACCTGGATCAACCTGTAGGCCTATACGTGTCTGTAACGACAATGTGTATCTGCAATCTGTTGGTGTGTTCCATTATTCACCCTCTGTACTGTGTACCTTGTTTAAGTGCAGTGAAGTACACTCTCCACCCTCCATGATTCACGAGGCGAGTACATTCCGATTCCCGTTCTGTCTGATACACTTAGCGGAAATGACGGTTGGTCGCGTGTCATCAGAGTTTACCAACCGCCAATATGCAATTCATCACGGAAGGCACTGTTCGTTATGCTGACACTTTTTAAAGTTACCCCTGCCTCTAAAACACATGGCGATTGTCTTTGGATTCAAAACTATGCTGTTATCACGGAGATTCAGCCGTTTGACAGATCTGACACTCAACTACGTAACAAACATGGCGGCCGTTGAGTGCGAAAAGTGTACAGTAACTCCACACTTCAAAAAATGGCCGTTTTGGGGGCGTTATCCGGGTAATTTACACTTTACCGTCGCGATTAGAAATGGAACACCCTGCGTACCCAAACACAGTGCGGAAAGGGTGGAAAGTGCGAATATTGGAACACACCACGAGTATGTACCTGCGTGTGCCGTAGCTGGAGGAGCACCGCGGTGAGCAGAAGCAGTCTACGCAGTGATGGGCAACCTGGATTCAAAAGCTACAGTCCAGTGCCTCATATTCCAAATGACCTGGCTTTGCTTGTCCAATTCAACCAGGTGATTTCCTGGACAGGTAAAACCTGGTCATTTAGAACATGTAGCCCTGGGTTGTTGCTTCTGAATCCCGGTTGCCCATCAATGTGTATCTGCAATGTGTATTTACTGATGTCTGTGATGATGATGATGATGATGATGATGATGTGTGTCTGTAATGTATCTTACCTGTGTCAGTGACAGTGATGCGTATCAGTAATTTGTGTCTACGTGTGTCTGTGACAGTGGCGTGTGCCCAGGGCCGGATAAGGATAGCCGGGGCCCCTAGGCTACATGTGACTATGGGCCCTCCTGGAAGCCAAATTTCGTGTGTCTGTGTGTGTTTCGTGTGTCTGTGATGATGATGTGTGTCTAATGTATGTACAGTACCTGTGTCAGTGACAGTGATGTGTATCTGTAACATGTGTCTACCTGTGTCTGTGATGGTGGCGCGGTGTGCCGTATAGCTGGAGGAGCACCGCGGCGAGCAGAAGCAGCTGAAGGTGCTCCAGAAGAAGCTGATGCAGGTGATGAAGGAGAAGGACACGCTGCAGAGCGAGCACAGCCGCGCCGTCCTGGCACGCAGCAAGCTGGAGGGGCTGTGCCGAGAGCTGCAGAGACACAACAAGACGCTCAAGGTGGGTCCAGTCTTTTTTTTTTTTTTTAATTTGAAGATTTTTTTGTGTCTTTTTCGACTTTATTTGATAGGACAGTGTGAGAGGTGGACAGGAAGCGAATTGGGAGAGAGACAGGGAGGGGTCGGCAAAGGGCCCGGGAATCGAACCAGCCGCATGGCAGGCAAGTGCCCTACCGGTTGGCCACAGCACGGCCGGGTCCAGTCTTTTCTTAAAAAGATGTTTTGGGCTTTAAGCCTTTATTTTGGTGACAGGATAGTTTGAGGGTGTCAGGAAGTAAGTGGGGGATGGCCCAGCAAATGACCCGGGCCGGACCGGAACCCGGGTCACCGGTGCAGCAGACCAGCGCCCAGCTGATAGAGCCACAGCTGGTTCGGGTCTTTCCCGGCCCACTAATCAAACCCAGCAGAGAGCACAGCACCGTAAAACACACACAAGGCCCGCTGCAGCACAAATGGTGGGGCACTGCACTGTTGTGCCAGGGACCCGGGCCGGGTTCGATTCCCGACCTGGGTAGTTTCCCGGTCCTCCCCCATCTCTCTCTTCCACTTGCTTCCTCGCTTCCTGCTGTCCCACTCTTCACACACAAAATAATACAATGCATGTGTACTGCATTCTTCCTGCTGCTGTGCTCAAGTACTTGATGAATGAATGAATGAATGAATGAATGAATGAATGAATGAATGAATGAATGAATGAATGAATGAATGAATGAATGAATGAATGCCTATTGTCATTGTACAGGTAATGTACAACAAAATTTGTAAAGGTGATTAAAAAACATATACACAACAGGGTACCACAGGGGACAGCGTAAACATAAAACAATAGGCCTACTAAACCACAGAATAATAGTAATAATTTTAAAAAGCTTGCCATGTGCAAGTATGTGCCAGTGCCACATAAGAATCATATAGTCCATTCATAAATCATCTTATATCTGTTACTGTCATTTGTCGTCTTGCGTGCGTGCATGCGTGCAGGAGGAAACGTTGCAGAGGTGCAGGGAGGACGACATGAAACGCAAAGAGATCACCAGTCACTTCCAGAGCACGCTGAGCGACATCCAGGCCCAGATCGAGGAGCACAGCACGCGCAACACCAAGCTGTGCAAAGAGAACAGCGACCTGGCCGAGAAACTCAAGGGGCTCATTGCACAGTACGACCAGAGGGAGGCGGTAGGGAGCCATATACAACAACACCACAGAAGAAAACAAATATGTACTTGTATAGGCTACACACACGCTCAGGGCATGACATTGGCAGCAGTCAACCAGTAGGCCTACCCAGTAATAATTTCAGTCTCACTATAGCCACTGTGGCAGATGCGTATGACATTGCTGGGTAGCCTGGTTAAAGCTCAGTTTGTATTTGTTTGATTTCTTTTCATGTAGTAAACCATGTCAACAGCACTGATGTCTTTGCTTAAGTGGCCTACTTCAGCTGAGCAGACTAATCATAGTAATAAGTGATAACATAATGGTGGCTAGTGGCATGGCTGAATGGTTAGAGACTAGCCACAGTGATCAGTGAGGGGGACAAAAGTTAATGTCAAGTTCTGCAGATGCTTTTCATACATTTTATACACAGTTCACGTTTGGACACAGGCATCATCAGGCCTTTGAAGACCTACGGCCACATATTAGCTTAAGCCATTTCCTAAATCATCTGAGCCCAATTAGCCTAACTGATCTAATCACCTTCTGTTTGAAGTGTGTAGTTGGAACTCAAATATGGTGAAGCATTAAGTTAGACCTGCTATGTTGAAGCCTTGGTTGGCTGATTCTGAAAGTTATTATTGCAATTTGTAATTTGAATTAAACATTAAATTGAATTAAACATGGTTAATATTCATATTTTGGCCATAGGCTGTAAAAGCAATATCATAGGTGTAAAATTAGTTGATTTGCAAAATTGTGTTTCCTCCTTCGTCCAGAATTAAATCTCAATATCTCAGAAATATGTAGTCTACCTTAGCCTAGAAATCTAGACGCCCCTAGCGACCGCAAATTGAATTTGCTGTACGGGTCTAGCTCGCTAGGCTAAGTCTACCTATTACTAACCAAAACAAAAGAATGTCAGTTAGAGGTCTTCGGCATTCTTCAAGTAGTGCGAAGCTGCTCTTTGGTTAACATCACAGTTTGAAACAAACAGAGATGTGGACTTGGGAGTCGTGACTTGGACTTGAGTCAGACTTGAGCACACAAATGACTTGACTTGAGACTTGACTTGCCAATATTAAGAATGACTTGTGACTTGACTCGACTTGCAAACTATTGACTCGAGACTTGACTTGACTTGCCAGTTTTAGCTTGCAATGACTTGCAATAGTATGGCAAGTCTATATGTACTTATTTTTTTGCATTTGTATGTCAAGAAATTACATGAAAAAATGAAATATTAAATGAATTGCCCTTAAAAAACACCAGTAGGCCTACTATTTTTGTTTAGAACACAACTGACAATGCGGGACATGCAGAGCAGTGTGGAGAGGTAATGAATTTATGACCAAAAGTAATTGTCAATGTTGCCCATAGAATATAAGGTGACTTGTAAGTGACTTGGAAAAAAATGAGACTTGGACTTGGACTTGACTTGGCTTTGGTACGACTTGGACTTGGACTTGACTTGGTCAAATGTGTCTTAACTTGTGACTTGACTCGGACTTGACTGGAACGACTTGAGACTTACTTGTGACTTGCAAATTAGTGACTTGGTCCCATCTCTGGAAACAAGTATGAAGGATATCCAAGGAACCTTCTTATATTAAAATTGTTTGTAACCCCTAAATGCACGCCATTCCACCTGAGGCATGCTGTAATAGTCATTGAAAGGTTAATTACCATAGTACTCATCTACTATGACATAACACAGGGCCTTTAGTAATGCACTACGACTCAGTCATTGCCATTCTGGTGACAACAAATTTATAATGCCGTATTACTGTAATTAAGGCTGATTCATTAATTAACGCCGGCTAAATTTAAGTGAACTAGTGCATATTTTAACAAATTAAAATGCATATACCTGTTCCTCTCCTTCTACCAGAACCTGGAGAAGGTGTTCAAGCACAGAGACCTGCAGCAGAAGCTTCTGGAGACCAAGCTGGCACAGGCCAACCTGATGCTGAAGGAGGCCGAGGAGAGACACAAAGTGGAGAAGGAACATGTGAGTACAGTACTTTGCAATTAGTACAACTGGTACTTACTTGCACTGGTACCATACAGTTAGTATGATAACCTTGAAAATGTAGCCTACTTCATGTCAATTAAAATAGATCAATAGATTCAGTTGGGTAAAAGTATAGTTAGTTTATTTTATTTTTAACATACCGAATGTATAAAGATGATGTATTTAAAGTGGGTTATGTGACGACCCTGTCAGCCCCCTCCTGGTGCTAGCAAGTCAGTGCACGGGCAGGGCTGGTGCCAGGTGGGTTAATTGCAATCATTGGGTGCACCTGGGCGGTGCCTTGCTTAAAAGCTGGAGCTCTGCTCTAGCTCAGTAGGCACTCCTAGGCCGTGTGTGCGAACACACGGCTGGTCTCGCTCCTTACTCCTACTCTCTTCTGTCTGTCTCCCCCTTTTATTCTATGTGCCTCCAATCTCCACTCACTGACATGCATTGCATTCATTTACTCAGTCCATGCCATACTGCACCAACACTATTTTGATCATACCCTAGACATTTCGGACTTTGAACTTGTAAATAAAAGATTTCTATTTGACCTGTAAATCTTTGTGTGTCTCCATTTTTATGTTGCGGCTTATATCACGAGCCAGGTCGTAACAGTTATTAATAAAAAATGAAGTTGTTTTTTTTAAGTGTTGTTTGTGATGTGTACGTAGCTCCTGAAACAGACTGCGGAGGCCAAACTGACAGTGAAACTTCTGAGAGAAGCTGAAACTGACATGAAAGCTCAGGTATGACGTTACCATCTCTAGGACTGTCTCTGCTAAAGATTTGGTATTACATATTGTTTATTTCTTACCACTGCCTTTTTTTTTAAAACCGCCATCACTTTTTTTTCTTTTCAGCTGGCTGTGTACTCTGAGAAGTTTGAGGAGTTCCAAGGCTCTGTGTCCAAAAGCACTGGTGTTTATGCCAGCTTCAAGCAAGACATGGATAGGGTTCGTCTGATTGTACCATCAATAGACTCTAATATATGTAACCTATCAACACCACGAATAATAATCATAATAATAGTAATAACAACAACAACAACAACAACAACAACCACAACCACAACAACAACAGCACCAATAATAATAACAACAACAACAACAACAACAATAATAATAATAATAAATAATAATAATGCACATTCAAGAAGCATGTTCTGGCTTGCCAAAAACAAAACGAAAATCCATCGTCACGTTATTCAGCAAATACCAGGACACAGTCCACACACGTGTGTAATTCTCATTTGATTTGATTTCTAGATGTCGAAGAAGATGAGGAAGTTGGAGAAGGAGGCCAGTGGCTGGAAGTCTCGCTTCGACGGCTGCAACAAGGCCCTGGTGGACATGGTGGCAGAAGTAGGTTACCCAATCGAATCTCACGCACATCCAAAAGAGACTGGTTTCGGGTGCAGGTCCAAAAATTCTAAGTCCATAGGCAATGAAAAAAAACGTACACTGATGAGCCCCCATTTAATCAATTTTACAGCCAGGGTGGCCCGAAACGGCACAAAATAAAAGGGATTAAATGGGAGCTCATCGTGTGCGGTTTTCTTCATTGCCTATGGGCAGAAGTAGGTTAATCATCTGCAATACTGAGATGTCAAAAGGTTTCATCACCTAGCCTACATTTGGAGGCGTCATCATCACTGATGACTCAATTTGTTTCAAATCAGCATCGCTATAGCAGCACACGCTTATGAAAAATTTAAGAGTGGGGTTATTTATAGCAAATGATTTGGTAACACTACTAGGAACATAGAGCAGGGGTAAAGTGAACCTTTACATCAACTCCATGTTAAACCGATATACTGATTAGGAAGATAAAGCATTTCACATTCATGGCAGTAATATTTGAGTTAGGAAAGGCTTACAGTATAGATGGGTTTTTTTTGTTTATCAACACGGTGTTGTGAGGAGGGTCAAGACACTGGCAACAATCAGAAGTTGAGTTTCCAACAATCAGAAGTTGAGTTGTGCGCAGCTAGTTTCGCGCAGTCAGGAGAAAACAAAAATGTTGAACCCATGTATAGTCCTGTCACCAAACACTGCCTAAGAGAGAAATGTCAACCCGGCGCTCAGGTGTATCACAAACAGTCAAAAAGTGGTGCTCTTGGAGGAGGGAAAACCACAATCAGAAAAACAGCAGGTCCCAGGCACACAGTGGTATATCACTGTGAAGAAGGGGGTATATTAAAAAGCCTTTATTAAATGTGGCCACTCATAATTGAAATTAAAGTGCCAACATGTTTCGACCACAAATGTGGTCTTCATCAACCCCAGGTGCCCCCAGGTGCCCTTTTACAGCTGAAAGCTGTTGCGTGCATATTATTCCATTTTTGCTTTTATTGTGAAGTTCTTTTTCTACTTCTTTTTTGTTGTGAATTAATGGTGTGGTTTACCTCTAAACTGTGTGAGTTAGTTTGTGCGTAGCCCCTTACCAGTCACCGTCCCGCCACTGGGATGTTGTACTAGTCACTGAAAAAAAAACGTAACTACCATAGTACTACACCACTATGACAGAGCACAGGGCCTTTAGTAATACATTACAACTTGGTCATTGCCATTCTGGTAACAGCTAATTTATAACAGGGGTAGTAGTGTCTTAACCCATTGATGCCTAAAGCACCTACAAAAAAACGCCTGCTGAATGCCCAAGCCCTTGTTCAGAAAATTGTCCTCAGCCTATAAAAACCTAAATATCTTTTCCTCTAATGCACATAACATAAGAAACACAAGACCCTCCTCTTGCATTAGAATGTGTTCATTCAGCTGTAACATACCCACATTTTATTGAAAACGCTAAAATCTCAAGAGCTTGAAAGCAGTATCTATCTCCAGGCACCAAAGGTCAAACAACTACTAGAGTCATCAGGCTAAAATGGGTTAAGGGGTTTAATGTGGTTTGTGGTGGATGTGCTGATTTGGTGATTTCATTTCTCTAAAACACGTCTTTGTATTGCTTTGCATCTCAGAAAGTGGTGCGAGATAAAGAAGTGGAACTCCTGTCCACAAAGAACCAGAGGCTTGAGCAGCTGTGCCGGGCTATGCAGGAGCAGAGGAAGCCCCTTGTAGCTGCTACTAGCGCGGCAGAGACGTCCACGGCAGCTCCTACAGAGGAGAAGTCAGAGGAAGTCACAGAGGAGAAGAAGGCTGTGGACGTGGTGGAGGAGATGCCCAAGGAGCATTCACCTGCAACACCTGCCCCAGCCCCCGCCTCTGCCCCAGCACCAGCCCCATCCACAGCCTCTGCCCCTGCTTCTGAACCAGCCTCTGCGTCTGAACCAGCCCCTGCTCCCGCCCCAGTCCCTACCTCTGCCCCAGCCCCAGCCTCTGAACCAGCCCCAGCCTCAGCCCCAGCACCCATACCTGTCCCTACCTCTGCCCCAGCCCCTGCTCCTGCTCCGGCTCCTGCTAAGGAGCCAAAAGCTGCCGTCGCTGCCGCCCTCGACTCCCCAAAGACCAAAGAGCTGTCCACCCTGAAGGCCCAGCAGGCTCGGCTGAAGGAGATTGCCACCAGCTTCACCATCTCCCACGTCGTACCTCATGAGGTCCTGATGGCGGCGGGCGAGTACGACGTCGAAGACGAGGAAGAGCGCGAGAACGGCGACGACAATAACGCTCCAGGGGCCAGTCAGAGCTCGACGATGGAAGAGCTGAGCGCGGAAGCACTGCGGGTCAACGGCTGCGGAGCAGAGACCCTGACATCCGAGGAGCAGGAGGAGAGGGAGAGGGAGCTCGCCAGCGTTGACTAAATTAGTCTCAGCTTTCTTTTTGTTTTGTTACTCTACTTCCCATCCCATGACAATAGTTTTACATTGATACTGCCTTTATTTATAACCATGAATTTGGAAATAAAGCTCAACTGTGTTTACAGACGTCGCACTTGCACTGTGGTTGTTTTACAGTAGAGCTATGTGAATATGGCAAATTAAAATTAAACTGAATACAGTGAATACACAAGGAAAGCATGCCCTATTCGAGTGTCACACCTACTAGAGAAGATTTTGAAAGAAAAATAAAGACACATGTGTGACCTTGGTGGAAGAAATTGTCGTTTCATGCATGCAACTGGCATGGCTGGATTAACACACAGGCTAGATATGGCTGCAGCCTAGGGGACCCCTGGCAGGTGAGGAAAAAAAACAATGGGCCCAATTGCAGAATTGTGACAAGATGAGTTTGAAATCTTGGAAATACTAAATCTTGGCTGAGATTTATGACGTTGAATTTGCATTCTGAGGGGGCCTACAGCAACCTGTAGCCTAGGGGCCCCATACCATCTTATTCCGGCCCTGGCGACTGCTTGCCTATCTCAATGGCTATAAATATCTTTGATGGGACTTTGATACAACGGCACACAAGCGCGCCGGCAACATGGCTGAAAAGACCAACGAACCCCATGTGTCACTCATAAACAGCTTGACGAAGTTTGTATTAACCGGGAGAAGCTTGTTAGAAATCGCGCAAGGAGAGGTTGAATCTGGTACGGTAGGACATAAAACATGTTATCCTGTTTTTTCAAAAATAATATGTTACTGTTGCGTTGCTAATGTCATAATAATAGTCGCATTTCAGCTCTACATAACTGCATAACCCACTATTGTACTCAAATAATGTGGAGTATTCATTCAGGTAGAAGCAAAAATACGCAGGAGTGGAGAGCTTATACCAAAATAGCTCCTCATAGTATTCCCGCAGGCCAACTTGCTGTCTTTTCTAACCGAGAGAAATGTCCTCCTGATTTATTCAGGAGCCTTGCAGGATTTCATTAGGAACAAAATCAGTATCGAGAGACCCAAATCACTTCTGGGTTTGATCGAGGCAGGTGCTGAATTATACAGAAGGTAATCAATTATTAATTACAATTAGGGGCAAATTAAATTAATTTCATCATCACAGCAACTCCCACTGAAGTCCCTTTTAAATGCCCTGCAGTTTATGTGTGAAGAAAAGGAAGGAAGCCGAAGCCCTTTGGAGCAGTAAATTCAGGTATGACTATTAGTTATTCCTAAAGACTTTCAATTATTTAAGAATGAGAACCTCACTGCATGTGTAGACCAGTAGCCTGCAATAACATGGCACGGATTGGTTGTAATAGTGTGACCTCTGCCTGTGATGTCTGATAAGAGGCCTACTGTAGGTGTAGACAGGAGCGGTTCTTGTCAGGTTGGTGCCCTAGAGCAGTGTTTCCCAACCAGGGGTACGTGTACCACTAGGGGTACGCGAGCACACTGCAGGGGGTACTTGGAAAAATGAAAAAATGTATGGAGCATAGTCACATTGGGATATAGAGCATGAGTGAGGGGGTACTCATGGTATAACAAAAAGGCTTAGGGGGTACGCAAGACAAAAAAGGTTGGGAAACACTGCCCTAGAGGCCTAGACGAGCACCCCCTTGTCTTTTGGTGCATTTGGAAATTGGCATCTGTAAACAGTGTTGTACATCTGATCTAGTAACTACAAACATTCAGTGCCCATGAATTATTAACGCATTATTAACTTATAACTTAACATTATTAACTTCACATTAGAATGAACTTCACACTCTACCGGTAATTCTGTGGTACTTTTGTGTGAGACTGTGGCATCGCCAAGACATTTGGTGCCACAATCTATTGATTCCCAACCAGAGATGCGTGTACCACTAGGAGGTATGCGAGCACACTGTAGGGGGTACACAGGAGAAACAATAATAACAAAACTATGGAGCACAGATACAGAGATATGTAATGAGTTAGGGGGTTTTGGAGGTACGCAAACCCAAAAAGGTTGGGAGACACATAAGCGATCACGTTGCCTGGCTATGCTTACTGCCAGCCCTTGGTGTAGAGTAGACTAAAAAGTGTACAGATAGCCCCTTAATGCACGGCGTACCTCCAGTGGCACGCTTTATTAGACATTGAAAAGGTAATTACCATAGTACTATACTATGAAATAACACAGGGCCTTTAGTAATGCACTATGACTTGGTCATTGCCATTCTGGTAACAGTACATTTATAACGCTGTGTCTTAACAGGTTAAGTGCAATATAGTGTAACTCCCTCTGTGTGCAGGTTATGACCCTAAGTAAAGGTCACAACAAAAGAGGGAGGCGAGAGGTTGGAAGTTAAGAGTAAAACAGATACAGTAGGCCTGTTTATTAACTAAAAATACAAAGAAACAAACTAACAAAGCACGCACAATCTGGTGGGTCAAAGCCAGTCGTCAGTAGTGTGTGCGTGTTGGCTGCTGTGAGATGCGCTGTGTGTAGTGTTGGGCTGCCAAATGAAAGTAAGAATGGCCTTTACATGGGCTCTAAATTTTTGTTTTCTCCTGGCTGCGTGAACCTAGCTGCGCACAACTCAACTTCTGATTGTTGGAAACCGCTGTCGGTCAAAAAATTAGCTCACGTGGTTGGCTGCCAGTGTCTTGCCCCTCCTCACAATTCCGTGTTCATAAACAGAAAAAAAACATCTATAGACTGGAGGAAGTGGTTGCCTTTGACCAGTGTCTTGCCCCTCCTCAAAACACTGTGTTTATAAACAAACAAACAAAAACCCATCTATAGACTGGAAGAAGCGGAGGCCTTTTGAAGGGCCTGAACCAGGTGCTGCCAATGATCGCCAGCTCTTTAAGTCATGCCGCCTGGAGATCTGGAGATTGGGTTAATTTTTAGACAAATCAAGTCAGCACAAGGCCCAGCATGCCATCACAGTGCACGTGCAGGCCTATAATCCTTTTCTATTCCAGGCATGCCGAGGTCCAGGAGGCAGTGGACAGCCTTTTACAGCTTGGCGTATGTTGACAACAACAACCATCCCCCCAAAAACTTTGAATATTCATTTTCATTACAAAACATAAAAATGGCTTACGAAACAACTCAATTGCTTTACCAACTTGCCCTCTGTAGACTGAATGGGATGCGTTCCTGGAAAGACTGGATCTTCGACTTCAGTTAAAGGATGACACTGGAGGCCAGACTATAAACATTAATGGGTCCCTGCCAGCAGACACAGCCTTCACAGATGCCCGTACAGGAGAGTGAGTTAATATGTACTGACTAAACTGCATAACCTGTTACAGTCAAAGCCTATTTGCATCTTGAACTAGCGGTTTTAATTATTGACCTGAACCGTTGTGTAAATCTGACAAATTTTGTAACATCATTACTTGTTTGATAATGCGTAAACACAGGGCCGCTGCTAAGGTTTTGGAGGCCTTAAAGGGACAGTTTGGTCAATTGCAACATGCAGTTGTAATGCTCACACTACCCTGGACTTGTCAGTGCCTGAGATTTTTTTTTCTTCTTCTTCAGGCGTTTCCGAGATCCTGGTCATTGTAATGGGGGCAGCTCTTTGTTTACATTTCAAAAAAACATTTTTATTTATTCCCAAAAACATCCAAAAGGTTATAAAACATCAGCAGACAACTAGCAAACAGCAGTACCTTTTGTGAAAATATTTGGAGTTGGCCTATGTTTCATTTTTTAAAAATGTAAACAAACGCTGCCCCCATTAGAATTGCTCATATCTCGGAAAGGGCTGAGCCGAAAAATGTGGCATCACCAGGTACTGACAAGTCAAGGGTAGCGTGAGCAATACAACTGCATGTTGAAATTGACCAAACTGTCCCTTTAAGCATAGCAGGTCAGGAGGCCCCCCTCATAACTAATAATAATAGCGAAATAGCTAATAGCAAATTGAATTAAATGAATTAACAGTAAAAGTAGTGGTAAATCATCTCATAGAAGAGCCGGGATGCCTTATTTTCTAAACTTAACTCACAGCTGTGGGCTATCCTTTAGCAGGTTTACCGCTTCCTGTAGGTCAACTTGGCCAGGTTTATCACTTAACCATGTTCATGTCATAACCCTATAGGGCAGTGAGTTTGGGGAAGTACTTTGGGAGAGGTACTAAAACCCTGCTGGTTGTAATACGCCAGTTCTCCTGTCTACTGTGTCGCCTACATCTGAAGGAGGTACAGGCGCATCAGGTAAACACACAACACACACACACACACACACACACACACACACACACACACACACACACACACACACACACACACACACACACACACACACACACACACACACACACACACACACACACACACACACACACTATATTTTGCATAGAGGCTTTTGCAGCTAAATTGTTTGTTTTCAGTATTATGCAAAACCAATTAACAATGTCACCATATCCAGCGTTCCTGGAAGGCGAGCATGAATGCAGAAATCACCACAAAATATAGTGCCTACAATTGTTATTTTATTTGTTTAAAGAACACATAGGCCTAAACATGACTGTACAGTTTTTAGAAATGAGAAATAGTTTCTTGTACGACATACATGTATATATTTTTTGTCATCAACAATAACTGCATGCATCCCCCTCAGTGTTTTCGTCTTCAAAGCTGGGTTACAATATGCAGACTCAGTATGTTTCTCTTGGTACTGTATATAGGGGGATTTGGATCAACTCTCAGTGCGAGTAGTGGTAGTATCATTTGGCTGCCAGGAGGGGGCGCATCACTGGCTTGAGGAGACCGGCTGCTCATATGACATGTTGCTGGACCCACAGAGGAAGGCAAGGCAAGATGTGCAGTCAAGTCTATTAGTTAGTACATAGTACAATGGCCGTACAGTTGGCCAATACATGCAAAAGGCACGTTACGTAAACACAAAGGCTAACATCTCATTCTTATTCACATTTACTTTAAATGTGTTTTTTTCTTCTTGTATTAGTTTGACCTTTATTTAACCAGGAAGGTCCAGTTGAAGTATAAAACCACTTCTAAGAAAAAGGGTCCTAGTTCCATACAAAGAGCAATATAAGTTCATAGGGGAATAACACGACATATACTGTATACTATGTGACATATGGGTGGTAAAAGTACAAAGCAGAATAATTGATTTTTATTTACATTTAGCCTACATTAAATATGTTTAAAGGGTCCTAAGTTTCCCAGTCCCATACAAAGAGCAGGGCACATAGGACCTGGGGAACAGGTACGCTCCCCTTCCAGGGAGTCCTGGCCAAGACAGCATATGTCTTTTCCTATACTGTATATCTACTCTTTTCAGGTGCATTTGGTTTTGGAGTATTATCACTGTCACACATGAATAACATATAACATACAGTATGTAATATGGCTGCTGAAACTACAAAGTTAAATGAGGCTTGTTTG
This sequence comes from Engraulis encrasicolus, assembly GCF_034702125.1. NCBI lineage: Eukaryota > Metazoa > Chordata > Actinopteri > Clupeiformes > Engraulidae > Engraulis > Engraulis encrasicolus. The sequence continues at coordinate 34,856,144 of NC_085875.1, forward strand.
TTTGTTTGTTTGTTTGTTTATCAGGTGTATGCTGCCTTTGGCTTTGGAGTGTCTCTTTTTAAAGTTTTGGGTTTTAACAACATTCTTCGGTACTCAGAGTTTATCCTGGACAACTATGAGTTCCCGAGGCCCTTGCCAGCCATTCAGGAGGATATGTTCCAGGTGGGTCTGTATTTGGTCTGTTGAGAGGCTTAGGAAGAGGTCAAGGGGGCGTTCGTTCAAAAAAGTTTGAGAACCACTGGTTCGCAGTCTCAGCATGTCTTAAATGGCGCACTTGTGCATTTCGGGCACTGTAAACTGTAAACTCGGGCACTTTTTCAGTGCGTACAGTGTAGGGCGCACAGACTGAAAATTCAGTGCACTATAAATACTTGGATGCTACGGTCAAAAATGCAGTGCGTTACACTGTGCACACTCAGCCGCCATGTTGTTTACGTAATGGAAGGAACATGACATGCGGTTCAGTGAAAGTGTTAGGTTTAAGCTACCAACATTTATCTCTAAAAACCTGTACAAAAGAGACACAGAGACTTTGAGTTAAATTTCAACACTTGCAAGGAGGGTGAATAGGAGACTGCTTTCAGATCACAATGTCCAACTCACTCTGAACGCAGCCTCCTTGATCCTTACGTTTTATTGAAGGAAAGCCCTAGTTACAATTTCGGTTTCAATTGGTCTAAGGGGAGGGGTAATTAGCTAAACCAGTTGAAACCAGTTTACACAGTAGCATATTTCTTAGCAGAATACCAGTTTACACAGTAGCATATTTCTTAGCAGAATATCTTGTTATTTAGTTGAAACAGACTGAATGTGACCTTGTCCTTTTCTCCTCGCCTAATCAGAGAGCGGAGTTGAAGAACATTCCTGCTCTCTCTCTCTCTCTCTCTCTCTCTCTCTGGCCTGCAGGCACAGAGGAAAAACAAATGACACATCCATAATATACGCACACACATATGCCAAGAGTTAGTCAAAGGGATAACTTATGTATAATTACTCCAACATTTCCCACCTGTTTATTCTCTTTGCACTATCTCGCAGTTGCCAAACATGATACCTCTGCATTAATCCACTCCATAACAAACAAAATTCATAAACCCATAATACATTCATAAGGGCATTATCCATAAACACACAAAAATACAGATTTTTAAATGGGTATAGCACAGTTAAAACTTTTATGGTGTCATTCTAATCACGTAAAGTTAGGAAGAAATAGAAATCATTCCTATGTTTCGAATATACACATAACTGAAGAAATGAAGTTTAAACACACATAAGCAATGTATGACAGGTGCAGGTACCATGTGGGCCGCTATGGGGGAAAAGTAGTACAGATTCTAAGGGCCTAAGCACTGAGAGGGGCCCTTAAGGGGGCCCAAAATTTGAAACTTTCATGGGGCCCAACATTTCTGGCAGCGCCCCTGGCAGGTACAGGTAATATTCACTTCACCATCCGTGTGTGTCAATTATCCTGGGATCCGTATCCACTCACAGAGTCCATGTCCATAGAAAATGTCCAGCACCTTTTTCGTCTCCAGTTTGTAAGGAAAAACACAGTCTCAAGCTTGCTTCCACCATTGGCTTTGGGAAGGTTAAACCTGTAAAGGTGAGGGCAACGCCTTGTTCACCCCAGCAGCACTGAGACGGACGGAATGTAAACATTCAATCCCTTTTTGATGACAGGTCCACCCCCACCCACAGCAACTGGGAGGGTCTGTCCACGCCAAGTCTCCCCAGATCGCCGTGCAAGAGATGTATCGTAACCCTCACGACAGTGGGCTCAGCACTTGGTTTGGACAGTCTTAACGTGCGTCTGACAGCACTTTGATGAACATCCAATCACTGGCCTTAGCCTTGATTTTGGCAGGACTTTTTCCTGTCGAGATGAACAAGAACAGAGAAAAGTACTCTACACATAGACATTTATCATAGTCAATGTATTAGCCAAATCAGCATTGTTGTAAATGAATGTTTCAGGTTAGGTTAGGGGTGAAGTTTCAGAACAAGGTTTCATTTAACATGTGCCCTATACACATATTTGTTTGATGCACTGATTAATCCTAAACTATCTCTCCTGTTTGAGATATGTGCCATCCACATGACTCAATAAAACTGAAGTAATTTCCCGAACAGACTTTTGAGCACAGTAATTGTCCACACAAAATACCTGTCTGCATCAAACTCTGAAAAAGAAAAAATCAAAAATGAATAAACCAAAAATGAAAATTCTGCCAAACATCTCCCCACACCCTCCATTTCATAGGTACATATATCAAGGCAGGCTTCTTCAAACATTTGCTTAAAGAAAGAAGCTCTCAGTCAACTCATCCACACACAGACAGTAGTGTGGAGGAGGTGCGCAGCTGTAACAGAGTAGAGAGCATTATAATAGAAAAGAAACATAAAAACGTTTTGTTAGTGGTGACAAAACAAAACCCAAGACAGACCGACCATTGTCTCATAATCTATACTCAAAATAAAATAGATAGCACTACATTCCGGGAGAACAACAATTATCAAGAGCACAGCAAAATTATGAAAAAGAAAATTACTTAATCCCAAAAGTATAACATGAAACCGACTCTGGTCATATCTGACTATTGTGGCTCACGTTTAGAGTACAGTCCATTACTGAATAGGCGATAAACGCAGACTGAAAAAATATGGTATTGACCACATGGTTACTGCATCCAATGTAGCCCTGAAAATACTCTATGCACAGATGGACATAATAGGCAGAGAAGCATAACATTAAGCATGCAGTACAAAATTACTTTAATCATAGTATTGGCTGGCTTCACATAGTAGTTAGGTCTGCATAAATCCCTCTGTAACAGAACTAAAACATATTGGCATGCAGTCCTCACTGTCCTTCTGTCATGAGGTCATGGTGATTTAGGGGCCTAGCCCAACTCCTGCCAATAATGTCAGTACTTTCAAAAATAGGGAGTGGAACACAAAGTATGGGAACACCTACCACCAAACACTACACACAATTAACAATCTGGCACCACAAAGCATCTTACTGCTCACATCGTTACAACAAATAAGATAGGGTGTTTTTTTTTTCTTTTTTCTTTTTTTTTTTTTTTTTTTTTTTTAAATTTCAAACAACTTGCAAGGAGGGTGAATAGGAGACTGCTTTCAGATCACAATGTCCAACTCACTCTGAAAACAGCCTCCTTGATCCTTACATGGTGCTTTCCCCCGTGCTGTTCACCCTGTACACCACTGACTTCAACTACAACACGAAGACCTGCCACATGCAAAAGTTCTCGGATGACACAGCCATTGTTGGATGCATCAAAGATGGGCAGGAGGGGGAGTACAGGGGACTGGTGGAGAACTTTGTCAAATGGTGCAGAACCAACCAGTTGCGGCTGAACACCACCAAAACCAAAGAAATGGTGATCGACTTCAGGCGAACCACCCCACCCCTGGTGCCTGTCTCCATTGAGGGGGAGACTGTGGAGACAGTCTCCACATACAAGTACCTGGGTGTTCACCTGGACTCTAAACTGGACTGGTCTGCTAACTCACACGCACTGTACAAGAAAGGACAGAGCAGACTCTACTTTCTGAGAAAGCTGAGATCTTTCAATGTGTGCAACAGACTCCTGCAGATGTTCTACCAGTCTGCCATGGCCAGTGTGCTCTCCTATGCTGTGGCATGCTGGGGTGGCAGCATTAGGAAGAGAGATGCTGGACGGCTTGACAGGCTGGTGAGGAAAGCAGGGTCTGTGGTAGGCACAGAACTGGACGCCCTCACAACCACAGCTGACAAGAGGACACTTAGCAGATTAGACTCTATCCTGGACAACTACAAGCACCCCCTGTACCCAGTCTTCGACAACCAGAGAAGCCTGTTCAGCCACAGACTGCGCGCCATCTCCTGCAAGACAGACAGGCTGCGAAAGTCCTTTGTACCCAGGGCCATCCAGCTATTCAACATTGCACAGAAGGACACACAAAGAGAGATCGTCATAGGGGACTGGACTGCATAACAGATCCCTCTCCTGCACACTTTATCTACCTGGACTCTTTACCCTATGACTCCTCTTTCATTGGAATGCACAGCTGTGTGTGTGTGTGTGTGTGTGTGTGTGTGTGTGTGTGTGTGTGTGTGTGTGTGTGTGTGTGTGTGTGTGTGTGTGTGTGTGTGTGTGTGTGTGTGTGTGTGTGTGTGTGTGTGACCCCTTGGACTACTGATACTCCTGGACACTTTGATGGTAACTTTGTCTTGGCCACCCAGCACAGGTGACACTATGTACACTTTATTTTTGGTGTGTGTGTGTGTGTGTGTGTGTGTGTGTGTGTGAGAGAGAGAGTGTGTGTGTAGTGACACAGGGGGCGACACCCACCCCCCATCCTCTTTCTAAGGAATACTATGGACATTGTACTAGGCAGAGAGACTATGGACACTCCTGGACACTTTATGAACACTTTGTCTTGGCTTCTATGTGCCACTTGGCTAAGGCACATGTTAACACTGTGGACTTTTACACTTTATATTTGGTGTGTGTGTGTGTGTGTGTGTGTGTGTGTGTGTGTGTGTGTGTGTGTGTGTGTGTGTGTGTGTTTGTGTGTGTGTGTGTGTGTGTGTGTGTTAGAGAGAGATGCCTTGGCAAAATGTATGCAACAGTAAGCTATATATGATTATTTTATGTGTAAATATGTGTATTATGTCTTGTGGGTAATGTCTTTATTTATGTGTGTATGCTACTTGGCACCTTAATTTCCCTCTGGGATCAATAAACGATACTCTACTCTACTCTACTCTACTCTACATTTTATTGAAGGAAAGCCCTAGTTACAATTTCGGTTTCAATTGGTCTAAGGGGAGGGGTAATTAGCTAAACCAGTTGAAACCAGTTTACACAGTAGCATATTTCTTAGCAGAATACCAGTTTACACAGTAGCATATTTCTTAGCAGAATATCTTGTTATTTAGTTGAAACAGACTGAATGTGACCTTGTCCTTTTCTCCTCGCCTAATCAGAGAGCGGAGTTGAAGAACATTCCTGCTCTCTCTCTCTCTCTCTCTCTCTCTCTCTGGCCTGCAGGCACAGAGGAACAACAATGACACATTCAGAATATACGCACACACATATGCCAAGAGTTAGTCAAAGGGATAACTTATGTATAATTACTCCAACAGAAAGAGTTTTGTCAAGTCTCTTATTTCTGTTTTATAGTTGATGAATCACCAATCTCTTCATGCTGGCCAAGTATGCTATTCTAAGTGAGATACAGTAGTTACCATTTGGGGTGAAGGAAATGTAAATACAGGCATGAGAAGCTGTGAAGTAGAGCTGGGCTATATACTGTTACAAAACCGTGATATCGATTTCACCTACACAAGGTTCTCTTTTTGATGAGAGACGTTTTTTTGTCGAACGAGAAATGAGCAGTTTTTGGCTGTCTTGGAAAAAAAGGCAAAAACAACTGCTTATAATCATTTATTAACCCTTTTTCCTTGAAAGGGAACTTAAAGTGTTGGGTAGGGAAATATAAACTATAAATTATATAAAAAGTGATAAAATAGAAATGGAGATTAATTCACATTTGTGATTTTATCTCATTTTTAAATTTAATTTCAGTTTTTTTCGTCCGAAAGATTAAGATTTGGGGGGAAATCGCCGCTTATCAAAAAACCGTGCAGAAAACCGTGATATCAATTTTCATCAAGAAAACCGTAATGCACATTTTTTCCAAAACCGCCCAGCCCAACTGTGTAGTATAAACAGTAGCCAACCAATATTTTGGCAAATGAATGATTTGCTAGTCTGTCACTTCCAGTAAGGGCACAACGTTAGTGATTCAAACTTTCTCTTGGCACTACGCAGACCTCAGTGCACTGTGTGTGCACTATGCATTCAATGCCAGTGCGCTAACTCAAGTGCACGATTTGAGACACAGCATCTGATTTTCTGTATAATCTCCCATTTTGAACTTCCAGACAGGCTTTGGTTCTTATTACATGTATGCATATATTTTTAAATACGGATTTTTTAAAAAAATCTATGTAGACCTACATATAAACACGACATGTGGATAAAAATAAAACTCCAACAGTTTTGAAATAAAAATCCATTTATGTGTAAACGAGAGGCCACAAACAGTGCGTTTTCAAAACTATCCCTATATGCATACGTACATGTAAACAGCTAGATTATTGCAATGTTCTGGCGTTGCTGTCATAATTTGAGGAGTTTATTTTACAACGTAGCAATGTTTCGTATTTTCTTTGTGATTTCTTTCAGCTGGGTGGGGATGTCTTGTTAGATGACGCCGGTAAGGTGCTCTACTCACATAGCTGCACCAGCCCCTTGGACAGGCCTGGGGTAGAACACATACTGCTTGCCATCAGATCAACAACTCACTCAGAAGCCACAAAAGGATGAAGTTTGAAAGCCTTCTGCAACCGTCTTCCTTCTTTATACAACTAAAAAACTGCTCTTATGCACTAAACCTTGCTCCTATGCGCTAAAATGCTTATATTGTTCACTCTGTATTTCCCCAAGTATTGTATGCCACTCAGTATGTCCTCATTTGTAAGTCACTTTGGATAAGTGCATAAACATGCTAAATGAAATGTAATGAAAGCCAAATAGAGTCTCTGTCAGGTGGAAATGTCATGATAGGCCTACTGTTTGTCCAAAGTTATTTTCTTTTAGTATGTTAAGAAAGACATTTGCTCACTAGAACATTGTGTTGTCAAAGGTGGTACATTTTTAATCAAAAACGGACATAAACACTGATCTACGGCATGGTGTTGTTGTCAGTATAAAAGAAAAAAATTCACCATATTCTTTGAGGCCCTTGTCTTCATACTTTCCTTTCACAACTTGGTGAGATCAGTCAACTGGTTGTCTAGGTCTATCAGTGCCCTTTCTCTGCTTACCAATTCAGAATGAATTCAGAAGAAACTGAGTGTGATCTATTAACTACATGGTCAGTGTTTCCCGCAGAATTTTTGTTAGTCAAGGTGGTGGGGCGTCAAAAGTATATTTTTTTGGTTAAGCAACTTTAGAAATTACATTCACAACGTGATTTTTTTTATCTTTTCAGGGGACCTAGTCAAGGTGGTAGGTGTGTCTGGTCAAGGTGGCCATCCTTAGCAATCACGTACTGGGGGAAACCCTGATGGTAGGCTATTGACTACGTCGGAGACGCACCAACAACCTGGAAAAAAAGAGTAGCTTACACACGTTGAAACATGGGATCCTCTATTGTGAGGGTAGGTTAGGACAAATAATACTGCAACTGGAAGAGAGGAGAATCATTCTTTTTCTTTTCCAAGAATTCTTGAGTGCCCTTTAGCACGTTCAGACAGACCTGACAACATCCCTTGGATGGTAAATTAGCTGCTTAAGTCTGAGACTCATGCTGTTCTGTTAATCATTGGCTTCCTTTACCTTCCCACGTGCAAAGTGTTTCCAAGTGCACACATGTTGGAATACATTTCAAAGAACTGAAAACTCTAGAGTCTAGGTTAATCTTTAGGATTCAGCATTTGCATCAGACAATACTACTGTACAACATTGACACCTCATACAGATGCATATGAATACTGTATATTCCATTTGCTCTGGATGAATGTGGAGCTCATCAAGTGTTTAGGGGTATTCTCTGGTATTCCATAACATTTTTTGTCATGTGACATGGCTGTTGTGTTTTATGTAGCATTTCATGTGTTTTTTTCTTTCATTCACAAAATGTCAAATAAAACATGACAGATGACTGATTTTGCGTTTGAACTTGTTAGGGAATGTCAGCAAACACCCCTAACTACTGAGATGCACACTTCGAAAATAAATGTTTAGGGTGATTTTAAGAACAGATATGGACATGCCTATAGACGACCATTCTAAAGCCAGTTAGAGACAAAATCCAAATTAGGCAAATAACAGAGACAACAGCAACCATTGAAAAAACAAAACAGTGAAGGGGGCTCTAAAACATTGCAGACAACTCAGAAAATTACAATTGTGCACTTATCCTAAATCATTGATCACTGTTCCTTTTCTATAATGTTGTTTTAGAGTTGACCCCTCAGCCTTGAGTCTTCGCTGTGTTTAAAGTAGATCTTAAAGATCTTTGACTATGTTCCATTCTACCTTTAACCCATTTTACCCCATATACGCTGCATACAGGCTCTTGAGATTTGTGGTTTTCTTATTAAAAAATTGAGCATGTTAGAGCTAAATGAACACATTCTAAATTAAATGAGGGCCCTAGCTTTTAAATCCAACTTGTTTCATGTTTTTATGTGCTTCGGAGGCTGAGATATTTAGGATTTAATGGGCAGAGGGCACCCTTTCCCAAAATGAGCTTACACTAAAATGGGTTAAATTTAGGTACAGGGAGCATCAATCAATCACTGGTGTGTGTCTGGTCTATTTCCCCACCACCGTACGGTAATTTCAGCTCTGAGAGACGGTGTGGTGATGTATGTGTTAGGCAGTGTGGTATTGTGGGCAGTAGTAATGTGTGAGGTAGTCATGCCCAGGGCTGGACTGGCCATCTGGAATAGTGGGCATTTCCCAGTGGGCCCTGCACCCTTGTGGGGCCCTATTTTCAGAAAAAAACGTTTTTCTTTACATTTCTGAAAATAGGGGCCCATGAGGGTGCAGGGCGCACAGGTGAGTCAGTTCTGCGTCACTAATTATGAGGGGCCCCTTTAAGGCAAAAGTGCCCAGGTCCTTTTTCTCCCCCCAGTCCAGCCCTGCCCATGGCCTCAGGGAGAATAATTAATGACTGAGTGATTCCCCTATTAGCACCCTTTCTGTTCAGGGGATAGTCTGCTGCTTAATCAGGGGAAATGGAGTACAGACGGGAAAAAAAAAATCATTGTAAATGAATGGAGTCCATCTGGCCATGTGTGTTTGCCTGGTGGGTCTGTACGTTATGTTATTGCCCTCTATGGGTTCTCGGGTCACATGGACAGCTGGACATCTGTGCTAGCTGGACTTTCCATATTTTGTGTGTGGTCTGTCTGTGTGCAGAGAGAAGCAGGATTTGTATTAATCATGTGACCAGCAATACACAAATTGAAGTGATTTGTGTATTACTGAGACACACTTCCTCGTACATGTAGCTCCTTTCATGAGTAAGATGTAGGAGGAGACAGGGACTGTAGACCCAACATCATTAATAACGTTCAGTTTGGCTGCAGTTTTGCTGCAAAATACTGTTGTAATAGTAGGCCAATAATTGCAGTGAATGCAAAAACACACCGCACATTTACTTCATTTTATTACATTTGCAGTGTGTTGGCCCAGTTTTGAGCGAGTTACCCAAACACTGTAATGGATTACTGATTAGGCCTACATGTTCAAAGTAGTCCTTTACATTGCAATATTACTGTATGAAAATGTAAGGCATTAAACTACATTTGCCTTATTTTAGTTATTCTCGCCAAAGTCACTGTAAATATGGATCTTCCAAGCAGCATAAAGCTTAAGTTTTCCCACAACATTGCTGCAAAACATTGCCGTAATATAAAGTAGGCCTATAAGTGCAATGAATGCAAAAACATTCAGACTACACATCAATTAAATTGCCTGCATTTTGTAATTTTGACACTCAACATTCAAATATTTTTTTCATGACAAAAATGAAGTGGACTATGTTCTTTTTGTAGCTACAGAAGACCAGGAGGCCCCTGATAAGCGAAGAGCTGTAAATATGCTATAAAGGGAAGTGGTGTATGGGCGACATGAAAGAGGAGTTATAATGAGGTGGTTTAATGATATCACCTCTGACCCTCTCATCACCAGGGTGCTTGCTTCTTCACTTCCCATTGACCAGTTGCCTGACAATAGAGCGGTGAAGTGTTCCTTATGGTTAGTGGCATATATTGCTATTCAAAAGAAGTACACGAACAAAACAGTTGCAGCCTACTAAGTATCACCATGTTTTTTCCCTTTGACTTTGAACTTAACCAGCATGCATAACATGGCCACACCTCCAGACAGCTAAGGCTCACAACAATGCGAAGGAAATAAATTCTGATTTCAAACCTGGAAACGGTACAGAAGACTCGCTGGCCACTTGCAGAATGACAAACTTTGATGAACTTCTCAGCCATGTGGGAGATTTCGGGTGGTATCAAAAGAGGATCTCTATATTGGGATGCCTGCCACTGGTGCCCTTCGCATTTGTTCTGGTTGGAGTCGTGTTTTTGGGTAACTCACCACAACACTGGTGCCGCATTGACAACGCGGAGAAGATCCAGGACAAGTGCGGATGGAGCGAGCTGGAGTTGCGTGCGCGCATCGCTCCGCGTGGGTCTCGCTGCCACAGGTTCAATGTGGACTGGACCGCCGCCAGTGAGGCGAACTGCAGCAGCACCGAGAGTGAAGCCAGTCTATCCTACAGTCCCCTGGACTCCACGCTGGGTCTTGAGCCCTGTGACAACGGATGGGTCTTCAATTCAAGTCACATAACGGTTGTGACTGAGGTAATTCTGTACATAATTGTGCGTGTTTTGCTTAGAAGTTGTGCGTAACTTGTACCGGTGTATTTCCTTGTGTAGGTGGTAGGCCCTACTAAGTTATTATCCTAACCTCAGTATGCAAATGAATGACCAGCTTTTCAATTAGTAAAACTAGACTGACCTACGGCCTGTTTATGCGACGAAAATAAAAACACATCAACTAGTGCGCTATTAGGCAAGCGTAGGCCACCACGACTGTCAGTTATAGCCAATGTGTTTAAATTGTATCTGTTAAAAAATGGTGATACATTTGCTAAGCTCTACAGGCCTGCTATTTTTGTTTTAGCAGTTATCAGTGTTTGCCCAAATGAATCTAATCTATTTATTATTTGCTTTTCTTACAGTTTTCCTTGGTTTGTCAGACGTCCTGGTTGGCAGATCTTAATCAAGTGTGTCTGGCTTCCGGCTTCTTTGTCGGGGCATTCATAACTGGCTATCTCGCAGACAGGTTTGGCAATTACAATATTTAACAGTTTTGAAATATGGGATTTATGTGTAGCTGGGCCACTGCATTGCTGTGAGCGTTGTAAAAGGCTTGTTAAGACAGGTAAAAGACTAGTCGAAGACAGGCTAGATTTATCAAACAGGCATATAGGCAACCACAAAAATACCTTGTGTAAAGATAAGTGCAGGTGATAGGTGACCAATTAGAAAGTGGAGGTAGTGGTCATGTTGTTTAGTTTTGACAGTTGAACACCTGCATGCACAATGACCTGACAACTGAAGTGTTTAGGCCTACATGTACACAACTGTGGCTTCTAGGGGCATTGTTCAGAGGTGCCAATTAGGAACTCGTTATGTGGTCATCTCATGTGTGCCTAATTGATACTGCAGGTTCGGCAGGAAGCCATGTTTCCTCGGCTCGATGTTTGGACTGGGTCTGGCCGGGGTGGGGGTGGCAGTGTCCCCATTCTACCCCATGCTGTTGGCATTCCGTTTCCTCCAAGGATTCTTTGCCAAGGGAGCTTGGACAGCCACATACGTCCTTGGTATGTACAGTAGGCCTATACGAAGACAAACGTGAAATGTGCTATTGTATTGCCCAGCTTCCATTTTTTAAGTCACACGTGCCAACTGCTCTCTACCTATCATCACAGACAGTAGTGCCTTTTAGACTGTTTTTATACAGTCTATGTTCCAAAATACATGGGCCTTCATTAGTTGTGTAAAAAGGCGTTCATGGATTTTGATGAACCATATTCACAGACTTCACATAGCAAAGTGATAACTCCAGCAATACAGGTTTTAATATTTGGCCAATATTCTGGACATAATCAAAAAATGAAATCAGTTTTATGGGCCTACCAGTCACATTATCAGTCTTTGTCAAAAAAGACTTCAATTACACCATAACAACATTGTTATGGCATTTCCAAAGGTCGTAAGTAACATACTTGGTCATTAACATTTTTGTAACAACAACCTTGTAATATGGGTTGTACTACACAAAGAGCTTATACCCTTATTGTCACCAAAATTGTAATGGCCAAGGCTTAGTCCTTTACGTGAAAACCCTCCGTAATGTCATAGCTACGGTATGTTGTCATAGTTGACTTCTTTCAGGCCACTGGCAAGCACATCAGCACAACGAGGCTACTGGCTTTGTTAACTAATAGAGGTTCCTAAATTCCCTAACATGCAGACACAGACAGACAGACAGACAGACAGACAGACAGACACACACACACATACACACACACACACACACACACACACACACACACTTGCACAGACACACACACGCACACTCTCTCTCTCTCTCTCTCTCTCTCTCTCTCTCTCTCTCTCTCTCTCTCTCACACACACACACACTCAAAGTCAAAGTTGACCTCATTCATTTCCTCAGCTGTTCCCTGGAGGGGTGTCTGTTTGCATGCGTTTGACCTTGTTTTCAAGAAAACTCTGGTCTGTGATGTCATGAGTCATTCCCTAACACGTACAGTATAGCGTCCTCACCTGTAGGCAATTCCATATTTTTGACATCTCCTCAGCCTATATTCTGATTTACAGTAGGCCTACACCGGGCCACATGGATTTGAGGCAACAAATGGACAAGATGGCAATGGCCTGGCCTAGCCGCGCCACGTGCAACTTCCACTCTATGGTCATTTCTCTACACACTACGCCTGGGTCTGGTTTTCTGCCATGAGATCACACTTAAAGGAAAACTTCTGCCAATTTCGACATGCAGTTATAATGCTCACACTACGCTAGACTTGTCAGTACCTGAGAATTTTTTTTCGTCAGCCTTTTCCGAGATCCTGATCATTGTAATGGGGGCAGACTTAGTTTACATTTAAAAAAAAAAAACATTTATTCCCAATAACATCCAAAAGGTTATGCGTGGGTCAGGGCTAGCGTGAGCAACAATACTTGTGCCTGTGTGTGAATTGTATGCCTAAGCTTAAAGGGATACACCAGCCCAGATCAAATTGAGGGTCTTCACACAGTCACGAGACTTAACTAAGTGAATGGAAGTTAATTATTTATTTTTCTGCATTTTTCCTTCAATGACTTTCCGTGTACGGTACATTCACATCAAGTGCAAATGGCGGTGCACATCAACACAAAGGGCTGTTGGCTGTGTTTTTCCGCACCGGAAAAGAGTTCCCATACCAAAATGACCAAGTCAAGCCCTCTGTGCTGTGAAGAAAAAATATTTCGTACACAAACATAATTGCAATAGGTTACATTGAGGAGAATAAGTATTTGATCCCTTGCTGATTTTGTTGGTTTGCCCACTAATAAAGACATGAGCACTCTATAATATTAATGATAAAATGTATTCTAATATGGAGAGACAGAATATCAAAAAGAAAATCCAGAAAATAACTTTCAAGAATATATTTTAATTGATTTGTATTTCATTGAGGAAAATAAGTATTTGACCCCTCTAGTCAAAGAAGACAAAATACTTGGTGGCAAAGCCCTTATTTTCTTGTACAGAGTTCAGATGTTTCTGTCAGTTAATGACAATGTTTGTGGATATATTAGAAGGGATTTTTGTCCACTTTTCTTTGCGGATCATATCTAAATCATTTAAATTGTATGACTCTAGCTTGGCAAATGGGAGCTTCTGTTCCCTTCACAGGATTATTATAGGGTTAATGTTTGGAAAGTGTCTAGGCCACTTCATGACCTTAATGTGCTTCTGCTTGAGCAACTCCTTCGTTGCTTGGGCTGTATGTTATGGATTATTATCATATTGGGAGGCCAATCCATGACCCACCTTCAGTCTAGTGGTGGTGGGAAAGAGGTTGGCATGCAGCATTGTACGTTTACATGTCTCCCTCCATCCATTTCTTGACGATGTGAAGTTGTCCTGTGTCTTGGCCAGACAAACAACCTCAAAACATAATGTTACCACTTTCATGTATGATGTTGGAGAAGGTGTTGTTTTTGGGATCATAGGCAGCATTTCTCTTCCTCAAAACACATCGAGTTGTGTTAATGCCAAACAGTTTGATTTTGGTGTCATCTGATTCCAGCACCTCACAATCATATCCTAATCCAGTTTGATGTTCATTGGCAAACCTCAGGTGAGCCTGAACAGGTTCCTTCTGAAGCAGGGGTACCATACATGCACTGCAGGATTTTAATCCGCTGTGGTATTAAGTGTTTCCAATAGTTTTCTTAGGGATTGAGGTCCCAGCTGCCTTGAGATAATTTCCTATGTCTTTCCATACAGTTTTAAGGTGCTTTATCTCTGTTTTTCTGATTATTGAATGCCCACAAGGTCAAATCTTGTATGGAACCACAGACAGGCCTCAGATTGATGATTGATAAAATTTGGAAGAAATGCACCAACAGTTTGCTCCTTAATATCCAGGAGCCCCTTTCAGCCTTCTTGAGTTCTAAAATCTTGTCCCTGACATCCTTTGACAGCTTTTTGGTCTGTCCCATGTTGGCGAGTTTAGTTTGATTGATTTGACTGATACTATGGACTGATTCTGCAGATTCAATGTGTCTTTTGTGCAGGTTACTATTAACAGTTGTATTCAATTCAGATAACAAGTTGATTGGAAGTGCCATTTGATCTGCGGGATCAGAACTCTTAATGTTTGGCAGGGGATGAAATACTTATTTCCCTCAATTAAATATAAATCAATTAATATATATTCTTTAGAGTTAATTTCTGGATTTTCTTTTTGATGTTCTGTCTCTCCATATTAGAATACATTTTATCATTAACATTAAAGACTGATCATGTCTTTATTAGTGGGCAAACCAACAAAATCAGCAAGTGATCAAATACTTATTCTCCTCACTGTATGTAAGGCTGTTCTGAAACTGGTTTTCCTGTTTTTTTGACACAGTAATTGAATTCTTCGGATCAAGCAACAGGAAATTTGTGTCTGTCATGTCTCGGACTCTGTACTCGGTCGGCATGGTGCTTCTGCCGTGTCTGGCCTACTACATCCACTCCTGGAGGAACCTGCAGCTCGTCATGACCATCCCCATGTTCCTCTTCCTCTCCTACTATTGGTAAGTCACAAAATACTACACCGACATGTAGTGAGTAGAGTAGAATAGAGTAGAGTATCATGTATTAATCCCGAGGGAAATCAAGGTGTCCAGTAGCATACATACATATAAATACAGAGACATTACACACAACATTGCACATATATTCACCATACATACATTACATATATTCACACAATTATATCTCTCTCTCTCCCAGGCACACACACACACACATACAATCCAAATACACACACACAACACACCAACATGTATGATGGTACACATGCATGGCCACATGTAGCTACTTGCTCAGAAGCAGACAAAATATGTGTGAGCCCATGCACACAGAGACACATCATGCAGACACACACACAGAGACTCTCTCTCTCTCTCTCTCTCTCTCTCTCTCTCTCTCTCTCTCTCTCTCTCTCTCTCTCTCACTCACTCACTCACTCACTCACTCACTCACTCACTCACTCACTCACTCACTCACTCACACACACACACACACTCAAAGTCAAAGTTGACCTCATTCATTTCCTCAGCTGTACCCTGGAGGGGTCTCTGTTTACGTGCGTTTGACATAGTTTTCAAGAAAACACACTGGTCTGTGATGTCATGAGTCCAACTGAGTTTACAGCACAGCATTGTGCATGTCTGCATGCCATTCATTTCTGGGCTAATTTCCGTAACCAAAATTGTCGTCGCTCGTCAGGCTTGTTCCAGAGTCTCCTCGATGGCTGATATCTCAGAGGAGAGTCCAGGAGGCCATGGATGTTGTGAAGAGCATTGCTAAGAGCAACAAGAGGTCCCTGCCACAAAACCTCATTGAGGTATTTTATCCATTTTCCTTTATATATAGATATACAGTACAGGGCACATGATGGCATTCTCATAGAGGTGAGTCCGGGAAGGTCGTGGTGTGCACATGCAAGATGCAGGTGCAGGACAAAAGGTGAGACACTAAGAGAATAAAGGTGGACTGTCCGTGCACACTGCTCCCTTTTTCTTTTGCTTTTATTTCCCCAAACATGAGAAAATAAAAGCAACAGAAAAACAGGAGCAGTGTGCGGACATTCCACCTTTATTCTCATAGAGGTGTCAATATGGGGAACCCCTTGAAAACGAAGTATTATATCTCGAGGGGTTATCCCCCGCAAGACCAATAAGTTGATTGACATCAATGCAATTTAGTCGATTTAAATGTAAAACAGGAAAACAAATCCACAGTACATATGTAAAAAGTAAACATACAGACACATTTTTGGAATCTGCTTTGCTTTGGATTTATGCAGACTGTGATGCTCTTTTCTCTGCCAAGCACTCAATTCTGGACCATTGTGACAAAAAAACAATAATCAAAACGCAAGCCTTGAAAATGTGTTGGTCCCATTATACTCTCCTCTTAGCCTTAAGGGCCTCTGTAAGTCGGAAGTAGTAACTGTATGAAATTGTACAGGAAAGACCAGTTTACAGACATGTTAGAGTTCAAATGCAAATATTTTCTCCACTGAAGCTCTGTGGTGAATGTTGTTAAAATGCCAAGCAATTTCCTCTCGCTGAGAAAGCATTTTATAAGCCAAAGTCATCGCCTGATTTTTTTTGTGCATTAAGCAAAAAATCCCCCTTTTAGCACACCTTTATTATTTGTTGTATTTATTTCAGGTATCGGTATTTCTACTGATCTCTCATAAACTAAAATCTGACCATTTTGTGAATGTAAACATCCCCTCTCATACCCTTCCACAGTTGATTCACTTTGCCAATTCACCAATTATGTCTTCTGCGAATCGTTAGAATATTGCCTTCGTTTATTGGACACTGGCATGCATGTCAACCGGTAGTTGTCATTGATGTCAACTAATTCGAATCAACTGATGAATCACAAAAATTGCAACATCGGAAGTCCACCATGTTACAGCTTTCATCTTGTAGTCCATAGTATACACTGTAGAAATTGAATGTTCCTAAATATTCTCTGAGGAACCTTTAAGGTGAATGAGTTCCTGGTGGAAGCCCAGGGTTGCACAGAGAGCTTTTATAGGTTCCTCCGCACACTCCAAAATAAAAGTTTCCCGTGGTTTTCTTGAAGGTCCCTCAAAGAACCCAAAAACCCACATTCACATCGAGATTTAGGAACAGCACATACCCACTGACTATCAGACATCTTAACCTCCTATAACTTTCCACTCTCTATGCACTTATAATTAAATGCACTTTAAAGGATAACTCCAGCCACATTATGCTCACACTACCCTGGACTTGTCAGTACCTGAGTTTTTTGTCTTTTTTTATTCAGCCTTTTCTGAGATCCTGGTCATTGTAATGGGGGCAGGTGTTCGTTTACATTTCAAAAAACATCTTTATTTATTCCCAAAAACATCTAAAAGGTTATGCAACATCAGCAGACAAGAACTAGCAAACAGCGATACCTTATGGGAAAATATTTGGAGTAGGCCTATGTTGAGAACGTTTTTAATGTAAACAAAATCTGCCCCCGTTAGAATAGCTCAGATCTCGGAAACGGCTGAGCCAAAAAATGCAGCATCACCGGGTACTGTCAAGACAAGGGTAGCGTGAGCAATACAACAGCATATTAAAATTGCCTGGAGTTATCATTTAACACTCAGGGTAATCTGTAATTTAACTGCTGTCTGCTGGGACCCTCTCTGTTTATTGTTATGTTTACCCATATATATATATTTACTGAATATGCCTTGCTGTTGTGTGTCTTCTCAATTGTATGTATTTGATGTTGGGGATATGCCACGAAAAAATCCTAGATCGACTATGTCGACATGGCAATAAACTTCTTGAACTTGAACTTGAACCCAAAGGCTCTTTGAAGACCTTCAAGGAAAACTAGCGGTTCTTCCAAGAACTAATTTGAAACTAATATACAGTTACATGTCTGTCTGGTCACAAGATGGAATATGTAGGCTAATGTCTTACAGAAAGTGGCAATGATTACTGTGTTCTAACTGGCTAGCTCTCCCCCAAACACTTGAAAAAAGGACTTACTTAGATATAAGGCATCCCCTAGTCAACATATCAGCAATAAGCAACACATATCTAGGAGTTTATACATCACTTTTCCTCGCACATGCACATACAATGGTTGTGCATAATGTATGTGCAAGGAAAAGTAGTAGTATACATTTAGTGACATGTGACCTACGTATATTCCTGGTGTCTTGCCAAAGGGAAACCTCATGCTGTACCTAAGTACTAAACAAGTATTTTTGGAAAACACTGCCTTGTCTAGCTAAAGGTTTATAGTTACATTACATTATAATAACTGCAAGTCTTTGCTGGCCTAATGTAAAGACCTACATGATTAGAGACTGCAATGAAGGAATTTATGTCTCTGCCCTGAGGTCATAATGTATATTGTGTTTTTGTTTAGGCAAATCCACTCACAGAAAAAAAGGAAGATCCAACCACTCTGTCCTTTAAAGATTTGTTCAGAACCCCCAACATGAGAAGAAACACTCTGATCCTGATTTATGCCTGGTAATGTCTTGCTTTGGTTCTTTCTAAATCCAATCTTTTCAAAGTTCTCCATTGGCAATGGATTTTACAGTCCTACTGATTGAATTATTTGGTGCGATCTGCTGTAGGCTTCTGCATGTCTGTGAAGATGTTTTTTTCGTGCAGGCCAGGGACACAGCGATGGTCCTGTGCTTCTGCAGAGCAGAATACATTGTGTGTGTGCGTGCGTGTGCGTGCGTGCGTGTGCGTGCGTGTGTGTGCGTGCGTGTGTGTGTGTGTGTGTGTGTGTGTGTGTGTGTGTGTGTGTGTGTGTGTGTGTGTGTGTGTGTGTGCTCTTGAGATTTGAGGTTTTTTTATTTAAAAAGTCGATATGTCAAAGATGAATGACACATTTTAATGCAAGATTAGGGTCCTTGCTTTTAAATGCAGCTTATTTGTTTGTATGTATCTTCGGAGGCTAAGATATTTAGGTTTTAATAGTCAGAGGGCACTTTTTCCCAAAAAGGGCTTAGGCATTCAGCAGGTGTTTTTGTAGGTGCCTCAGGCTAAAATGGGTTAATCAAGTCCAACTCTAATACTCATGAACGACCATCCGGGTAGTTTGCTCCTAAATGTGCGTTACCGCACTCCCATTTATAGGGGAAAAACCGAATGTCTCATCAACTTACATGCTACCCTAAATGAACACAGTACAAGCTTCAGCCACGGCTGTTTGGCTATATTATTTGAACAGCCGGCAACACAACACGTTTTCGGCATGATGCGCGTGAACAACGCTAGTCTAAAAGTCCTTATCTTTAGTTTATTAAACCCCAACACCACCAATTGACTTGCATTGGCTGTTTTCCCCCACAAATGGATGTAACGCTCATGGAAAACGTCACGCCATTCATGAGTATAGATGCCTAGTAATACCGAAGGTAGATCTTAGAGATGTATATTCTTTGGTAATACGCGGTGGTGCAATCTTCCACATCCTTTCATCCTTTCTCTCCAGGTTCACCAGCACCGTGGTGTTCCAGGGCCTGGTGCTGCGTTTGGGCATCACGGGGGACAACGTCTACCTGGACTTCCTCATCTCGGCGCTGGTGGAGCTGCCCACAGGACTCATCTTCTACTTTGCGGTGGACCGCGTGGGCCGCCGGCCACTCATGGCTGCCTCCAACTTCATCGGTGGAGTAGCTTGCCTGGCCGTGCCGTTCATCCCTGTGGGTAAGGCTAGTAGCCTGATTATCATCGACTTTCAAATCTCTTCAAGACTTGGTCTGACCAAGAGCATAACAATTAACATTTCCCATTAACAACAATGTTAAAAACAAAAAATAAAATTAAAGTTAATAAAATAAAGTAGAGAAATACTACAGTCTGGACAGTAGAGGTAGATGAATGAGGGGAGATCAGATCAGTAGCCTCAGGGTCCGTTATTATCCAAAGTCCCGTCCTTGCCTTGTTCTTGTGGCCTTGTGCACTGACGCAAAAAAAGTTCAATTCAAAATCTCGCAAAAGCACAATTCAAAGGTCATTTTGTCTCATTTGCTAAAAGTTGTTGTGCCTAGGCTGAGAGGAGGGAAACTTTTTCTCCATGGAGGCGGGGTGTTAGTGAGTTTGTCGAGGACGTGAGTTTGGATAATGGAACTGACCCTCAGTCTCATTAGTCTCATCATACCAGTCGAATGGATCCTCTCCTGAGATGGAGATTGGTCCTCAAGAAGTGAGAACCCTGTCACATATCTGATTCTAGAATGTTCCAACCATCTGATCCAAACGAGCACATACATTACAGATGGATCAGCTAATAAGTGTGAAGCAGGGTTTTTACTCTCTGAAAATTGGATTTCGCTTGTTTGCAGATAAGTTATGGGAAGTGACATTTCAGCCAGTTTTTTTTTGAAGGAAGAAAATATGTTTTGGTAGAGTGAGAACATCTTTTTGGAATGTGGTCATTTTCAGGATGTATTACTTATTTCAGACAGGGAAGCATTTGGCTGGGGAGGTCAGACCAGCTGAGGAGAATACCAGGCATTCAAACACACCCGAAACACAAACTAAATTATCCAGTCTCTGCATCGTTCTCTCTCCCACGACTGGGGCTCTGTGGTTGAAATGGAACATACCAACACTGGAACGAAGTTGTTGCCAATAGTTGCCAAAGGGAAGTTGCCAATGGGTAGTTACCAATGGGAAATTGTATTACAAACATCAAAGTAGCTAATGTAGTTACCAACTATGTTTTCGAGAAACGCGCCCCTGAAAAGGCTGTCACTGTTGTCATGGCACCCCCCACAGGATTTGTGTAGCATAGCTTCTATGATGACTGACAATATCTCAAGTAGTATAAAAGGCCCTAGTACTGAGTCAGAGGCTCGTTCCACCATTGTGAACAATAAAACAAATGCTCCGTTTTCGCTTTGTTTAATGTATGACCTAAACAAACTGTTACCCAATTGAGTTTTTGTGTTTGTGCTTTGTAGATGAATTTAATGGATTAATGTATTACATTCAATATAGCGCTTTTCCACTCCTTCAAGCACTCAAAGCGCTTTGAAATGTAATAGTAATAACAATAACAATAGTAGAGATTTCATTCATTCATTTCATTCATTGAAATCATGTATCAGTGTTGTGAACATTGTGTTGTTTCTTTCTTTACCCTGCTTTAGATTTCCTGTGGTTAAAGAAAGCTGTGGCAATCCTGGGACGCTTGTCGGTGGCTGTTGGATTTGAGACAGTGAATTTTGCCAACTCTGAGTTGTACCCAACCCCTCTCAGGTGATTGTTTTGCTCTTTTAATCAACCAATCTGACGATACAGTTCGGAATGACTTGTAATAATAACTTACTGTTTATTTTAGTTATGTGACTTTGACTTTTTGTTTAATGACGTTTCTTCCCTCTTCCTTCCATTTCCTTTGTTTTTGAACTATGTTTGTGCCATCAACAGAAATCTGGGCATGTCCGTGTGTTCGTCGGCCAGTGACCTGGGCTCAGTGGTGGCTCCCTTCCTGCTCTACAGAATGGCCAGCATCTGGCAAGAGCTACCTCTGTTCTTATACGGTGGGTTTATTTGCTAAGAAGTGAAAAGTGAAAGCTCACCTGGGAAACTCCAACTCCCATTGTCATTGTGACACAGCACTCCACAGCACACAAGTGTTCACTGCATACTGCATTGCACACAATGAAATTGCCACATCCATGCAAGGGGGCAGCCCCCAATGATGCCGCAAGGGAGCAGTGCCACGGGACAGTACCATGCTCAGGGTACCTCAGTCATGGAGGAGGATGGGGGAGAGCACTGGTTAATTACTCCTCCCACCAACCTGGTGTGTCAGGAGTCAAACCGGTAACCTTTGGGATACAAGTCTGATGCCCTAACCGCTTACCCATGACTGTCCTAAGGGGATAGCTCTTAAAAAGTGATGGTTACTATCCTGTTTCATTTGAAATATGCTAAATTATCAAGGGACCATTTTAATATGTAAAAAGTGTTTCAGTGGCCTATTGTAAAGACATTATGGGAAGTGCTATTCCAGCAACTAACCTGTCTGACTCCTATTGTGTCTAGGCACAATGTCTGTGCTGTGCAGCATACTGGTCATGCTTTTACCAGAGATGAGAGGACTCAACCTTCTTGAGACGATAGATGACTTGGAGAACATGAAAAGGTATTTATTTATTAATCCTCATTTTCCAACATGTTAATTTTTAGTTTTTCAACAGTCCAGTGTCCCATAATACATGTTTATTTAAATGTTTCTCTTTGTTTTAGCAACAATTGTTTCAATAAACAAAAGAAGACATCAGATACCAACATATAATGGCTCATTGGCGGCCATTCAACATATCTGCAGAGCTCACCAGAGAGCTTGAAACCGCCTCATGATGACAGGGAAACCAAGTGCATTTGTGTAGAGACAATATCATGAGAGCTCTGACAGACCAATTCAGCATATCTACAGAGCTCAACAGAGAGCTTGAAACCGCCTCATGACAGGGAAACTATTATGTAAAGGCCTGTTGACCCCAAGTTACACTGCCACAACTCAAAAGTGAAAACGGATTTCACTCCGTCCACACAGTAGCATTTCTCTGAAAACATTGAAAACATGTCCAGCCGGCCCTGCCGTGGCCAACCGGTAGGGCTCTTGCCTGCCATGCGGCTGACACGGGTTTGATTCCTGGCCCGGGTCCTTTGCCGACCCCAACTCGCTTCCTGTCCACCTCTCACACTGTCCTATCAAATAAAGTAGAAAAAGACCAAAACATTTTTATTTTTTTTTAAAGAACAAAAAAGAAAAGAAAAAACATGTCCAGCCGAGCGAACCCGTAGCTTTTATCAACATCCTATTTAGGAAAAGATGAAATGCTTCTGAAATTGTAACTTTTTTTGTTTGATATAAAAGTGCATTTGTGAGGCGACAGCATCACGAGAGCTCTGATAGACCCCTATTTTCTACCGGAATTGTTTTAAGTCTAAAACAATGCTGAATTGTTTACTCAAAAAACGGACTGGTGACCTAAAAATCTCTCTTTGTTTCATTGTGTGTTCTCATGGTGTGTGGCTGAATGACAAAGGAAATCTTAAAAGAAGTTTGACTGGGAGAGAATTCATTAAGGGGGCTATTTTGTATATTGTACATTATTTTCTGTATTTTCTGAATATTTCCATTTCCACTGTAAAAAATAAATAAAAAGCTCAATTGTGAAATATCACAAGTTTGGTTATTTATCTGACACTTCAATCTGAAGCACATCCAATCACGATCACAATCAAAGGCATTCATTAGGCAACCAAATCCATGTCACAGACAGAGGCCAGACACAGCACATACCATATGGAATATGTTGCCTACCCACAGTGGCATGTTACAAAGTTGGCTTGCTCTATGCGTCTTGTTGCAGTTTGCTTCTGTCTTTGTCCTAATCCCGTTTTGAGTTGAGTTATGTAAATACAGATACAAAAAATATTTCAGCTTAATTTCAACTAATAGTAATATACTATGACAATGGCTCATAGTAAGTGGAGCCAAGAGAATGATATTTATAATGAGATTTGAATTATAATGTGTGTATAGTTTTACATTACATTTAATTTTATTTTATAATGCCAGGTCAGCCCCCTCTTCTGATTATAGGCAGCTGGTAGAGGCTTGTGTTATAGTGAAGCCTCAATAGTGTGCTGCTCACTGAAGTGTAGAGCTGAGTTCATGAGATTGTTGGGGGAGGGGAGGGGAGGGGGGCACGTATAGGGGTTGGGGCTCCCCATCGGTGATATTAATTGGGGATGACACGTCCAAAAGCCTAATGTGGGAGCTGGCTGCATCTCACTCTCTGGTCTGAGTGACGCTCAGCTCAAGCTCAAGACGAACTCCCATCAGAACTTGTCAAATCAACTGTCTGCTCGTATCTGTATTCTGTTTTGTTTTTTTGGGAAGATGGAACTTGTGTATGGAAACTATCTGTCTATAATGGATGTAGGGACCAATCGTGAAGTTGTTGATGCAGCTTTTAAAGAGCAAGAACGTGGTAGACTAGCATACATCATTAACCAGTGGAACGCCAAAAGACTAGACCTGTTTGAAGTCACCCAGCCAGACCAGGTGAGAATTCTGTTTTGGTTTTTGTTATTGGCTAATGATTTGAATGTGTTTTTTGACCCCAGACAGTCATAACATCCACAAAACTTACACATACTGCACTTCTGAGTTTCTGAGGGGATTTCTAAATCATATTTTGTGTTATTCATCTGAATCTCAAAGAACCAATAGGGCCACAATGTGCAAAGTACAAAGCTGCAATGTCAAATATATCATGTGATCTTGCCAGGACCTCAAGTACCATGGAGTTATGAGGTTTTTTTGGGAAGACCAAGTTTCAGAGAATATTGCCACCAAATGTGTACGTGTCAGCTGTGAGGACACTGCCCAGTCGGTCACAGAGACCCTGTTGGAGAAGTTTAGGCCAGACATGAAGCTCAAGACCGACTCCTATGCTCTACATGAGGTCCACGTCAATAAAGGTAGGTATGCAGATGTCAATTACAGAGTCTGTAAATATGAAAGACTAAATTCAGTTGCCCCAAATGCTTTACAGACATTCAGGTAACTCAATATAGACATATTTATCTGAGTCAGTCATGGCTTCTGTGAAACACGCCACACTTTTTTTTGTTTTTCCACACTTTTTCTTTGTTTTGAAGATGAGAGGCGTCTGGGCCAAAATGAGAAACCTCTGCTGGTTCAGCTCAGCTGGATCCAACACAACTGTGAGGGCCGTTTTGTTCTGAAGAACATCAAGACCACACCGCAGGTCTGAGTGCAGTTATGCATAGTTAGTTTCTGTACCTGCTTATTGATTGTTGGTTGTCTGTTTTGTTATAAATAATTTTGTGCACAAACCTTATATAGTCCAGTACGGATTTCTAACTAAAATGATATTTTGACTGTTGATTACACTGCAACAATAGACGCCCGAGGAGGAAAAGAAAGAGAAATCGGGAATCATCCAGAACTTCAAAAGGACGCTGTCCAAAAAAGAGAAAAAAGACAAGAAGAAAGACTTATCTGGTTCTAAGGACAACAAAGAAAAGAAAGAGAATGGGTATGACACTACTATTTTTTTTGCCTCTGTCAAAATTGTGTAATGTCGAGATGAAATTGAAAATAGTTTTTTGTGTTATTATATTCGGCTGCAACTTATAAGATTTCAAGTTTTTACAGCTTTCAGAAATTACATTCTTGAGGTTATTATGACAATAATGTCCGCATGCTTCACATGCTGCTGAGATCTGCTCTAGTTATTGTGTTTTGTCTTCTGGGCTTTTATGTGTCATCACATGTCCATTCCCTTCATCTGTACCAGACAAAATACGAAGAAGTCCACACAGCAGAGCAGTGCAAAATCTGATGCTGAGAGGAAAAAGTCTGGTGAGACCACTAACCTTTTACTTTGTAAATGTGATCAATTGAAAACCGTAAAGAGATTTCCTCATCTTCCTTGGTCATTGATATAGATGTGCACAGTAGTTTATACATGCATTATTCTTCTGTACTGGTTGATTACACAAAGTCACTCATTCTTGTTCTTTTCTCATCTCAGGGGGAGGACTGCAGGACAAGGTATTCAGTGAACTTAAAAGCATAAAAATGTTCTCATGTTTATTCTCTATTTTGAAGGCCACACGCATGTACACGCACACGCACACACACACACACACACACACACACACACACACACACACACACACACACACACACACACACACACACACACACACACACACACACACACACACACACACACACACACACACACACACACACAAATTCATATGGCTAATGTTAATGTTTGGTTGTGCTCCTAGGTTGGTTGGTTGGTTGGTGTGGATTGTTTATTCCCATAAGGGGGGTTATGAGGGCTGTGTGTGTACATGTTGTGTTGTGCGTATATAGGGCATTGTTTCTAAAGAATGTGCTATTACCATGTTCATCATCCTCCACCTCCCCTTTCTCAGGCCTCCAGAAGAGGAGCCCCAGCCGGGTCACAGCAGGGAGGGCAGGGGCAGGCCGCCCAAAACAAAGAGAACGGGGATAATTACCAAGGGTGAGACTGGCTACAGGCCGCCAGTTACATAAAATAGCTTCAAATTTACATGTATGAATATGTGAAAATGTAATCCCCATTTCCTGTTGGGGGATACATAACATATTGAGCATGTAAATATTGGCAAGGAGGTTAGATTATTGTTTTACATGAGAAAGGGATTAGAGTTTATGAGACTTTGTGACTAAATGAATAAAAGTATAAGTAGCATAACACAAGTAACTTTTGTTTTGTTCCCATGGCAGCACATCAACACGGATGTTACCGGTCAGCATCAGGTTGCCGAACGACAGTAAGGAAACTAAACTAATCATGTTCTGAAGCATGCAGCGTCTGTTATTACAGCTGGACATCTAAGTCTCCAATGTTGGGTCCTGTTCGACAGTAACCTTTTTTTGGCTTGAGATCCATTAAGATGAATGGAGTTGGGGCGATTTCAAGGTTGCCAGCAGGTGACTCGTTGGAGTCACTATTGTATTATTACTGCAACTATTATATAAAGGGGCCCCGCATTTCTAGCTGTACCCATGATGTACAAAGATTCTTCTACAATTGAGTCAGGTATATACAGACATAGACACATTATACTACAGACATTATATAGAGACATAGACACATTAGATAGATATACTTTTATTGTCTGCAAGGGGAAATTATACTTAGAATGTGTTTGAATGTGTATGTGTATGTGTATGCAGGTGCCTTCTCATCTTCCCCTGCCCTTATTCTTGTCTCCTTCGCTCCTGTGCCCCCAGATGAAGAGGCCTTCCTGGTTGCCATAGTGAGCTACACCAACAGCTCCACGGTGCACTTCCCCCTGTCCCCGGCCTACGCCTTCTACCTCCTGGGACGCTCCTTACTCGTACGCCCTTACGACTGCACGGACCACATCGCCACCATTACCAACAAGATGGTGGCCATGATACACACTGTGATTGAGGTTAGTCATGATGATCATGAAATATTATATCTTCAAAAGAGTAAGAGTATGCACATCCCACCTCTCTGAGGCCAGGTGCAGGACAAAGGAGTATCTGACAGTGGAAAGAGTAGAAATCTGCACACTGTAGCTCCACTTTGAACATTTATTTAGGGCAGACAATGTTTCGTCTACTCTTTCCACACATGAAATATTATACACACCATTGTCATCTGAGTTACGGCACATTTTAGATGGCCTTAAATTACCATTGAGGTCAAATTATCATTGAGGTGGTTAGGGAAGATTGCTGCTTCAAATCTCACCTTATCCCAATGCATATACCCGCTACCCAGTAAATAACTGTTGGTAAAAAAGTCAGCTGGTGTAGTGTAAAAGACGTGCATTTTAGACTATTGGAAGCATTTTAGACTATAATGCAAATAGAATGTAAAAATGATGCACACATCACACACACACACACGCACGCACACACGCACACACACACACACACAATGTATTCTGCTCTGCAGAAGCACAGGACCATTGCTGTGTCCCTGGCCTTCTGGATGGCCAATGCAGCTGAGCTGCTGAACTTCCTGAGGCAGGACCGGGAGCTGAACCCTCTCACGCGGCCCGCCCAGAGCTCCCTGGCTCAGCTCATACACCACGCCTTCAGGTGAGAGAGGAGCCAGCACACACACTGCTGAATACAGTCATGCTTTGTAAGGGACTGTGCTTGGTGTACATTAACCCATTTTAGCCTGATGACTCGTATGTGTTGTTTGACCTTTGGTGCCTGGAGACACATACAGTATGCTGCATTCAGGCTCTTTAATAAAAAAAATGTGGGTATGTTACAGCTGAATTAACACATTCTAATGCAAGATGCGGGTCTTGGGGTTTAAATGCAACTTATTTCATGTTTTTATGTGCATCAAAGTTTTTTATAGGCTGAGGGCAACTTTCCCAACAAGGGCTTAGGCATTCAGCAGGCGTTTTTTTGCAGGTGCTTTAGGCATCAATTGGTTAAGAAGCAGCATTATGTAAAGTGTGCCCTGCCAGAGCACATTCATCAGGCCTTCATGTGACAGCGAGGACTTCTTACACAGTGGGGAGATAAATAATGTATATCAATAAAGTACAAAATAAATAGCCACAGGCTGAAAGATGGAATAGGAAATCAGTTTATGTCAACACAGTGTGTGGCAGATTTGTGCATCAGATGTGTTATCACAGGATAGTTTCGTTTATTTGTTAGGGACAGATACAGTACATAACATGTAGGTTGTAAAACAGCCAAACAGCAAGCATCATAGCATTTATAGCAAGAAGCTAGTTTCCAATGCTCGTCCCTAGATACAGCTTTTACTGTATTTCAGTGATAGTAGCTCAAGTTAACAATTATAGTTATTAAACAGTGTACAGTTTTTGTCACTTGAGGAATTGCTTGGCAAAAGCAAACAGTCAAGACACTGCCGCTTACTTTTACTTTACGCTTACTGTCAGTTGACAAAATGGTCTTCGAAGAAATATATAATAGTTCTCATTATTACTGTAACTATTGTGATGTTTACTGATACTAAGAGTGAATATTTTATGTGATTGTATAATTAATGTGATGTCTTAATGTTATGTGTCTGCACACCTAGATACCTATCCCAGCGTCTGCGTAAGGACCTTGAGAGACACATGCCGTCCTTTTTGACTGACACCAAGGACCAATCAGCAAAGTCCCCAGCAATAGGTGAGATATTTTAAGGAGTTTTAAAATCAAGCATTTTAAAAAGTGTTGATGTAATATTGTGCAGTGCTGTGACCCCTGCTGTGGGCGAGCTTAAATATTTGTTATTGTATGTGTTTCATCTGCCTGCTGACTAATACCATTACACATTCTATTACACGAGCACATACCATTATCCCACCTACACCTTCATACCCGAACTTCAGTACTAATGCTTTTATTTAGACAGAAATAACACTATTTCTTATAACATCTCTATTTTATATCTCCCTTAAATATTTTGTTTAACTTCTTGGTCCTGTATCTGTATGTAAGTTGTGTACTTTGGCACAAGCTGTATGTACAGTATGTTACTGCTGCAACACATGAATTTCCCCACTGTGGTATAATTAAGGGCATACTTACTTACTTACTTCCTTACCTTATCTACACCTCCATCCTTGTTTTCCACCTGCGCTGCGTGGCTGTGTGGCTGTGTGGCTGTGTGAAGAGGGAGTGTTGAGTTGCCTGGTGCGGGCCATGAGTCTACTGCGCAGGTGTCGGGTGAACGCCGCCTTCAGCATCCAGCTCTTCTCTCAGCTGCTGCACTTCATCAGCGCCTGGCTGCTCAACTGGCTGCTGGGGGGCTCTGGCTCTGGCTCTGGCTTGGGCACGGTGGCGCCTGGATCTGCGTCTGCGTCTGCGGGCCTGAGGGCTCGTCTGCCGCGCTCGCCCCTCTGGCTGGAGACCCTGCGGCAGCGCCTCACCCTGGTCTCGGCCTGGGCAGAGAGGCAAGGCCTGGAGCTGGCAGCCGACTGCCATCTGAGCATGGCTATGCAGGCAAGTCAAGGGTGTATGTGTGTGTGTGCGTGTGTGTGTGTGTGTGTGTGTACATTTCTAATGTGGTCACATACAATATGGTGTACATATCGGGAACAAACAGCCCCAAAAAAATCGGAAATAGGGCGATTTGTGAGGTACCGTACACATTGAAGTCCTAACTGGGCAACTAGTAGTTCTCTTTGTTATTTTGTTGTAATGAAGAACTAAACGTTATTTACTGACAGGTTAGGGTTAGGCATAGGTTTGGTCCTGTCACAAGATAATTTATTTCAGTTATATTAGAATCTGAGTCAATGGGAGCGGCCAACGAGGGTAGGAATGAAAGGGTGTGTTTGTGTTTGATTTTTGTAAATAATAAAATCCTTTTCCATAAAAACAATAAAAAAAGTTGATTACAAAAAATAAAATCCTTTTAACCATGTGGTAAAATGTGCAACCCAGCATTACAGAGCCTCTGTAAGAACACATTCTACAAGAGGCCTTTGTAAATTCACTGGTTAGTGTTTCTCAATGGGGGTGCTACAGCCCCCCAGGGGGTCTTGGGGAGCCCTAGGGTTGGATGTTGAGGAGGATACTGCTGAGTGGGGCAGCGCTTAGTTCCCATTGGGGGGCATGAGACTATTTCAGTTTTCAATACTAGGGTTAGGGTTAGGGTTAGGGTTTGGTTGGGGGCATTGGGAGGCTTATGACAGAGAGAGTAGAGAGAGAGAGGTTCCATTGGCCCATTGTTTCCGGGTTCTATTATTGCAAGGGCGGGGGGGGAGGAAATCCCCCTTTAGGCAGACCTAGGCAGACCTAAGGACTGTTCTATTCAATGCTAGGAGTATTATGACACGCCACTTTAGGCAGACCGGAACCTGGTCATGTTAGGTGCCCACAGCAACCAATTGCATTGGCATCTCTATCTCTATAGACTTAAAGAATCTCTGCTTATGATGAGGTAAAGGGGTCGTTTGTTCAAAAATGTTGAGAACCACTGCTATAGGTGGAGACCCAGTAACCTGGACATGTGTAAAAGTTGTGAAAAGTCTAAAGCCCTTGACTGTGTTTGTGTTTGTGTTTCTTCCCGCAGGCCATAACTCTCCTCAGCATGAGTCCACACACCATGCAGGACACCAGAAGGATCCACGAGGCCTGCTTTAAACTCAACTCCCTACAGATACGCACACTCATGGCCAACCAGCCCACCATACCAACGGTAAGTTTCAGAGTTGTATTGAGAAGAAGAAGTACTCTTGCAAATGTAATTACAACACTGGTAGTATGCTATTACAAATGTGACACCATGTAATACCATTCCACTGTTGTAATTACATTTGTTAGAGTACTTCTACTTCTACTTTCTAAAACTCTGGTAAGTTTGCCCCATGTCCATGTCCATGTACGTACAATCTTTGTGTCCCTGGTGTGCCTCGTCTAGATGGGCTGATAGGGGGGGGGCAAGCGCTATTCAGACATACCACTATTCAGACATACCACTATTCAGACATACCGCTATTCAGACACAGGCCTGCCGACAGAGGGGGACAACATGGCATGTTGTCCCAGGCCCGGGGAAATAAGGGGCCCATAATTGGGTCCCCATTACATTGTATGTGTTGGGTGAGGGGGCCCTTTCAGATGACTTTGTCCTGGGCCCAGCCAAAGCTGTCAGCGGCCCTATTCAGACATACCGCTATTCAGACACTAGATATGCCATAGGGTTAGGGTCAAGGTCAGGGTCAGGGTTAGGGTTAGGGTAACTGCATGCACTCTCCCTAAACTGAAAAAACCTGAGCACGGATCACAAATCACAGAAATGGCAGATTTCGGTGGGAAATGTGTCGGTATTCAGACAATAGATATTAATGTCTGAATAGCAGCATGTTTGAATAGCGCTATTGTAACCGGCTAATAGATGCCAATTAGCCCATGCTAACCAATAAAATTTATTTTCTCTGCATTGGCCCCTTAACACATACCGTTCCACCACTGGAATGTTGTAAGAGTTACTGAAAACACCATAGTAGTACTACACCACAGGGCCTTTAGTAATATGCATACTTTACAACTTGGTCATTACCATTCTGGTAGCTAATATATGACAGGGGCAGTGTCTTAAGGGGTTAAGAGGGATGTTAGGCGGTTGACAAGCAGCCTGCCTGGACTTTTCAGTTGATTGCCTACTTGTGTGTATGACTTTGGGAGGCAGCGCCACCACCATTTGAGCAAGGAGATGAACCGCACAAGATGATCTCTGTTGTATGTCAACGTTTTTTTTCACCAGTCTAGTTGAAAAAAAAGGAAGATATCACTCATTTCCCCACAGTTACGATGGCTTAGACTGAAACGTACTTGCTACGGACTTGGTAGTAATACAGTATATAAGCTTGAGCGTGTGGTGTCGTCTACGTCTAACTTGGCACTCATCTTGCTCGGATAGCACCTGATTGACAACCTGGTTGCCCTGGCCGAGAGTACCACAGACGACCTGCTGCAGCGGGAGGGCTGGGAGGTCCAGCTGGAGGTGGAGGTTGACCTGCGGCTGCCCTTCCTGCTGCCCGAGGACGGCTACGCCTGCGACAACATCCAGGGCATCCCGCACGGCTTCCGGGACTTTCTGGAGCCTATCTGCCACAAAGGCATGGCATACAAAAAAACCTGATTAGCGTGCACGAACTCACACACACACACACACACACACACACACACACACACACACACACACACACACACACACACACACACACACACACACACACACACACACACACACACACACACACACACACACACACACACACACACACACACCGTCACACACACACACTCCCGCTACCTTCTACCTGCTCTGATTAGACACAATGCACATTGGGAGATCTACTGGGTGAATACAGTGCATGTCTTTTCTTCACAAATCAAATTTAGGCCTTCATATTGCAGCATTTAACACAGAGTATAGACATACATGCCATGCATTATTTGTTTTACCTAATTTCAATCATAATTTGTTGTTTATGCACAATTTGTTTTACATTCATGAGTGAAGTCATCATTGTGACTATGATTATCATTACCGTTGCTGTTACATTCCAGAGTCAGTTAAAAACCTTCAAAAGAAAGAAGTTTACCGCACACTTATTTGACTTTTTGCTCGTTTATTCAGAGCAAGTAAGAGGTTTCGCCTCTCTGCATCATCAGGTTCGCTCAGGCATTCAATGTACGCAGTAAACTTCTTTCTTTTGAAGTATTTAATAGTCCTCCAGCGTTTACTAACACCTAGAAGCTGTGCATGGATCTTTGAACTGATTCAGTTTAAAACCCTGTTTGTATTTTCCAGGCTTCTGCTCGCTGGTGTTTCACCCTTTCTCAGCCGGCTCCTGGACCATCTTCTTCAGCAGGTCTTCAGACACCTCATCCCCTGATCCCCCGAGCCTGTGCTACAAAACGAATGGCTCTGGACTGATGGTCAGTGCCACTGAAAACACAGTCTCATACAAACTCTGTAGTTAAGATATACTGTACTGTACATGCAGGGCCCTACCGTGGCGCATATGGTAGGGCACTCGTTGGCTATGCGGCCAACCCGGGTTCGATTCCCGGCCCAGGTCCTTTGCCAACCCTTCCCCGTCTTTCTCTCCCAACTCGCTTCCTGTCACCATCTGCACTGTACTGTCATGAATAAAGTCAAAAAGACCAAAAGTATATCTTAAAAAGAAAATATATATATACATGCAGTCTGGGGACTAAATTGAAGCACCCATTTGAAATCACATCTGTCCACTAACAACATAATAATGTTGTTTATTTAAACTATGATTACAGTATACTGTATTTCCTTTACTTTTTACGTAGAAACCGGATGTGGCCATGATTGTTTTGAAGAAGCCATTGCATCGTGGACTTGGCCTCAGCATTGTAGCGGCTAAGGTGAGGATGGGCTTTGTAGAGCTGTTAACACATATGCATTGGCAAAGTTCTGAAATTACTGATTGATTCATTCATTCATTATCAGGGACCTGGACAAAACAAGCTTGGGATTTTCATCAGGTCTATCGTGAAGGGTGGAACAGCA
Source organism: Engraulis encrasicolus (assembly GCF_034702125.1). NCBI lineage: Eukaryota > Metazoa > Chordata > Actinopteri > Clupeiformes > Engraulidae > Engraulis > Engraulis encrasicolus. The sequence continues at coordinate 34,889,741 of NC_085875.1, forward strand.
CATATTGCAAGTATTATTCTTAAGTCAAGAGGACAAATCTATAAGTGCTTGGAGAAGCTTTTATTTGGCCTGTTTACAAAGGTACTGTATGCTCATGTGTCTGCAGGATGGCCGACTGTCCACAGGAGACCAGCTTCTCAGTATGAATGGACAAAGTCTAGTGGGCCTCACGCAGGAGAAGTAAGTATCTGTTGTGTGAAATGTAACTCTCAACGGCCCTGTGATGATATCTGTGAAATTTTGAAGAGTAATTCATGATAAAATCATCTGCTGGTATGCATACTAGTGGAGTGGGAAGAAATTATCCTACTTCTTCACAAAACATGCTTTTATTACATCCTAACCTGGCCCCATTTGAGGAGTAGGAACTTCAGAATGACACAAATACATACATATAGGGCCTTTAAAGCTAGATTATGTACAGTATACTGTATATTTTTGAAGTATACTTCCAGAATGCTGCCCATTCACAAATGTTACACATCTTTCATGAGTAAGTCCCACCACCATCAATTTCTAAGTATTAATTGTGGAAAAATGACTCTTTTCATACATGAAATGGTGAATCTTCTCTATGTCCACCATTTTGAATTTCTAGTACTAGATCCTTAGCTACAAAACGTGCTGTATTTTGGTATGACCAGTAATATTTAATACTTAGTAAATATACATGAAAAGATTGAATTTGGAAATGGCCATCATAGTTGCAATGAGCAGCATTCTGCCAAGGCCTATTCTGGCCACAATCCATTCATTCATTCATTCATTCATTCATTCATTCATTCATTCATTCATTCATTCATTCATTCACTCATTCATTCATTCATTCATTCATTCATTCATTCATTCATTCATTCATTCATTCATTCATTCATCAATACATTAGCTAAAAAGCATGAATATAAATATGCCTGTGTTAGCATAGTTGCTAAATTTCATACTCTACCTTTGAGGAAACTAGCATTACGGACTGCACTTGCTACTTTTAACATCAGTGCATTTCACATAACCAAGAAGTTGTGCCGTGGTGGTTTCAGGGCAGCAGACATCTTGTTGCACAGCAGCTCTGTGGTGAGCTTGGAGGTGGTGAAGTCAGCTGCCGTGTTCTACGGCCTTGAGGACGTGCTAAGCCAACCACCTCCTGTCATAACCACAGGTGAGTTCTTATGAGGAAGGATGCGCAACTCCATATATCTTCATGTAAAGTCTTGCAATTCATATAACGTAAAAGTTAGTGCATTTTTAACCGTATTTTTAGGGGCTTTTATGCCTTTATTTGTTAGGACAGGACCTGGGTGCCTGACATAACAATCCCCTAACTATTTGAGCCACGACAGGGGGCAAAAGTTAGGACATTTAGAGAAAAGCTGTATTCTTGAATACAAAACTTAGGCTTACATAAAAACTGTACGTCTGTATGTCGTGCTATTCCATTAAATAATTAAGATGTATTTACAGTATATTCAAGTGTGTGGCTTTTATTTACCAAAATAACCACAGGCGAGACAGCATAGCATATGTAGTTATTATTATTGTACTACAGAAGGAAAATTACGTCTGCAATGTTTTTGCCTGTTTCAAGCAGAGGCACCAGAGCGAAGTAGCCCCTGCAAGAAGCTGGTGGGCATGAGGGGTACCCAGAATGCAACGGTGCTGCAGAGGAACCGATGGGAGTATCGTTCCAACCCCAACCTCGCATGTGAGAGAACCAACATCTCTTCCACACTGACATCATGTCATCACTGTCACACTGTCAAACGCAACACAATGTGGACAAAATCTAGCCTAGAATTCATTGGATAATCTGTTACATTAACTGAAGCGGAATTTAGAGGTAGAGTATGTTTAGTTGCTTATTTCTAGAGCTTCTGCTACCCATTCACAAATGTTATCTTTTTCATGAATAGCACTATTTACCACCACCATCAATTCACAAGTATTCATTATGACTGGGAAATGTGAAAATCAAAAAAGGGTGGACTGTTCCTCTAAAGCAAATTCTAGTTTTGGTTTACAGAACTGATGATGATGATAGAGTGACCGTTGAGATTAAAAATCTCCTTTACAAGGGTGTCCTGGCCAACTGGCGGCACAAGTTTAATTTTGTAACTTGTGCCGCCACTTGGCCAGGACACCCTTGTGAAAGATATTTTTAATCTCAACGGGTTTATTTTCCTGGTTAAATAAAGGTTAAATAAATAAATATATATTTTTTTAATTCTGACTATTTTCCAGATCACCATTCTGCTGCTCATGAGATGTCAGTGGACCCGGTGACACCAGCCAACAAGATCACATCAGTCTCTACGGGTAACCTGCTGGTATGTTTTCACTTCAGTTCCAATACCTCTCACTCCTCATGGCAAATGTCTTTAGTTATAGTTTACTTGAAATAGATGCCCCGAAGGTAGCTGCCAAGTGGGAACAGATTTGTTTAGAGGGACTTTGTTCACTGTGTCGGCTCAGTAAGAAAGCATAAATATTCTTGCTCTCCTTAAATTGGTATAAAAACTGAGATAACTCATTACTCATTACAAGAGCAGTCTTTTCTAGTTCTTCTTCTAGTATTATGAGTTCTTCTTTTCCTAATAAAGTGACTGTCTATCTACTACGTAGCACTGTTCTGTGTCCTGTTTGTACTTAATGTTCTTGCTCACCCTTCTTGGTTGCCTCAATTTCGCTTGGAATTAATAATATTGCTCTGCTCTACTCTGCTCAACCGAATATTGTACTATTGGTCCGTCTGTGTCCTGTTGATGACGTTACGATGCTGAAAAGCACCTACAGGATGTAATGTAATGCAATGTAATGACGTCTCTGATTCCCAGGAGGAGCAAATGGTGCCCTCCTCTTCTCCTCCTCCGTCAGTGCCAGGATGCCAGAGGGAGTATCTCACCTTGCCTACGCCCAGATCCCACAGCTCTAAAGAGCCAGAACCAACAACCCTCAGTAAAGGGCATTCAGAGAGACCTGCTGCCATAAACACTATGGTGGGTTCACTATACTGCACTTCTCTGTTTGCATCAGTGAAATTCTGAGCCCTTTCAGATTACATTGTATTTATGTATATCCAGGAAGAAAAGATGTTATAAGATTGTTGTTACCAGAATAGTAACCAAGAACAAGTAACTAAAAACTTTTTTTTCCAACTAATAGCGTTAAGAAGCTTCAATAAGTACATTAGAGTGTTGAAAGACTGCTCATTTTACAAAGACGGCTCTCCCTGACAAAGAGAACTGGCTGAAAATTGTTAAGGACATATATGTCATGGAGGACTTGACCCACAGAATAAGACTGACGATTAATAAGACTGAATAAGAATAAGTCTCAGGATTATTCACATTGAAGTGACTAATTGAACATATGGGACATGAGTTCAACTTCAGACATATCCCGTTTTGTTTATGTTGTATGTGTGTGTGTGTGTTTGTTTTTTTCCCCTCCATTTTTCTTTTTCACACCTTGTAATCGTTAAGAAAGAAGAATTAAGTTAAAAAAGAAAGACTGCTCATATTGGAGATTCAAACTTTTTTCTTTACTTCTTTCCCAGAGACACGCTCGGTCACAGGAGAACTTGTGTGAGGAGAGACGGCTACCCTCCATTCCAGACAGACCACCACAAGCGTGGAAAAGTCAGTGCGATCTCGCCAAGCAGGATGCATCATCATCAGGTCAATCCATCGCCATACCTGTGCAGCCAAGTTCAAACATCAGAGCTGTCAACAAAGGTCCTACAGTTATTTATTTTTTTGTGCCCTAATTTGTTGTTAATTGTCATTATTATTGTTGACGTTGTTGTTTTTATTTTACGTGGTTGTGCCTGGGGTTTGGGGTTGTTGTGTGTTTATGTCTTGGAAAACCTAAATAAAGGAATGTTTGAAACAAAGGTCCCCCGAGGGCCTCGATGACCGGAGTCCTCATGAAGACGTCCCAGCCCACGCGTATCGACGTGCCCGCCTCCCCGTCCCACGGCCTCTCCTTCGTCACCTTCCGTCCTCCCCCGGGAGACCAAGGTCACGTCGTGTCCTCTCAGACTCTCATCAGGACCCCTCCCCACCACCACCACAGTGGACCTCAGCCCCCGGCGGCCAGTCACAGGCAGCAACACCCGGGCCTGGCACAGTCTCCTCCAGCTCACGCCTGGCCCGCACTGCCTCGGCCTCACCTCGCCCCGGCTCTCTCTGCCCAACACAAGAGGCTCTCCGCCAGACCTCAGGCCCCAGGCCACAACGTGCCAGTTCTTAGCCCATCAAAGGAAGCTCCAGGCCAGACCCCCTCCTCCTCCTCCTCCTCCTCCTCCTCCGCCACACAAGGCCTAATTTCCCCATCTGGAAGACAGACCACAGGCCTGAGCGTAGAGGCAGCCCCTGGCGGAGGTTTGAGACTGGACCCGTGGAGGCGCGAGGAGCAGGAGAGGCTCCAGAAGCAGTACCGACACCAGGCCGTTGGGGAGCTGGAGCAGGAGGTGCTACAGCTGCAGGGGAAGGTAATACTGCTACTGCTACTGCTACTACAACTAATAATAACTAATGAACACTGATGTGTGTTTTAATGCATTTTATTGGTTACACGGCACCCTTGATGACACATCTAAAAATAATAATAAAAGATGAAAATGTACACTATATAAATACATAATAAAAGAGTTTTTAAACTTCCAGTTCATATACGATGGGTGCACCTATTGTGGGGGGCAGGTACATTTTAGGAAAGGAGGCGCATGTGGAACTTCCAGCTGCCTTACTAGGCTATAGAGCAGTGGTGTCAAACTAATTTCGGTTCCGGGGCCACATGCTGTCAATTTGATCTCAAGTGGGCCGGCCCAGTAACCTAATTGCAAAATATTGCAAATCTGTTTCATATCAGAGTCGCATAGCATGTCAATCATCACAAGGTGGATGCCAGTCAGTGTTGCAGGATTGGGCTGTTTTCCACCCAATTGGGCTGTCTAGGATGGCCGTGTGCAGGTAAAAATGCCATTTATCAGAAAAACCCGCCCAATTTTTGCCATAGAAATCAATAGAATTGGGCGGGATTTTGTGCTTCTAGGCGGGTTTTGAGCATTTTTTGGGCTGGAAATCACCAGCCTCATCTGGCAACCCTGATGCCAGTATTTAAGGGGCATTGACTGTAAATGGCAAGCAAAAAAGGGAGATTCGTTCTCAAGTATTGAAAACCTGAAATCTCAGACACCTGCAGCACCTTTGTAATTTTGAACACTTTATTTTAAGAGTTTTCCATAGCATAATAATAATACAATACAATTAAACAATCCAACTGGATTAAAAGGGAACACATACAGACAAAATGACATACAAACACTGCAGATCATAAAAGATTGCAGCTTAAAAGAGGAAAAAAAGACATGAAAATAAAGACAGAGAAAAAAAAAAAAAAAAAAAAAAACAGCAAATAAAACACACACACAAAATACATGCTCAAGTTCCTTGCACTTCCAATGTAGTACAGTTGAGGAAGGGGAGAAATTATGCTAACACCCTTGTAATTTTGGAATAATTTTTGATCATTGTGCAGCAGAATTCACCAAGTGTTTGATTTTTCACCCACTAATAGGGAACTTGAGCTGGGTTTAGACCGTCGTGAGACAGGGTAGTTTTACCTGACTGAGGATGTGTTGTATGGTAATAATGGTAATCCTGCTCAATACGAGAAGAGCAGCAGGTTCAGTTTTTCTGCTGGTTGATATTCTTGTTGGTATTGTTTTCTTCTCTCTCTTCAAGTCTGGGGCCTTATTAGACCATCTCATGGGCAGCATCAGCCCCCTGGGCCTTATGTTTGACACCCCTTCTATAGAATCTATACTGTATATTGTATCGGGCATTACTGTCGCATGCTTTTGATCGTCAAGCATTTGTAGATGATCATGTCAACATGGACCACAGTACATTATGACAAAATATGTCCAAAAATTTAAAAAAAAAAAACATTTTTTGTCCAGTAGGGCAAAAGGGCAGGTGCTTTAGCGCCACCTCTGCCCTGTCTGTGCACGCCTTTTGACTCGCACTTTTGTGAATGGCAGGTGCAGCGCACCCTGGAGGAGAGCGAGCGTCTGCGCAGGCTGTCGCTGGAGTGGCAGTTCCAGAGGAGGCTGCAGGAGTTCCAGCAGCAGCAAAGCGAGAGTGAGGAGGAGGGAGACGTGGACATCAGAGAGCACGAGCGCAGACAGCAGGAGGAGAGAAAGAGCATGGAGGTGTGTGTGTGTCTATGTGCTGAACGTAAAATAAAATACTGTTATCTGTTAAGACATGGCCCCATTTTTGCAGTTACCAAAATTATAATGACTGAGTTGTGAAGTATTACAAAGACTGTGTAGCGTTGTAGTAGTTACAACGACTATTACAGCATTCCACTGTTGGAACACTGCAGGCTACATGAAAGCACTGTAGCAACCCCCGTACGTATTATCACTGTGAAAAGATTTGTTTGTAATAAAATCTCACCACTTTTCACACAAATCACCATACATTTTTAGGCAAACACAATGGAACAACACGTAGTCATTCAGCAGGCCACTGAAGCTCAGACAGAAGATTCCAAGGCGACAGCAGAGGTTAAAGGTGAGGAAACATGTGAGATGACTATGGCGTCAAAATAAAAGATGTTGCAAAATAATTCATGTAAGATGCTGTTTCATGTTGACCAATTTTGACCTTTTAATTTGGTGGTGCAGGAGGAGGTGATGTGGTGTCCCCAAACCATAAGACTGTTAATGGAAGCCATGAAGGGTGAATTACTACTTTGATTTGATTTACATTGAAGTGCAGTGAAAAAAACGTGTTTCGTTTTAACCCTGGCATCAAAGATTTACAAGTTACACAATGAAAAAAACATGAATATAACATATCTAACAGACATTCTCTGTCTCACCACTGTGATATGTTTTGTTGCAGGGAAATCCTCAGCCAAGTGAAGGCACCTGAGAAGCTGTCATTCAAGGAGCGACAGAAGCTCTTCGCTCTGGCTGTGAGCTCCTGATGAAATCTCCTGTTTCTAGAGGCAGGAGACCAAGGGGAAGATTCAAGATTAAAGATTAGTTTTATTTGTCTCGCAGGAAATTTGTCTCGGACAATCACAAGGGGAAGGGGTACAACCAGGGCTGGACTGGGGGAGCAATAGGGCCCGGATACTATTGGCTTAAAGGGGCCCCTCATAATTAGCCGTGCAGAACGGACGCACCAGTGTCACAATGTTTTCTTTTTTTTGTGTGACATTTCTGAAAATAGGGAAACGCCCGCTATCCCAGATGGCCAGTCCAGCCCTGGGTACAACAGACAAATGAGATTTGGTGTCGTTTCACACTATACAGTGAAGATGTTAATCTAACTAGCCAAACACACACTCTCTAATGGGTCAAAGTGGCTGTTAAGTTGGTATTTTCTACCAGTCAACCAGACATTTCACATTGGCCGGTTGGCTAGTGTTAATTTAGAGCCCTGGAGATACCACATGTTTTGGAGTCTGGACATCTGACTGCTGCTCTCTATGATCCACATCAGACTTGCAACTGCCTCAGAGTTGCAGTTGGACTTAAAGTCTAACCATGAAGTGTCCTTAATGATGTGCTGTAGCTACTGTTAAATGTTGAAAACAGTATGGGTTTAATGAGCCATGCCTACAAGAATCATATCATATTTAGTTATGACCTTATTTAAATTATAGGCCAATAATAGTTTCAGTTGAGAAAGAAGATGTGTCATATTGTTGAACAATATTGTTGCATGTAGTTTGAAATTTAGATAGCAATGTGTCATGACTCATAAGGTAATGTAGACCATGTAGTGAAGAAATGTGTGATTGTCTTTATTTAATAAATTACATTTAGTTACAACCAAAATATGCTGTGTCACTTTTTTATTTTTTAGAATGAATTGATTTAGTACTTAGTTTGAGATTAAGTTTATTCATAGGCCTAGACAAGACTATGAAATAGTAGTCAGTAGAGGGTAGCCTAATAATGGTTTAGCCTAAAGCTAGATTTATGCTTCGCTCGCATAGAATCTGCGTCCGTCCGTTTTCTGTCTATGCGAGTCCACGCCCCCCTCTCAGAGGCTCTGCGCCCGTCGTCTAGCGCCTCGAAAAAATTCTAACTATCCGTCGGACGGACGCGGAGTACGCAGACAAAAAGGCACTATGATTGGTCGTCTCGCTACTTCCTTGTTCTGTTCTTGTGGCAGCGCAATGCCAGTAGTTTGCGAGAGCAGAGCTGTATTCTGTTAAAAACTTTATTAATGCCTTGTGTGTAAATGTGTGTAAATACACGAAGCTAAGCTAAGTAACAAACAATGCATCAGTTGAACACTCGTGGCACAATGCCTGCGGTTTTACTACCGTTCCTCCACCGAATGTAAACACACATCGGCAGAATCAACTGTCTTTACATGCTTGCATTTTCTGCTCGTGAAAACAGACTGGGTATGTCAAATAATGACACCAGTGCATTGCCTTTGCAATTTTTGTGAACATACCTCGCTAACCAGGCTAGAAAGCAACATTGCTTAATAATGACCGCAGTGCTTACAATGCAGGGAAAGTAATCGCGCAATTTCAAATGTGGCTGGCAACGAGACCTCGGACCTCGCAGAGCTCGCAGATGCATGAATACAAAATTGGTTCGTGGCCACTCCCACGCGACTTTTCACGCTCGCAGTTGCTGAAGTCTAATCTGACCTTTAGTAGCCACATTGTAGGCCTATACCTCCAGGCCTAATTTTCATATGGGTTTTCCTACAACTAAATGACTGTGACATCCACGCATTAATCAATAATTACTTCTAGCAGTTAATTAAATTAAACTAAATAGACCTACTAGTACTGCTACTGCACAGGTGTACGTGTGTTGAACATAGGTTCACCTAAATGAAAAAAGGTTGAAATGGACATCCGGGGCCTGAGCGCAGGTCGTTGAAGATCTGCATGCGCTCCACACCGAAAAACAATGGCTAGACACGTTTGCATCCGTCACAGCCACGGCGCTGTTCGTTCATGTTCTGACCTAACTCAAAATGGAAGTTAATACGAATACCTCGTAGTGGTCAGAAGATTGGACCAAGATGGAGATGGAGCTTCGTTTGCGTGCAGAATTCGTGAATGAAGGTAAAGCCAAACCAAACTTTAATTAGATGAAGGAATGCTGACATAGGCCCATTACACACGGTATTTTGACCAATTGGGATCATTTTAAATCTGAAAGGTGTGCCCGTCCTCAAACACATTGACATTTTGTAGTTAGTTAGACTGTAGCTTATGAGGAATTATTTAGAAAACACGTTGGTTACGCGTTTGTACGGCAAATGTTACATTTAGGATTTCCAGACATGGTGTAGGCCCACCTATCTGTGTCAACCTGCACAAGGCCTAGAGCTACTCTACCAAGTGGATGACCACCACCGTTTAGGTCTACTAAAAGCCTGTTTCCAGTCATCACTTCAAATGTTCTGGCTGCTGTGTGCAAACTGAGAAACAAGCGCCATCCTAGGCTGTGGCAACCTGGCCGACGCTGTAAGTGTAGCCTTTACGAGACGGCTTGAAGTAGGTTACGACATCAGCAGCAGGTGAAGTATTTTTTCCACGCCGTTTAAGTATCTGGTCAAATTAATTTAGACACAAACCTGGCCTGAAATGTGGCAGGCGGAACGATTCCAAGGACTGTGAACCTCTGGCAATAATAGCCTACAGGGCTCACACCTCCCTTTGGTAATTCACCTGTTTTAGTTTAGTTCAACTCCTGGGGAGTCCTGGATGCATTTGATATGCTTTTCTTGGCGCATCAAGTTGCCCTCTAGAACTAGACGTTGCGTGTCAAAGGCACGTACACCCATGGATGGAGTCATTCCCCTCTTCCCCCTGGAGGGAAGGGAACAGCCCCAGCCCCTTCAAAAGCCGGATTGTGACCGCTTGTGTCCTCTTGTCCTGCGCCTGCAGTGGAGAGCCAGGCAGCTCAGCTTTTGTAATGTGCTTGTCCACATGTGCAGTGGGGAGGGAGCCCCTTGATTTGAAACCGCTGAGCTCTGGCTTGGTTCAGCTGTGCCACGTCAGCTGCCTGCCTGTGTCCCATTCAAAAATGCATGCAGGCAGGCGGGACAGTAACACTGCATGGATGGAGCGGGTGGGCCTCTGGGGTGCATGGCAGGGCCAACCTCCAATCACATATCAAGCCTGATGGTGATGTTTGGCAAAATGTTTGGCATGTTATTTGCATCTGATCTTATTCACAGCTTTGTGATCTCTGCTGCTTTGGTACATCAGCCACAGTCCACTCCACGTGAAGGACAACAGGAGGAGCCACATCAGCCTGCTGGCAGCTCCGGACTAGGTCCTATCCTCAGCTACGCAGTCAAGTAAGCCAGAGAGCTGTAGCCTTTGCCGTCCTTAATGTCTTCTTGCATACTGTAGGTTTGCCCTGTGCTTTGTCAGGATGGAAGTGTGGTGCTGTTCACACTGGCCAATATCGACTGTCTGATAGACTGTCTGAATTTTACATTCATTTTAAAGTAGTTTATAAGTACATTTGATGATGTTCTGTTTGCTTCCATAGACTTGCATTGGTACACCTAGGCTATACTGAATACTTTAACTAGTCAATGCAAACAGATGGAGAAATGCATCCTATGCATTCTCATATTTTACTAGGGTTTAACCAAATGAGATATTTCTTGAAATGAGGAAGTAGACTGTTCCTTTAAATAGTTGTGCTTGAGTTGTATAGGTTTCACATTACAGGAAAGTTCACATTCGGAGGGGGGGTGTCAGCTGAAAGGGTTAACAGTCAGGATGGCCGAGCGGTCTAAGGCGCTGCGTTCAGGTCGCAGTCTCCCCTGGAGGCGTGGGTTCGAATCCCACTTCTGACAAAGACTTTTCACTTGAATGTTTGGCAGGTTTGCGCCACATTTCAACTCAAACTGGATAATATTGAAATTATGTCGGGGGCTGAATACGGTAGCCATAAATGGCCCTTGAGGCATAGGTTCCCCACTCCTGATATAACTGGAAAGAGTGACTAAGAGTACGTTCCAATATGCGACCTTGCTTCCTCCACTTGTGCTTGTGGCCTCGCCCCGCCTCCTGGCCCCTCCTCCGTGGAGAAAACAATTAAGTTTCCCAGCTGTCAGCCTAGCCACAACAACTTTTGGGGGACTGTTTTTCATTCACCATCTCAATTACAAATGAGAAAAAGACTTTACAATTGAGCTTTTGGAATATATTGAAATATAATGCTGTTGTCAGTGATGTCATCATGACATATTACTTCCTGGTACGAGGCCAAAAGCAAAAGTGGTGGAAGCAAAGTCGCATATTGGAACGCACACTAAGTGAAAAGCGACTAGACTTCTTGCAGCTCAATGACCTTTCACCCAGTGAATTCACGTGAAACCAGGGGGCGTGTCTTCTGAAAGGGTCAACAGTCAGGATGGCCGAGCGGTCTAAGGCGCTGCGTTCAGGTCGCAGTCTCCCCTGGAGGCGTGGGTTCGAATCCCACTTCTGACAAAGACTTTTTACTTGAATCCCTGGCAGGTTTGCTCCTACACTTACACTGTGTAATAGAGCAGGAGGTAAGCATGCCGAGCTTTCATGACTACATGCTCTGGTGAAGTTGTGTTGGAAACCCAGTGTTCAGTGGGGAGACTTAACAGCTTTGTATGCTTCTGGCCAAGGTTACTACGAATCAGATTCATTGGAATACATTTTAAAATAACTCAGGGGTGGGAAACGTTCTTCATTCAAAGGGCCACTTCAGATTTTATGATGTACTATGAACAGAGACCAGGATTTCCCCCTGCACTTTAGGCCTATTTTGAAGGCGACCACCTGTACAACAGACCCTACATTCACCAGGTCCCCTGAAAATGTGACATACTTGTATTGCAATGTAATTTCTAAAATTTCTTTACAAAACGTGTCAGATTTCATAACAAACTGGATAACATTGAAATTATGTTGAGGGCTGGATATGGCGGCCTTAAATGGCCCTTGAGGCATAGGTTCCCCACCCCTGATATAACTGGAAAGAGTGACTAAGTGAAAAGCGACTAGACTTCTTGCTGCTTAATGACCTTTGACCCAGTGAATTCACATGGATGCAGGGGGGCGTGTCAGCAGAAAGGGTTAACAGTCAGGATGGCCGAGCGGTCTAAGGCGCTGCGTTCAGGTCGCAGTCTCCCCTGGAGGCGTGGGTTCGAATCCCACTTCTGACAAAGACTTTTCACTTAAATGCTTGGCAGGTTTGCTCCTACACTTACACTGTGTAATAGAGCAGGAAGTAAGCATGCCGAGCTTTCATGACTACATGCTCTGGGAGCAGTCTGGTGAAGTTGTGTTGGAAACCAAGTTTTCAGCGGGGAGACTGAATGGCTTTGTATGCTTCTGCCTGAGGTTACTATGAATCAGATCCATGGAGGTATAGATTATAATATAACACAGGGGTGGGAAACCTTTTTCATTCAAGGGGCCACTTCAAAATGTATTAAGTCCTCCAAGGGCCGTACTATGAACAGAAACCAGGATTTCCCCTGCACTTTAGGACTATATTGAAGGCGACCACCTTTACAACAGACCCCACCTTCACAAATGTGACATACAACTAGACTTCTTGCAGCTCGATGACCTTTCACCTGGTGAATTCACATGCATGGAGGGGGGCGTGTCAGCTGAAGGGGTTAACAGTCAGGATGGCCGAGCGGTCTAAGGCGCTGCGTTCAGGTCGCAGTCTCCCCTGGAGGCGTGGGTTCGAATCCCACTTCTGACAAAGACTTTTCACTTGAATCCCTGGCAGGTTTGCTCCATACACTTACATCAAAGAAGGTGGATCTAACAAGAAGCGTCAATTTGCTTCTTTTCCGGTATCCACTTTATGTCGGGTGAACGCCCCTTTAGTAGACCCTCGGTTAGGAGACTTTTGGAGTCCTGAGGTCGAGAATCAAACCAAGTTTTCAGCGGTATGGGGAGACTGAACGGTTTTGTATGCTTCTGGCTGAGGTTACTATGAATCAGATCCATGGACGTATTATACAGTATGACTGGAAAGAGTGACTAAGTGACTATCTTACACTAATAGACGATTCTTTGACTAGACGCATCCACTAGGCAAAATAGTCTGTGCTGTTAGTTTGGTTTGTCTTAGTTTATTAGGCAGAACCATGTTGAGATGGGAAAATGAATACTTGGGAACACTGATGAATGAATGTATAATCGAACATAGGTGTTGCAAGAACACACTCTGTAGATCAAGCCAAGTTAATTCTCTCATTTCTTTACTTGTTGACAATACTTGACTTTTTAAAATGTAATATACAGGACAAGGTGATCGTGCTGTCAGTGTGGGTCCGGCTGCTAGCTCAGTCACCAATGCTGCATGTGTCTTTGGGTGTCTTTTGTCATGAACTCTGCTAGTTGGCATCTGTTACACTCACCCCCTAAAGCTCACTCCTCACGGCAAGAGTGTAACTAAGGTCTTCCTATGCAGTCTGCCACTCTGGGCTTAAACTCGCAACCTCTGGCCATGGGAGGCAGGTACATGCTCTAACTACGTAGAGCTAAACAGTCTGGCCGCTTTACAGTTGCCAGAACATCTTTGAGGCTATAGGAGGGAGGAAGGTTTACTAATGTGCTACCACCTAACTCTGATAGTTGGCATCCATTACATAGGCTACACATATTTTACACATCTTAGAATGTGCATATAGTACTTACATGAAAATGCCCATTGTTAGAAATATACGGTATGTTCAATGTACGTGTGTAGGGTATATACTGTATTCACATGGACACCGATATCTGTAAATAAATAAAGGAACTCTATATGCTATGTAACCTCAATTCACAAACTTAAAAGTGGGACAGGTTAGTTATTGTGGCCAATGATTAAAAAACAAAGGTGAAATTTTCAATCCTATGATGATTAATAATATTGTCTTCAACTCATCATTGACATAAGCTATATCACTTATCTACATTTAAAGTCATCTGTGTAGGCAGACTTAGTTAATGTACAATATAAAATGTCCAATCACTTAACCCAATGGAATGGAAGCATTTCCCAAGTTTGAAAATTCAAACAAAGTTCAATACCTTTGTAATCCCTGTTCGAAGAAAGCCTCTCTGTATGGAAACTATTAAGACAAGAACACAAAATGTTACATCTGGACCTGCAGATTCTAGCTATGTTTTATTATTATAGAGGCACATTAATATATATATTTTGTAATGGTCTGCTGCCTGCCATAGACCGCTGACATTGATGGATTGAAAGCTTTTTAGTGATTACAATGTAATTAAATTACTGCAACCCATACCATTTTGGACATCCGGTGCATATTCTCATAGAATCCAAGACTCTTGCCAGTGTAAAGATTGGTAAAGTAAATCTTTGTTGTAGACACCATCCTTGTTCAAAAAGGTGAACAGTGACCCCTGTAGTTGGTATTGGTATTTATTCCAGTCTAGAAAAGGTATTTCAAAACTTTCACTAGGGGGCGTACTACCACAGTTTGCAGCTGTCAGGATGGCCGAGCGGTCTAAGGCGCTGCGTTCAGGTCGCAGTCTCCCCTGGAGGCGTGGGTTCGAATCCCACTTCTGACAAAGACTTTTCATTTGTGAAGGAGGTCGGAACTAAGTGGGCAAAAAATGGTAATGAAACCATTTTCTCTACAAGCAACAGGGAAATCTGTCTGCACTGTTTGTGTGTGGTGTCTCTTATATGGGAAAGTAGATGCATCACTGATTCCTTTGGTGGAGCATCTGGGCAAACTCTGCAATGAGGAGAATAGGAGAATGTATTCTGTTATTGTTTATCATAATATGTTAACAACACTTGGTAAGAGATAGCTATGTGGAATATGGGCACAATTCGTGAACAGTATGAAACTAACACATGGATTAGATTAAATCTACCAGTTCTTTCTGTCTTTGTCCACACTTAAATGGTTTATTTTACATTACATTACATTTAGCAGATGCTTTTGACGAAAAGGGACTTACAAGGAAGACATTCAAGCAAGTAGGCTACAGAGTGTGGGGTCAGTGCAGAATACAGCAGTATCCGTATAGCACCAGTATCTAAGTACATTAGAAAAGACAGAGCAGAAAATACAAATAGTGGAGGACCTATTAAATGTTGTGTAGTTTAGTTGGCTACCCATGCTTAGAGATGAGTAGAGTTTTTTTATGGTATGCAGGGAACCTCTCTCGTAAGAGATGAGAGATTTCACCCTACCTACACATAATGTGGTAGAAGCACCAAGGTCAAATGTTTCCATTTTTCCTTTGCAGATTAAAAAAGAACAAACAAAAGAAAAACAAAGAAATGCAGTATACAGTACATCACAAGTTATTTATTTATTCATTAATTAACTGAAAATGATGCCGGCCACTGACTGTCATTTGATTTGCTGGTAGAACTGAACCACAGTTTTCTCTTGTTCACTAGTTTCTATGGATCCTCTCCGGATTTGGCGGATCAGGTTGACGGCCTCGACCCCACTGATCTTCTTGGTCTTCACCAGGTAGCAGGCTAGCATCGTGCCCGTCCTCCCATGCCCATGCATGCAGTGCACAGCAACACCCTGTGAGTAGAGTAGAGTAGTAGAGAAGGGTAACTTTATTGATCCCCAAGAGGAAATGGGGGTGTCAGTCAAGTAGCTTACATAAATACACACAATGCCCACATGGACATTTCAAGACACATACAGTGCCCTCCATAATTATTGGCACCCCTGGTTGAGATGTGTTTTTTAGCTTCCAATTATTTTATTTTTTTTCTAAATAATATGGGACCTTAATGGAAAAAAAGAGAAAAATCCAACCTTCAATATAAGTGCATTTATTCAGTGGGGAAAAAATCCCACATAAAGAAATAATTATTTGACATCAAATAATGTGTGTCACAATTATTAGCACCCCTGGTGTTAATATTTTGTACAACCCCCTTTTGCCAACAAAACAGCACCTAATCTTCTCCTATAATGTTTCACAAGATGGGAAAAGACAGAAAGAGGGATCTTCAGCCATTCCTCTTTGCAGAATCTCTCTGAATCATCCAGAGACCTGGGTCCTCTCCTCTGTACTCTCCTCTTCAGCTCACCCCACAGGTTCTCAATGGGGTTGAGGTCAGGGGACTGAGATGGCCATGGGAGGAGCTTGATTTTGTGTCTGGTGAACCATTTCTGTGTAGATTTGGCCATATGTTTAGGGTCATTGTCTTGCTGAAAGACCCAGTGACGACCCAGCTTCAGCTTTCGGGCAGAGGGCAACAGATTTTGATTTAAAATGTCCTGGTATTTCAAAGCATTCATGATGCCATGCACCCTAACAAGGTTCCCAGGGCCTTTGGAAGCGAAACAGCCCCACAGCATCACTGACCCACCCCCATACTTCACAGTGGGTATGAGGTGCTTTTCAGCATGCGCATCTTTCGTGGTACGCCAGACCCACTTAGAGTGTTTGTTGCCAAAAAGCTCAGTCTTGGTCTCATCTGACCAAAGCACACGGTCCCAGTTGAAGGCCCCAATACCGCTTGGCGAACTCCAGACGCTTGCGTTTATGATTGTGAGTGAGGAAAGGTTTTCTCCGTGCATGCCTCCCAAACAGCTTGTTGGCGTGTAGACAGCGCCTGATGGTTGATTTGGAGACTTTGTGACCCCAGGATGCTACCATTTGTTGTAATTCTGTAACAGTGAGCTTTGGAGATCTTTTGATTTCTCTTACCATCCTCCTCACTGTGCGTGGTGGCAAAATAAACTTGGGTCCTCGTCCAGGCTTGTTTACCACTGTTCCAGTTGTTTTGAACTTCTTAATTATTCCTCTCACAGTGGATATGGGCAGCTGCAGTTGAGTGGCAATCTTCTTGTAGCCTCTGCCTGACCTGTGAAGGTCGACGCACATCTGCCTCACTTGTATGCTGTGTTCCTTTGTCTTTCCCATGTTTAAGAGTGGATAAGAGAAATGGCCTCGGTGTCACGTCATATTTATACCCCAGGGAAACAGGAAGTGATGAATTACTAATTAAATGTTCCTACATACTCTGGTAAACTTTGTAAACTACTGTAGAAATGACAGAAATGCTTCAATTATATTTATTTCCTGGGAATTGTTAAGGGTGCCAATAATTGTGGAACAGGTGATTTAATGAAAAATAATTATTTTTTAGTCAGGGATTTTTTTATTTTCTTACAATTCATTTGAGTTGAAGGCTACATTTTCCTACAATTTTCAGTGTGACAGTATTCTTCTGCAATAAACACTGAATATATTTTAAGGCTTTTAACACATCTCAACCAGGGGTGCCAATAATCATGGAGGGCACTGTATAACACAGGTAATTAGTCAAGGAGGGGGGGGAAATAAAAAACTAAGGAAGAAAGTAAAAAGGCCATTGTGCAAAAACATATTCTGTGAGTTGGTGTAGACAAATGTACAAAAAACACACTATGTGAGTTGAGGTAGACAAGATTAACTTGACCAGAAGTAAGTGTTGACAGATATATCTATGATCTAGTACTGTGTGTAGAGATAGGAGAAGAGAAATGAGCTGAGAGATGTGAGGGTTTTGTACTATAACACAATCAACCCAAGTGCTGCAAGTGCTGTTCTTAGGTTAACAAAACATTTCAACGCATTTAACAATAGTCGTAGCCTACCTCCCCTTTTGTATTTGCCTCTTCAACAATGGTCAAGAAGCGGTGTATTTGATCAAAGGTCGGGGCACAAAAGTCGTGGATTTTGATATGATGAAGTGTCAGCGCTGGACAGGTGTCATGATATGGGGGTTTCCTCTCGGTCAGAGACACTAGGTGCTTTATGCCGTTCTCTACAAGATATTGGTAGTGAGCAGTCATCCTGGGCATCGCCAAACCAGCCAACTTGTCTGGCTCAACCCAGGAGAAATTCGGAGGAGGGGAGTATGGCATCCTTGACCTGAAACAAGGGGGAAAGATTTCCTTAGAAAGGTGTATTAATGGTGCTCACAACAACATTTAAGACATTGCCAACAGTAGGCCTAGGTAATGTCCTAAGTGTGTCATGTCAAGTCTGCATATTAGCCTGTACTGTAGGCCTATTGAGTCAGCACAGACAGTCTACATGCAGCTACTGCTTGTCATTATGTACACACTAAAATATTATTTTATTTTTTTTAAACAAATAATCAGATGTATTTCTGGGATAAAATATCTTTACAGGGCTTCCCATGGACAAAAATAGTTAAAAGGGGAATATGTTTGGCTTTTTTGAGACAGGCTATGCTTCCTTCAAGATTCAACACAACTTTAGGTCTATTTCTGTCTTGTGATATTGCGTCACCTATCATGATGACTGCGAGCGCACGAAAGTCGTTCCGTGTCACCCAAGCCCCTGTCTATTGCTAAACACAACGAAATACCCTATGTAGGTCTACTGTCTGCCTTTTTGACAATATAACATTACGGCATGCGGCAAGAGGATTGGGTCCGTCTGTCACATTACTCACCAGCAGTCGGTGAAACGTTTACTAGCCTACTAGTAGGGCCTACTGTCAATGTCCACATTGGGTTGTGCAGACGGCCGTGCCTATCTGACTAAGTAAGAAATGGTTGGTTAGCTTGGTTAGCTTTTGCTCATAGTCAAGAGTATGTTCACGCCAAGTTATGGATCTCGGTTGGTTCAGAATCGAATACAATTTTCACCAACCTCGGACATAAGTGTTTTACCGCTATATGACGGAGCGTGGAGCACCACACAGACCTAGAAAAAAATAGACTGGAAATGGGCGTTTCTAAGCAGTAGCAGGAAATCGGACTCAGTGGCGCCATCCTACCACAGACTGTCAGTGGGCCATAGAGTTGCATACGATTTCAAAACATTTAGTTATTAACGGGGATTTCGGTAATAGTTTCACCAGTCATTACAACTACATTTTCATCCAAGGGAAAAAAAACATTCTAGGTCTATGGTGGAGCCACTCATGTCGGCTGAGCGCGTCGCTTGCCACCGGTCCACTTTTCGGATGCAATGAATGGGTCTGGAGAGTAGTAGCAGAGATATTCTCTCTACTCTCTCTGGTAGTAGAGCTAACATTATTGGCTAATCAAATCTAAGACCTATGTATGTGCATTTTATTGTGAGCACAGAGGCATATATGATGTGTGTATTCAACAGGAACACAGTTGCTTACAGACGGCAAATAGTCGAAATATAAATGTCGTTCTAATGCTACCATCTGGCATCTCAATGTGCACATGTCATTTCCGGTTTTTGCACCTCGCGCTTCCATGTCAGGATGGCCGAGCGGTCTAAGGCGCTGCGTTCAGGTCGCAGTCTCCCCTGGAGGCGTGGGTTCGAATCCCACTTCTGACAATACCTTTTTTTTTTTTTTTTTAGCACCACGAAGCATGACACACACAACGGTGAAGTGGTATTTTGGCATTATGCTGCAAAATGCTAGAACAGCTTTATTGTCATCTGCCTTACTATCTATAACAAACCATTTTTTCCTTCTCCCTGTTATTTTCTCTATTCTGCACAGTGAATGACAATTATGTATGATAATGTGCTATGTAAGTAATTTTGATTGATTTCATAATTTGACATATTGTTGTAGAGGGCTATCCGCTGAATTACTGCTGTTTTGCTTAGCGTTACGTTTCAGTGACTTTCATCTTGCATCTTTCTGGTGTGTAAAGTATGCCTTTTTATTGTATAAATTGTCAGCAGTAGAGAACTTGATTACAGTACCTTGTAACCATACTTTTGGTTGATTTGTGTGAATAAAAATATTTGAACTTCAATGTGATTATAAATAATTCAACATCATGACTGTTAGGGATATTCAAAAGAGGGTTTGACTTGTCCATGATGATACACATATGTTATTTGTTAGGAATAGGATGGATTAAAAAGATAAGAAAAAGATCAATTTAAGCAGCCAGTTGTCTTTCATTGATCTCCTTAACTTGCATTACATCACATTACTTAGCAGACATTTTACCCATGGTGTTTGTTATTCACTTGCATTGTGTGATAGTACTCAGCCACCCTATGTCACTCAGGGCTTGAATCCACAACTATCCAATAACAGCAATTGGCGTGGACACACATGTATGAAACCACTGAGCTAAAGGGCTAATCCAATAGCTCTGTGCTACTGCACCTATATTATTATTTTTAGGTTAAGGGGGGGAGATTTACCGACAATTTACCGTTAAACTGCTAGTTGGCATCCATTACAATTGCAAGTTTTAGAAAACTATTTAAAATAAATAAAATAAAACCACTTTGAACATGTTAGTGCAGTCCATTGCATCATCCCTCATTTCAAGTTGTATGCATCATTGTTTACAGTATACAATTAGCCAAGGTGACAATTATTTTGACAAAGGGCCACATTAGGTATTGATTGACCAAAGGGACAGATGTGGCTGGCAGCTTTATTATGTCTGTGACAACTTTTTTTAATAATGTATTCCTGCACATTGTAATGAAATGTATTGAGATTAGTATAGTGCCCTATAGCCTATAGTCTAGTTGATGAATCTCAAGCCTGCAAGATCCCCACTTTAGGTAGCCAATTTAAGAATGTTGGGTAGCCAATTTAAGAATTATGGAGGATCAGTTTGTATTGAGAAATGGTTTTTATTGTAAAGGCTCTGCAGGCCAGATGAAATGGGGTTGCCCACCTCAGGTTGCCCACCTCTGTAGTAAGCTATTAGTTGCAGAGGGTTACAAACATTTGACCGAAAACTGACCATAGAAGAGACAGAAATGTTGTTTGTAACCCTTCTTCAAGCCCATTTTAAGTAAATAAAAGACATTCATCTAAACATACAGTATATAATAACAGACATGTGCACATACTACAGTACATTATGAAGTATTGTGCATCATCAGACAAACATGGAACCTAAGGCCACAATATCAATGTTAGGCATTATAGAGGACAGAAACATGCATACAGTACTGTACTTACAGTACATACAGGATACATATTGTAACTTGGAGACCTTATCCCCATGAAACATTTTCATTATATGGTAATATAATCGCTAGGGCTGTAATGATACAGTCAACTCACGATTCGGTTCGTATCACAATTTTTGACCCACAGTTCGATACACCCAACGTTTTTTAAAATGCATCTTTTTGATTGTTTATAGGTAGAATAGGTTACAAGAGGTTACTAATAATGTAAAACAAGTTTACAAATAATAAGGATGTTGATTAGAAGCTTGAAAGCACATCACATCATGTCGTGTGATTGTTTTCTGAATTGAAGGGTAACTGAACTTTTAAAGGGTGTGTTACGATACTGCCTTCTGCATCACGATACAGTATCGTGGCTGTGTATCACTATTTCTCGATTCGATACAATATTGTTACAGCCCTAATAATTACATAATATTAAAACATTATATTAAAACTGTTGGTTTAACAGAAGATTCATGTATGAAGGAGTGTTGAAGTCTGCAGGGGTTGCTGGGGTTGTTGTTGTTGATGTTGATGGAGGGAACGCTGAAGTGTCTACTTGGAGGCAATCTCCTTTCATGACCTCGATGACTATCTTGCCCATGTTCTTGTTGTCCTCCATGTGCCGGTGTGCTTCAGCAATGTTCTGCAAGCTGAAGACACAATCGATGACTGGCCTGAGTGTCATCGACGCCTCAAAATGAGGAAGGGCTTTCTCGGAAAAGGCCCTCACCAGCTCAGCTTTATACTGGAATAAACAAACACCGCAGGGGTTATCATTCATTGGAATTGAAATGATATATAACAAGACAGACAACATATGACTCGTTCTATACATTGAAAACTTAAGTCTTGCAAGGTGTATAATAATCTTCCAGAATAAATCCAAATTTGACATAATTATGTTTTTCCTTTCAGTGGCTGTCATGGTGTCATGGTCTCACCTGTAGAGTGCGTGAGCGAAGAAGGCTGCAGAGCAGTTGCCCACGCTTGGCCAGCAGTTTACCCAGGAGATCCCCCTCCACGCTCTTGCCCCCCATGGCACCATACAGCACCCACCGACCATCCATAGCCAGACACTGCACATTCTTCTGCCAGCAAGAACCACCAACGCAGTCCAGAATGACGTCGGCACCTCGACCTAGGGAGTAAAAAAAAAAAAGTTAAGGGTTCACCAAAACGATTTCCCCCATTCTCTTATTTGTGCATGTCAAGTTTTCTTCTTTGTTACCTCCGCCAAGGAGGTTGTTTTCAGTCGCTGTTTGTCTGTCTGTCAGCAGGATAAGGCCCGCGGTATGCTTGCTGCAGGATACGCGTGCGTGGGCACGATTCGTTCATGAACACGTTAACATGCATATTAAATGTCAATTTCGTGGCAACCAAACACGTGCGAAGTCGCTGGGGGGCGATCCTAAGAAAGACTGCACAGTTCCATGCAAGTGCTTCTGGTGAAAATGACGATGGCAGCAACTTTTAAGAGCGTCTCATGGAGCTTTTCCGAAATTACAAACACTTGCTATGATACTTCCCCATTGCAATTTGAAAAAGGAGCCTGCAGATATAGGCGCAGTAGCAGGAATCCTTTGGGGTTTTTTTGGTTTTCCTTGCCGTCTGTGTTCCCAATGTCCGCATCGCAATGCTGCGCGCTCTCTGCCCCCTGGATGTCACTGGCAGTATTTTGCGTTGCGCACGCGGTGGCGCACGTAATTTACAGCACGTAGCAAGCGTGCCAAGGGCTTAACTCAAAAAGTCATGAACGGATTTGGATGAAATTGTGTGGAGTTTTTGGAAAAGGAAGAAGTGATGACATTTTGGTGGTGATCCAGATCACGGTGCGGATCCAGGAATTTTCTGAAGATTTTTCACCCTTGCGGGATACGGCGATTTTTGTCATTCCAGTTTGTAACTCCACAAAAAAACAAGGCACTATAGTCAACTGTTCTATCAAACAACTTCCTTGGCAGAGGTCTGCACTCTCTGAGTACATTTCTAGTTACTGATGTATTAAAGCTGCCATGGAAGAAGACTGCCAAAATGTGGCATCCTTGTTATGTGTCCCCTTTACAACAAATGGGTGCATGGGCCTGAATGTATGTAAGAGTGTGCTATATATTGTTAACATATGTGTAATGATGTGTGTAATGTCTTCTGTATTTATGAATGTATGTCTGCTACTTAATACCTTCATTTCCCCCTGGGATCAATACATGATACTCTACTCTGTACACATCAAAACCTGGTTATTCATCTGAAGAACAGTGCAAAAACGATGATGCACGCTCCCTAGCTACCAGATCAACACATCTGACTACTGCAATCTGCACGAGATTACCACTGGTGAAGTCGTTGACCCGCTCTGCGAAATTTTCGGTTTTGTAGTTATAAGCAGCGGCCGCCCCGATGCTTTTGGTCATCTCGAGCTTCTCGGCGGTGCCCGCGGTGGCCAGTGGGATGGCCTGGGTCAGGCGCAGCAGCTGGATGGCAGCGGTGCCAACACCACTGGCACCAGCATGCACCAGGACCATCTCTCCAGGCTGCACTTTGGCTGGACACAGACATCAAAATATTATTAAATATTATACTAATATTATTATATTATAATATTCAATATATCAATCATTATACAGTATGTATGTATAGGGCTCTAAATTAACACCCGCAAACTGTCAAACAATTCAGTTTGGCTGGTAGAAAAGGAAGCTCACTAGTCACTTTGACTAAAAGTGAGTGTATGTTTGCCTAGTAGTGATTAAAAAAAGTTAATTTATAGCCCTGAGTATGTATAATAATATTCATGATCTATCCATCTGTATGCTTTCATAAATAAAAGAAAAAAACATTTTGCAATTGTAAGCATTCATACACTACTATATGTTTTGGCACCATTGGCTTGCTATACATTTCATGTGTTTGTGTAGGCTGCAGTACCTACCAACGAGATGAATTAGCTGGAAGGCGGTGAGCCAGGCTTCAGGAATAGCAGCAGATTGGATGATGGTCAGATGGGGAGGGATGGGCATAACCAGCTCCTCAGGCACAGACACAAACTCTGCGTAGCCACCCCCGGAGAGCAAGGCCATGACCTGCTGGCCAAGGAACCACTGGCCCCGCACTCCCACACCGAGGGCAGCAATAATCCCTGCTGCCTCCAGCCCTAGGGTCTGACTCTCTCCCGGCGGAGCAGGATAAAGTCCTTTTCTCTGTAGAACAAGAGGGAGAATATTGAGTGTGTCTACCAGTCGTACCCAGGGGCGTAGCAGCTAATTGTGGTATAACAGTATATCAGATACTGTGTGGGCCCCCTACATGGGGCACTGGTAACTCAGTCACACTTTACCCCCCTGTACGACCAGAGGCGCATCTTGCCACCAGGCAAGGCAGGCAGCCGCTTCGGGCCCCCAAGCCCCTAGATAGTGAACAACCTAGTGATGATTTTGGTTCAAATGTTCATTGGGTCATTTCACGTGAAATCAGACACTTAGGGACCCGACCGACAGAGATTTCAATCATACTTGCTGTGCCTGTTTAGTAGCAAGGTAGCACCCCAGAACTGCATTTGTGTGAATCTGACATCAATATTAAGGGAGAAACGGACTAGAAAAGGTTTACATATGAGGGTAGGACACTATACTTTCAGCCTTGATTATATCAGTCAGTGTAAGTCACAACAAGATGTCTGAGGTGTTCTTTGAAAGCTCTTTTCTGGCTCTACAAATTACACACACAGCATGGAATACAACAATCTTCAAAATGTGAATTATGATACATTGAAAAATTAAAAAATGAATATCAATAAAACGTACATTTTAAAATGGCCGGTTTCTTGTCTAAACATAGCCTGTAGAGTAGTGTCAGGGACAGGACTGGACTGGCCATCTGGCATAACAGGCATTTTCCCTGCACTGCACCCTCGTCGGTCCCTTTTCCAGGTACTCAAAAACTACACAGCTTCTGCCCATTGTCAATGGACACAGTGGAAGCTAGACCATCTTCAGCATTCAGAGAAGGCAGGGTTGAAAGAATAAGCTCATTTTCAAATGTTCAAGCATCAAAGGGTATGTTGTAGCTGTATATGATGGCAACTAGTGGCTAGCATGTGTTGAGGAATGTATGCCAAGCACTGGAGAGTTGAAACTGAACTTCCTGCATCCTCATGGACCATCTCCATCCTTCACATATTTCGATAGACATGCTGTCAAGTGATATTACTATGGCATTACCATATTATTACTAGGTGATCTGTATGAAGCCATATTTTTGAGTCCCATTATCTCGGAAATGAATAAAGAACCAAGCACCAGCATTTCAGGCGGTGTTCATGACATTGCAGGCTATGTTTAGACTAGGAACTGGCCATTTTAAAATATACGTTTTTATATTCAATTTTTAATTTTTCAATTCATGATAATTCATATTCTGAGGGTTGTTGTATTCCATGCTGTTTGTGTAATTTGTAGAGCCACAAAGGGGTTTCAAATAACACCACAGACATCTTTTTGTGACTTACACTGACTGATATAATCAAGGCTGAATGCATGGTGTCCTACCCTCATATGTAAACCTTTGCTAGTCTGTTTCTCCCTTAATATTGGTGTCAGATTCATACAAATACAGTTCTGGGGTGCTACCTTGCTACTAAACAGGCACAGCAAGTATGATTGAAATCTCTGTCGGTCGGGTCCCAAAGTGTCTGATTTCACATGAAATGACCCTATTATTTAGCATTTTCGCTTGGGGCCCCACCAGACCCTAGAATCGCCTCTGTGTACGACACCCTTGGTCATACCACTTCAACACACACACAGCATGGTAAAGTCCTCTTCTCTGTACAAGAGGGAGAATATTGAGTGTGTCCACCTGTCGTACCACGTCAACACACAGCATGGTTGCCTGCTCACACTCGGCCATCAAGTTATGGAGAATGCATTCAGACTATTGAGATTTGAGGGTTTTGTATTAAAATATAAAGTAGTAGGAAATGGATCACACTCAGTTTCAGCCGAAACGTCTGTCATGTCAGTCCCTGCAATGTTAAAATAAAAAGAAAACAACAAGAAAGAAGAAAAATTGAGTGCGATCCATTTCCTACTACTAGATTACTTCAGAGACGCACCAACAAGACGGAAGAGCGCGGTGTGTGGAAGATAACCTTATTAAAATATAAAGAAATTAAATGGACTAATGCCCCTCAATGGCAACTAAGCACTGCCCCCTCTCAGCTGTACCCTTCTCAACGCCCCCCTAGAGCTCTCCAATGCCCCTGTACTGCCCCCTTAAGAAACACTAGTTTAAAAGAAGATTGGTAAATACTACCTGCAGTAGGTCAGCCCTGTTCAGAGCGGTGGCGTGGACCTTGATGAAGATCTCTCTTGCTTTGGGCTGAGGCCTGGGAACTTTGCCCACGTACAACTTCTCGGGACCGCCAGGATAATCGTAACATACTGCCACCATGGTCTGAAGAGCAAATAGAAATCCAGGTTAACTATTAGCTTAGCAATTCTGGGACGCAATGTTGCATACAATAGATGAGATGAGAAGCACACATTTTCTTCAATTGCAGCTCCTAACTGCTCAGACATGTTCGGAGATTACTGAGTACGCAGGTCTGTGATTCTGTCAGAACACTGAGGACTAATACAAACCGCTGCAAAACGCGAGTACCCTGTCTAATGTCTAATACCTTTATCTAAATAACTGTGAAATTGCTTTGCTTAGTTTAGAAGCTTCAGCTAAGTGTAATGTAATGTCTGCACATTTTAGCAAGGCAGCTGACGCTCTTAAAGTTCGTGTACATGTCCATGCCGAAGTTCAACATGTAACTTAAATATTACCAATTCTGTCTGTGCCAATCATTCAAACATTAACTTTGCAATACTTACCTCAGTGACCTTCTTTCTTCGAGTCACCTACCAGAGGAGTGAAACAACACATTTATATCATCAAATATGCCACATAAATACAGGTCATTTGAGTTCAGTGGTTTGTTTTGGAATATGTTGCAGAGTACACAGTCCACACTTGTTCAGTCGAAATGGGCTCTTCTGTCAAAATGAGCTTCCAGCAGCCTAAATTGAAACTGGCTTTTACCGATTCATGCATGGGATATAAATGCAACAAAACGTCTAACCTTACTCATGTTACCACATGTCTCTATAATACTTAATAAACTTTATATAATATGTTTCTTCTTTCCTCTCTTTCTTTCCTTTCAAGTACAGTACATTGAATGACACTTATGTATGATAATGTGCCAAACAAATCGTATTGGTGTAGCTATATTGCTATTGCAATTTGATACAGCAGGTTCTATGCCATTTACTCACGGTGATCATACTTCATACAATTCCTTAGTTTTGTCTAATTTCAACTCATTTACATGAATATGCGCATGTGTTCTAGTTCAGGTGGTTCATTTCATTTAGTCATTTCATACCAATTTTTGTAAGGCCAATTTAAACACCACACGACCTACCCACAGTATAACAGCATTGTTAACATCATTGTAGGTATGTGTTTACAGTGCGTGCACCATGTTCTTCACAAGTACGTCAATTTTCAACTTCCAACATGAAAAGCACGTTCGGCAGATCTGAAATCTTTACTTCTGCGCAGCTTGTTGCAAATGTGACCCTGCTTCATGCAACTCAGTTGCAGTTACCTTTTTTGCATAGAACTTTTGTGAATGAGGCGTCTGGTCTCATTGAACATCTTGTTAAATGGATTTAATGAAGAGGCTTACTTTAAATCACCAAGGCAAAGAATGAGATGTAATACTGCATCTCGTAACTTTAAATCACCGAGGCAAAGAATGAGATGTAATGCTGCATCTCGTAAACAAGATTTAAATCACTTTTCTTTCTTGCACTACAATAGCACATTATGTATCACCATTTACCTTTTTGGCTTTCAGTGGCTGGCCACCAGCTGCTGCTGCTGCTGTGGCTGCTGCAGAGGATGAAGTTCTTCCCTGGCAACCATCACATTCCGCAACCTTAAACAAAATAAAGGTAAATCATGATATAGAGGTCTTGAACTACCCATGTCTGTGACATAACAACTACCAAAACAAATAAATCACATCAAATACATACCCATTTGTCAATATCCACTGACATGCCAACCCAATAAAATCTGGAGCATAACGCTTTTCTTGTTTTAACCATCCCCGTGTGTCCCCTGTACGGAGATGCGTGGTATTCGATGAACAGTGATCTGGCTTCATCCTTTGATCGGACCACTTTCCTATCTCCATAGAGGAGCTGTCCATCTGCAGTGAACAATCACAGAGTGACGACCAACATCTTCTCAGATACGGATATTTTTGAGCACACCTTTGACTAATTGGGGGCTGCCCCCTTGTGAGGCATAAAATGCAATTTCGTTGTGTGCAGTACGAAGTGAAGGAAGTGTGCTGTGTAGTGCTGTGTCACAATGACAATGGGAGTTGGAGTTTCCCAGGTGGGCTTTCTTACCTTTTAGTGTGAACTTCTGACAGTATCTCTTTAGGGTCAACTTCTGAGTTCTGTTATACCCCTCTGGGTATTTCCCATCAGTCAGGTAATCAGAAACCTCTTTAATCCTCTCCAGAGCCATGTTCATCAATGAAGAAATAACCCTGTAAAACAAAATCAAACTTTTTTGTAGTACCCATTTAGACAGTACATTTACTCAGTAATAACAAGACTATACACTATGAATTTTATCAGTAGGTATTTATCCAAGCTTCTATCAGACAGTCAGATACAGTAACAACAAGCATGTCCCGAGTCACACATTGTTTAATTGGTGACTTTATCTAAGGTTAAACAGGTCAGGATGTTCTTAATTGCCAACCTACACCTATGAAATATAG
This sequence comes from Engraulis encrasicolus, assembly GCF_034702125.1. Classification (NCBI taxonomy): domain Eukaryota; kingdom Metazoa; phylum Chordata; class Actinopteri; order Clupeiformes; family Engraulidae; genus Engraulis; species Engraulis encrasicolus. The sequence continues at coordinate 34,918,542 of NC_085875.1, forward strand.
GCTACTAAGTTGAAAATTGGCAGCCATCATTTATTATCCTATGGATTGCAGCCTTTTGTTCAAGTGGAGAGGGTGGCCATATTGAAAAAATGGTGGCCATCTTGGATTTTTGCATGGTCAACACCCTTGCTGAAAGAATGAATTCTAATGAACACTTGTGCCAAATTGTGTGCTTGCATACCAAAGTGAACTTTTCCACCCTTATCTGTTTTGCTGGTGTAGGTAGGTCCTAATGGTAGCATCCAACTCAGGCAGACGTGCTTGCTTCAAGCTCTGAGCTGCATTGGGGAGGTCCGCACTCTACGAGTGCTTCATTTTAAACAGCACCTTCCTAAACAACGTTCTGCCCAGATTAAAACAAAATATCAAAATACATCACGACGATACAATCCCAAATTAACAGTGTCCTGTCGATATAGCCTACCCATCGATATGGCCTACTGGTAGCCCATTTCGACACATCATATTGTAATTTAATGTAGCCGTTTTGTCTTAAATCGAACATACACATATCATTATTTACAAGCGAAACTGGTCAAAGGTTTAACCAAAACACTTTACAAATATTACTTACTTGCGTTTTCACTGTTGAAAACTGGAGTGTGTCATATCGACGGCCATTTGTAACAACGCAGGACTCGATAGGTCACATCGTTTGCGTTTGCTCTTCTCAGCTCCAGCAGCCCATATCGTTAAAACAGGGGTAACATTGTCACTTTACATCATTACATGTATCGAAATTAAAACGTCGAGTAGTTCAATTCGACGGGCATTTTAAAGCGCTTGGTGTGACTCAAATCGACAGATAGGGCAATTCGACAAGCTACCCCTCAACCCTAGTCACAGTCACGTGTCCAATCACGTGCCAATTGTAGTTTTTAAAGGAACAGGGCAAAGAAATATATCAGATTTCACGCAAGATGCATTCTAATAAAGAGGCTTAAATATTATGGGCTAGGTTCTATAAAAAAAAACATTGGACGAAAAACTCAAACATTACTGTATTTTATCGATGACCACCTTATTGGCCAAAATTCTCATTGCACCCAATTCTGGTCAGTTATTGACATCTGCTGGTTATAGAGGGTATTACGGCAAAATGACCAGACAAATCAGGTGGAAATTGAAGTCAATCAAAATCACTGTAAACGTGCATTAATTTTACGCATGGGGTATTTTACGCATTAAGCATTACGCATGGGGTATTTTACGCAATTGGATCAGAGAGGGTAGAAGAAGGTTGGTGCAAAAATGCCCAGTACTGAAGTATTTTACTTTACACAGCTTACAGTACTGTATTCACACACAAACAGCATGACAGGCCTACGCAAGTCCAGAGCCGTATATGAAGATATATACACGGCTCTGCGCAAGTAAGTTAAAGGTGCACTGTATAAAATGGTGCCAGAGTAGGAATTGCAACTATGCTGCTCATTGAAACTGTGCTGTCTGTCTACAGCCAAATATTTTTTTTCATGAATATTTACTAAATAATGAACTAGTATTTGCTAGTATGACCAAAGTACAGTAAGTTTTGCAGCCAAAAATGTATATTTCTGGAAATCCAAAATGGCAGACAATGGAGAAGATCCCCCTTTTCATGTATGAAAAATGCATTTTTTCCCCAGTCCTAATGAATACGTAGAATTTGAAGGTGGTGGTAAATTATCTATCTAAAAAGGAAACATTTGTGAATGGGCAGCATGAATTCTGGAAATCAAGTGCTAAACATATTACACAGTGCACCTTTAAGTTTATTTATTTTGGACATCAGATGGAAATTAGCCTTTGGGCTACAATCCGGCATGTATGTATATATTCATTAATGTGCAATGTCCTGAAGAAATAAATAAAATTGAAATTGAATTATTTATATAGGCCATTTCATATGCAATAAGGGGACCAAATGTGCAATACAAATATTAAAGAAAATACTAATATGGTAATATTATTATTATTATTATTATCATCATCATGATAATAGTAATAGTGGAAAGCATCTGCAAAAAGTTTGGATTTTCAGTTTTTCTTGAAGGGGGGGTTGACCCCCCTCCCCAACATTTGGGCTTGCGTGCTCATGGGCACCCAGGATCGAGTACGGCCTGGGTTATTTCCCAGCCTGCCCCATCAGTCTCCCACTCCCATATCGTCAGCGCCTGTAGCCCCCTAAAAATGTATTAAGTGCGTGCAGCTTTTATGTCTAAGGAAAGGAGGTTCCAACATCAGACAGCATAACAGCTTGGCTGCCTCTCCCTGTTTAGTGTGAGAGCAGTACACAAAACCTGTGCCCTCCCACATCCACACACTTGGGAAACCATCAACCGAGAGCAGAGCACAAGTCCTTCGCACTTACATCAGCTTTAATTGTGTAAGGACTGCGTACCATCTTCGGTATTTTGTTAAGATGACTTCTTGCTTTTGCAGAAGTTAGATTTGGATTTCAAGATAGAATCTGTATGCGGATTTGTTTTTAACTCCACAACTTGTTATTCAAGATAGACAGGAGATTGTATTACAGACCACCCTCCAACAGTAACCCTTCACCATGTGAACATGCTCAGAAAACACACCCGTGGACAATGGTGAACAGCCAAAGCACTTCTTAGGTTTTTTCTTCAGCAGCTTTGAGGTAGAGTACCATTATTATTATTATTATTATTATTATTATTATTATTATTGTTATTATTATTATTGTTATTATATACAAGTAATTAAAAGAAACTTTGTTTCTGATGCGAACGCTTTCAGACTTTATTTACAAACAGCAAATACATTTACACATTTGAGATATCCTTAAAAAGGTTATTAACATTTCTGTGTATTCCTAGTAGTGACTCTTCATTAATGACTAAACCGTCAAACTATCGCAAGGCCAAGTCGCTGCAGTTTGTGGACGTGCGACAGATGAACCTCCTGGAGGAGACGTACCTCCAGCACAAACTGATCCATATTGGCCTCAGGCAGCGGCTAGTCCTCAAGCTGCTGCAGCAGGACATCAACTCCCTCACACAGGAGCATCGAAAGCTCCTCCACCAGCAGGCGTGTGAGCCCATCGCCACCGTTGACAACACCATGAGGGAGATCTGGGAGGGTCGAGGAGGCGCCGGTGGCGGGCTGAGGGTTGCGTGGCATCACCGCCGGCAGCACCACATCCACTCCGCCCCTGCTCCCCGGGGTCCTCCTGTCTCTGCCAAAGCTGTTCCTCCGGGCAACGGCAACGGCAAGTCCCTGAGGAGGTCACGGAGCTCTCATTCAGCTTCAGCTCTGACGCTCTCCCCAATGGGACTCGGGGAGTTGGGAGATGCTGGTGCTGATGCTGATGCTGGAGGAGCTCTGTCCCTGGTGCAGCTGAGAGACATGGCGTGCATCAACAGCATCTCGGAGAGAGAGTTGGCCAGCCAGAGAGAGTGGCGAAGGCAGGAGAGAGAGCGGCTGAAGCGGGCAGAGAGGGAAGCGCTGAGACACAAAATGCAGGCCTTCTTCCAGACCCTGGACAACAACAATGTGTGACAAAGCAGGCCTATTTGCATGATAAACTTTTTATATAAAATTACATACATTGTATATACAATTGTATGTAATTCATTTTTAAATCTTAGGGTTATTGTATGGTTACTGCTAATAGAAATCTACTGCAAAGTAACCATATCTTAATTTGCCTTGCTGATGAACAAGATGAGCTTAAATGTGGTGGTTTAGGCATTTGGTCACATGACCTATTTAGGTCCAGCTATCATTCAAATATAATTCTGCTTGAACACTAGAGGGAATCCTACTGAGTGTCAAACAGTAAAATGTCCTGGACTCAACAAGGAGCTTGATTGTATAATGTTTTTTGCATTGTTAATCGTTTTATTTTTTTAAAGTAGCCGAGATTGACCTAAGGAATGTGGTGAATAAAGGTGAATAAAACTAAAGCAATTTGGAGGTCATAGTTCAGCAACTATTTAAACACGTCTCTGGTAAAATTGGCTTCTGCACCTCAAATACTGAAACGATCAAAGTTTCATGAAAATGGTGGTATAGGCACGACGTATGGAAATGGCAGTATAGGCATGACGTAAGGCCAACCGTAAAAGATGTCTACACTATTTTGCCATCTTTCTTCATGGCCCCGAGGGTTTGGTGAGGTGGGAGCTTCAAGAACACACTCTTGGCCTCCTTCCATTGGGGGTCGTCAGGCAGTGATTTGTCTGTAAGAAACCAACCCACTCTAGGTTAGCAAATTATATCTATACTGAGGAATATGAAATCAGAGGATGCTTACACACCTACAATCACTCACAAGTAAATTACAAAAATACAAAAAAGGGGGGTCGGGATGGGGTGTGGCATGCAAAAGCTTTGGTTATAGGATACTGTTGTCACCTATAAAATATCCTGCTGTGAAAAAAAACCCCAGTAAACACCCAAGTACTTCATGCAGTTAATGGAACTAAGCTTGTTGGCTGTCTATTGCACTAACCCAAATGTCAATAAAATATGAAATAAGACTGTAGAAAAAATATATGGAAAAATGAAGTCAATTCCACTGCATTTACATTCAAAGTAAACCAGTTTTCAGTGGAAGTAAAATCTACACAAGTTGGCAAGTCAGACCGAGCAAAGATACAGTACATGTATATCCCATATAGACAATGTCCACATAAATGTCAATGGCTTCCTATGCCTACCACTCACCAGTGGACTCCAGGGTGACTTGTGTGGGCAGAGCTTTAGTTGGGTCTTTGTAGAGCAGTGTGAAGAGTATGGCCTTGTCCTCATCTTCTGGGACTTTGCACATCAGCACCAGCACTGAGCACAGAGCGTTGGTCTCCATCACTGTCACAGACTTAAGCTGTTCCTATAGGAGGATTTTAAGAAAGGTAATACTGATGACACCATGTTTTTCATCATGGGATGAAACCCAAAAGGCAGTGACAACAAGGTACTTAGTAAATGCTGACGACAAAATGTGTATCCTAGTGTTAGTTGAAAAGTCAAAGTCAGCTTCATTTGTCAGTTCCTTCAAATTACTGTAACTATACACACAAAGGAAACAAAATGACTAATTCTTAACATCCCCTTCGTAGGAAAAGAGGGGGCAGACAGCAGACATTGAAGTGATTTTTGGACAATGTTTGGAATTCTATACAGTCCCAGGAAAAAGTTTGTACACCCTTTGACATATCTTACCTTTCTGTCAAAATTGGTCATAAAACATGGTCTGATCTTCCTGGAAATCACAAGAAGGAACAACCAGTGTCTGCTTTAACTAATTCAACCCAAATATTTACAAGTTTTCATATTTTCATTGGCCATAAGATGCAAACATTCACAGGACAGCAAGGCATAAGTAAGTACACCCTTGCATTCAATAGGTTTTAACCCTAAGTTAGTCGCAATAACCTCAACCAGATGTTTCCTGTAGTTGCAGATCAGATTAACAAAACAATCTGGATGTATCTGGTCTCCCTCTTCTTTAGAAAACTGCCTCTCGTCAGCAAGGTTTGTGGGATGTCTGGAGTGCATAGCTTTCTTGACTTCATGCCTTATAATCTCAATTGTTTTTTTGTCAGGGCTTTGACTGGGCTATTCCAGAATGTGTATTTCATTATTATGAAGCCATTCTAAAGTCGATTTGCTTCTAAAGTATGGGTTGTTGTCACATTTCAGCACCCATCCTCTTGTGTGCTTCAACTGTGTGACAGACTACCTCACTTTATTCTGTAAAATATCTTGATAAACTTCTGAGTTCATTGTTCCACTGATAATAGCAAACTGAAAAGGGCCTGAGGCAGCAAGGTAGCCGCATATAATGATGCTCCCGCCACCATAATCAAAGGTGGAGATGATGTTTTGGTGAAGGTGTGGTTCTCCAGTTCTCCTCCAAACATGACATTGTGTGTTCCCCTGAACAATTCAACTTTGGTTTCAACGTTGGTCTACAGAATATTTTGCAGTAATTCTATGAAGCATATGAATGCTTTTTCGCAAACCTCAAAGGTGCAGCAATATTTTTTTGGACAGAAACCCCATGAATTTTAGATGGCAGAATGAATCCCATTTTTAGTTATTCTTGGTTACATCTCATCTTCTGAGTATGGTGGCGGGAGCATCATTATATGCGGCTACCTTGCTTCCTCAGGCCCTTGACAGTTTGCTATTATCAGTGGAACAATGAACTCAAGTTTATTGTGATATTTTACAGAAAAAAAACGTGAGTAAGTCTGTCACACAGTTGAAGCACACAAGAGTATGGGTCCCGAAATGTGACAACAACCCATACTTAAGAAGCAAATCGACTTTAGAATGGCTTCATAATAATGAAATACAAATTCTGAAATAGCCCAGTCAAAGTCCTGACAAAAAACAGTTTGAATTAAATGGCATGAAGTCAAGAAAGCTATGCACTCCAGACATCCCACAAACCTTGCTGACGAGAGGCAGTTCTCTAAAGAAGAGGGAGACAAGGTACAAACAGATTGTTTTGTTAATCTGATCTGCAACTACAGGACAAGTCTGGTTGATGATATTGCAACTAACTGAGGGTTAAAACCTACTTAATGCAAGGGTGTACTTACTTATGCCCTGCTCTACTGTGAATGTTATGGCCTTATGACCAATAAAAATATGATAACATGTAAATGTTTTGGTGGAATTAATTAAAGCAGACTCTGGTTGTTCCTTCTTGAGATTTCCGAGAAGATCAGACCATATTTTATGATCAATTTTGACAGAAATGCAAGACATTTCAAAGGGTGTACAAACTTTTTCCTGGGACTGTAGATGCTATCTATTGTTTATGTCTGGAATAAAGACCAAGGTGAATTTACACATTCATCAGAATATCACAACCTTCATCTGATGTATGTGATGTTCTGAGAACAGTTCACTTAAAAGTAACCTAGATTACCAGGAATACATGCTTTATATAATCTGGTCAAACTTTCTGGTTTTCAACAACCTGCTTTCTTACTTTATTTATACAAATCTTAAAGCCTCCATCTGTCAATATATTACTGCAGTCCTCAATATATTGAATCTTTGTATAATGTATAAAACCCAAAAAAGCAGAGATGAAACTAAATCTTTAGAATCTAACCAAATTTGAATCTGTATATTTAACTGAAATGTTGATAAACTTAGACAGAAGAATAGACAGGGTAGAAATGCTGTGCAAGACATATTCTGTGTCTCAGATGGTGCACTTGTGCACTTTGGGCACTATGTTTCAGTGTGTAATATAGCCTGATTATCATCGACTTTCAAATCTCTTCAAGACTTGGTCTAACCAAGAGCATAACAATTAACATTTCCCAAATGGCATGGTTGACCTTCCTCCCTTGGTTTGCTAATGGTTGTATACTTCCTAACAAGGTGGGAGGAGTTCCGAATTTTTTGGTAGCTCAGAAACTATATAGCAACGCTGAAAGTTTCTTTCTTTTAAAAAACATATAAAAATGATAACAAATTATTATTTTTTTTATCTCTACAACTTCAGGCACATAAGAGGTGCTATGTCAAATAGTGCTGCTCTGACATACTTGCATGCAATGGTATTTTCTCACCTAAGCTATTGCATTACTAGCTGGACCATGGTGGGATCCACTACTCTCAAACCATTGGAGAGTTTATTTAAAAAAGAACTTAAAATTTTAGATAAAAAACCTCTTTCATACCACCATTGTAACATTTTAGATAAGTACAACCTATTGAGTTTTGACAATTTCTGTAAATTCTCCTATAGCTGTCTTCTTTATAAAACTTTGCATGGCCTGGCGCCACCTTGTTTACAGGATTTTATAAAATATCGTCAAACACGAGTAACTCGAGCAGTGGTCAATAAAGATGTAGAGATTCCTTTCAGGAAAACCTCTTTCAGTCAAAATGCATTATCTACTAAAGGCGGCATATTATGGAACTCTATTCCTCTGCATATAAGGGAATGTCCCTCTTTAGCCACCTTTAAGATGGAGTATAAAAAGTGGCTTCGAGCCCAACAAACATGTTCACACTGATGGTCTGAGCCTCTACACAGTGTACACGCACACACGCACACACACACAACACATGGCCCTATTTTGGGACCTTTTTCTTTTCTCTTTTCCTTTTATTTACATGCATGCCTTTTGCTTCTGTAGTGGGTTTTATTTCTTTTGTTACTAACAGTCTTTTATTTTAAATTCTATTGCTTGTAAACATCTAGCCTGCCTATTGGACACCAGATGGAAATTAGCCCTTGGGCTACAATCTGGCATATTTACATATATGTACATGTATGTATATGTTCATTAATGTGCAATGTCCTGAACAAATAAAGTAAAGTCAAGTAAAAGTAAAGTAAAGTAAAGTAAAGTAAAGTAAAGTGTTGCTTCACTAGGAGGGCACGGCCTGGATATAATTAATATGCCGTAAGCACTGAAACATGAACACAGAAGTACCTTTTATCACAAGTGCACCTTTTGAGATCCAGCAATAGTCAGTATTCAAAAGGTACATCAATCAGGTCCTGCATCATAGCCTCTGTGTATTGTAGTAAAGAGAGAGTAAAAAAGAAAACCCCACAGAATTAGACTTTTTTTTTTACCTTGACAAGTTTGACCTGGTGCATGCGGCAGGCCAGACCATTCAAGTGTTGCCTCAGGGTGTCGAGAAACCCTGGCAGGTCTTCCTTAAGCTTCTGCTCGGCCAGGCTGGCCAGTGGGATGCAGGCGGGAATGTCGTGCCGGTGGATTTGCACACTTCGCGCCATGTCCAGCTCCAAGTGGTAGGTCTGCAGACAAGTGTTCTCGTGCGCTGTGGTCAGGGATAGGCCAACCCTCCTACCGCCGTCCACCTCCACCAGATCATAACCACCTGAGAAGACAGGCAAGGAACACTCCAAATCACATACAGCAGTAAACCGTATGCAATCAATTGTATGACTTTCAGACACAGGATTTTCTATATTTTTTTGCATATCCCTCCCCATGACTTATGATTAAGTAATGTGTCCATTGCATTATATGCAAGGCAATATATTGTCAGATTGCTATCTCAATTTTCTGGTACATCAATCTACAAAAAAGAGGTTTGTCCTGCAATGGCACATTGTGAACCTTAATCATGGATATAGCCTTTACTATCCCACATTAAGGTTCCGAACGTATAATTGCAAGCCAGACATCTGCTGTTAAAGTAAATGCATAACATCTTCTATTAGAGTAAAATACCTCAAATTCCGCCCACCCAATGCAAAGAAGCATGCTCAAATTTGGTCTCCCAACGGTACATGCACACAGGGACGGCACGTTTCCTTAACGTCTCCGTAGGCAGTGCGAGTCCGAGAGGTTCGCGGGCTGCCTTTCACACTGCACAATCAACGTCCACGTTCTATCCACGGGCAGCAGCCATTCATTTGGGAAGCCGCGCATTGAACGCGGACGTCCGTGCAAGAAAATAGACTCGAGTTCTATTTTCAAGGAGCAACGCGGACATGTCCGGTCAGGACGGACATGCGCCGCGCTTACACTGCGTTCCTGTGTGCAAGGCATGATTTGTTTTCATGCATTCTAACCATTTCGGACTGATAACGGACACGTGACGTACTGTGGATGTCCGTGCCGTTGGTGTGCATGTACCGTAAGAGGGCGTTGCCTCCTCCTTCCTCTTATCTTTCGCTCCAACAGTAACTCGCGCCATACGTCAAGTCTTTACGAGAAAAACAGACAAAATCAACTTTAAGCCTCGTGGTGCCTTTACGTATAGTCTCGTTTCTCGTGGTTGGGCGACGAAAGGGGGAACTGACAATTGGGGTAGTTTGGTTCTGGGAGGGGAAGAATAATGCGGACGGACGTCAACAATCAAGCGTGACTGAAGGCTAACTGGAAATGACGGTAATAAAACATTTCAAACAAGTGATTTACAGTTAAGTTTAGGGTTAGGGTTAAGGTTAGGGTTAGGGTTAAGGGTAGGGATAATGTTGGAGGAAGGGAGACATGGCATGAAGCTGACACAACGACAGCGCTCCCCTCCTGGAATGCACGCACGCTGCTCGGGTACTCTCTCTCTCTCTCTCACCCACTCTCGATGACAGCGCACGTTGCCCAATTACGAAAAACGAGGCTATATCGTAGCGGCACCACGAAGCTTGTAGTTGATTTTCACGAGAATGGGCTCTTCTGTGGCATTTGGTGACGGCTTGCACAATACAGTCAATCCGGAAAGTATTCACAGCGCTTCACTTTTGTCACATTTTATTATCTTACAGCCTTATTCCAAACGCTACAAATGAATCTCTGTTGTCAAAATCCTGCACAAATTATTCCATTATGACCATGCGAAAACCAAGCTGTCTTGACAGTTTTGAAAATTTATAAAAATAAAAAACAAAGAAATCATATTTACTGGCTAGTCAAGCATGGTTGTGGGACTGACATGGTTTAGCGATGTGTGGATGCCGTCAACATTGGAAATCTGAATTACACCTACAGAAGCATGCATGTTAACATGCTCTGTGACTACAGAAGCAGATCATGATACTCTCCATAGGATTTAATT